>NC_092862.1:74435482-74463818 GCF_032062135.1 Pyxicephalus adspersus | reverse complement strand
GCCATCGCTCCCATTGAATTTGTTTGCTCAATTGTTTGTTATTGAAGTACAAGTTAGTGTTGTAAGTAAATGTTTACTTGTTTTAATTTTTTACCTAAATAATAGGTAATTATCTAATAATGCCATATATATATTATCTAATTTGTTGTGAAAAACACTACTTATATATTAATAAGTAGATATTTTTTCTTATGAATAAATAGATTAGTTTTTTTTATAAAAAAACTTTATTTATGCAAGTACTATTTATTGTTGGCAAGAAAAAATTTTGCGGCTCTTTAAAAACTTTGAAATTTTGTAAATTGTAATTTTTGGCTCTTTCGACTCAAAAGGTTGCTGACCCCTGCCCTAACCCAAGGACTACCTGTATCTGATACTGCCAAATATGATCTGATGACCACCGAATATATGACCTGTTTTGTATTCTAAGATTGCTCTATTTGTCTCCTGTGATCCCTAAAAAAGAAACATTCTGCTAAGATTTTTAGGATATTTTCTGCCATGAATGTGGCTTTAGTTGGGAAATTAGACCGTTAAAATGTAGATTTGAGAGGACTGGACAAAGCAAAGGTAATTATTTTTCTGAATGTTTTCACGGTTTATCCTGCAGCGGCTCTCAGGCTGCCCCTAGCACCAAAGATTCCTTTATTGCTGTATATTTATAGTTTTACTTGTTTTATCAGTCAGTACCAACCATGCTTATATTGCTATTTTTTCGTGTTTTTCAGATGGTATGTCGAGAAGTTTGACAACTATCCCAAATCCCGAAAAATTCTGGTACCATTTGTGTATTAAACTGCATACACATGAAGTTTTGATAAAATCTGACATTTACCTAAATTTTGTATCCGTTATAGACATTTTGTTTTTGAAATGTCAAAAGATTGTTTTTCTCTTTTCTGATAGTTGGCATTTATTATAGAATTTTACCGATGGTAAAAAAACTATGCATTTTTACTGGTTCTAAGTAATTCTGTAAATTTGTAACTTTTTATGTTTTTACCAGTTTATTCTAAACTGTTTAACCTCAACATTACCCTTCGTGTGATAACTGTTTTATTTCTTGATCTGTTTACGGGTAAATAAACATTCTGGTAAAAAAGTCACATCATGGCAGTCTATTAAGGTTTTATTTATTATCTTGTTAATGGCAACCTGTAACCAATGTTCAATCCACTATTACACTTCATAATAAAAAGTCTCTGACTCCTGATAAAATAATAAATAATATATTATTAATAAATAATAATAAATTTAATAATAAACTTTAAATAAAAAACAAAAAAATCTGTTAAAATAAAATACAAAAATAGTTAAACCTGTAATATAACTGTACAGTAGCTTGTATAATATATATATATATATATATTATATAGGCATTAGGAAAAGGGAGATGCACTCTGCTATGGCAACCTACAATACATTTCAGATAGATAAACTTGAAATATTGCAGGTACAGGTCAGAGGGTAAAGTTCTTGATCAAATCTCTGGCACAAACTACTCCCCAGCATAATGTTACTTTTGAAGTACCATCAATGTAAAGACAGGGGAAAGCGCAAGTAATTTCTGAATTTTTTTAAAGATAGTGGGCCTGATTTATTAAAGTTCTCCAAGCCTGCAGAGGATACACTTTCATCAGTGAAGTTGGGTGATCCAGCAAACCTGGTATGGATCTTGTCCAGGATTGAAAACATTTGCTAGCAAATGTCTTTAAAGAAATCCATTCCAGGTTTGCTGGACCACCCAGCTTTGACCCAATTTACTAAACAAAGTGAACATTTACAATAATTTTTTTTAAATTTTTATTTTTTTTTAATAACCAGTCCCATTGTATTCCTCATGTCAGGATTAAATAGTCACTTGGTTCAGTGTAATATACCCAACTTATAGGGCTCTGATAAAAAAATAAGAATAGGTAAAGCTGAATTCAATATGCACTTTATAAAGGGGGCTCCCTCTTTCTTGCTGAAATGTAGCATAACATTGTAAAGAATGGCTGTAAGGTGGAAAAAAATACTTGTCTTTCCTCTGTTATTATTACACAGTATTTATATAGCACTGACATATTACGCAGCACTTTACAAAGTCCATAGTCATGTCACGAGCTGTCCCTCAAAGGGGCTTACAATCTTATGTCCCTACCATAGACATATGTCTTTATTAAAGTCTAAAGTCAATTTTTAGGGGAAAGCTAATTAACCTAACTGTGTGTTTTTAGAAAGTGGGAGGAAACCCACGCAAACACGGGAAGAACCTGCAAACTCGATGCAGATAGTGTCCTGGCTGAGATTCATTCTGAAGAGGAGTTATTGAGATCCTTAGGAATGCTGAACTCTTCAAATCCTGTGAAAAGATGATACTGCTCATTGCTTGTAGCATTTTTCTCTGGCTACTTTCCACTTACCTTGCTAGAAGTAGAATGGCATTACCCTTAGGTGTCATGAGCAGAATATGGAGGAAAAGTTTGTATAGAATCTGACTTTCCGCACTATACACTTTTTGACATTTTCATGTTAATATTTTTGTAGACCTAAAAAAATGGTTTTTGTTGTGTTTTAGCAATAGGTGACCATTATAAAAGCAGACTTTTAATTTTATGTTCAAGGTCTGTCTTAAATGTCATTCAAATTTTAAGTTTTTGATGATAAAGACTATAGTTTATTATTAGGACACACAGTGTACACACAGGCACACAATCATCTCAACACGTTTGCCATGACATACCATCCGTGCACATGGGTTTTCTGATTCATTCCTTGTGAGAGTACCAATATTCATTAACAATATTGGGATATTGGCGAGTATTGAACAAGATTCACATGTTCAGAATTCTTTTTTTACTCCTTAGTGATTCCCAGCTATTACTTTTGTAGGCAAAACTTTAATCAGGCCATGTAGGATCATGCCTATTTCCCCTGCATATTCAATCTTCCCTAATTCCAAAAGTTGGCAAGAACAAACATTTATCAGTACAATTCATTCCATATTTAACATTTCCTTTATGTCAGGGAGGCATTTGACAAGTTCAGTCTCTCACTAATAAGCATTGAATATCTCATATGTAGCCCCAGCCTAAGGTGACAGTAGCTGTGAATATTTAAATCTCATTTTTGGAACCTTAGCTGCAGAATGACAGATATTAGGTGTTAAAGGGTCTGATTTATTCATTTTATTGAATCGCCACAAGAGGGTGCAATTTTGGCAACGTTTGCAAGTGTTTTATATGTGAGTAAGTAAGGAACCTGTTGTTATAGCAGGAATATCAAAAGATCAGCAGATTATCCAGGAAAGGTTTTGGATTGACTGGTACAATACGGTAATGTTATAAAGTCTGTGGTCTGTGTACAGAGTGTTTCAAAGTTTAGTTTTCAGTTAATATTGAATCGTACCATCAATTGGTCATTGTTACTGTAGTAATAGCACTTGTTTGCATTGTGCTTTAAAGTCTACTTATATCTATTTATTTATTAACCATAAAAAAGTTTTCAATCTTCCTAAGCACTGAGTCAGGATAGTATAGACAGCAAAACACCTGACGAACAGGAGTTGCCTGCTTGATGAGTCGTTAAAACATGATTTGCTAATTTGGAACAATACAAACTTCATAGACAGCTTAGGCAATAATGCACATTCCCTACACTTCTTACCATTCTCATATTTTCAGTTCTTAAGTGTCTGATCGTTAAAATGGCCAGACATCCAGGGATGTTTCCCTGCAAGGGGTAGATATAATTGGGAAACTGCTAAAAGTGACTGCTATATTTTTTATTAAAACAACATAAAAATGAAAATGTTATTTAGTATCACACTCAGCAGGAGTTTATTATTCATCAATTAATCTTGAATGGTTCATTGTTTTATTGTCAGCAGGTCCACACTGTTAGGAGTAAAGACAGATTTGCCTCCCTATGCCTTCTTAGACAGCACACATGTTGCTGGGGTGGCCATTATCTCCAGCCTATATTGTGTAAGTTCTGGCAGTGGTCCATCCTTGAAACCTAGCAGTCCATTCGGTCCTGGAATTTAATAAACTCTGCACCTGCCTTGAATCCAGTGGTGGTGCCGGTCATCTTGCTGCCTTGGCCTAAAAATCTGCCATCAGTTCTTGTTAGGTGGCTGCTGTTCCCCAGGCATACAAGCTGCAACACAGCACTGAAGAATACCCATGAGAAAAGGTAAAGAAAAAAGATTTTTAGCCACTTAAACAACTACTGTGTATTGTGGCTGTATTGGTCCATATTTTTTTTTTTAATAAGCATGGTAATACGGGCCTGCCATGATGCTAGATTGTGCAGGCAGACCACGATTTTCTTGTGCAGAACCTATTCCACCTGCATGCATATCGCCTCTGACGCCTACATTTCCGGTACAAGGGAACTTCCTGTCTATATTTACAAATATGGTATTAGGGGTGCATATGTGGTGCTTTGGTGAACACTGGTTTGTACCAACATGCTGTATGAACAGTATATGATCAGTCAAACATTAGTGCCTACAGGTAAAATCCATCTACGTAAACAAAAACCACTTACAATGAATAATTCATTCATTTTAGAAATTTAAATCAATGAAAATTGAAGATTTGTCTACGTTTATGATCACTGATGAAATGAGAACCAAGTGTTCCAGATTAGATTCTAATACTAAGAACCCTCTTTAGGGAGTATGCAGGTAGAACCTATCACAGTGTTTTTCAACTTTTTTGAGCCATGGCACATTTTGTTACATTGAAAAAATCCTGCGGCACACCACAAATCAAAAATGTTACAAAATGACACTCTGTAGCTAATTCTTTTGTCTCTAAGAATGAACAAGAAAACTGTTACTTACTGCCACCCACTGACATGGAAGAGTATTACATTACTCTGCCAGTCACTACAGCACAGACACTCGACAATGATAATTGGATAATTTCCCAGGGTACACCTAAAGATCTCTCATGGCACACTAGTGTGCCGCGGCACAGTGGTTGAAAATCACTGACCTATCATATACTGATGTTGGTCTCTCAGTGTGTGTGGTGTCATCATCAAAAGAGCTCTGGATATTGGAGGAAAGGTTGTGGATGCCTTTGAGTATGGCAAAACCATTAAAAAGTCATTTATCATCAATTATCATTTATTTATTTTACAGTGAAATGATTTGTAAATAATCTACAATAAAATATGGATTTCAAACAATTTGTCCAGGGCTGGACAGCAGTGGCTGGCTCAGCAAACGCAGCCCAAAAGATGGCCATTTAAAGCTTTGGAGTCGTGGAATGTCTAAGTACCTCAGGATTTCATTACCGGATTTGCAGTGATGGTGTGAAGTGCAGGAAGAGTTTACCCCAAATTAAACTGTAGAGGAGAAATGCCAGTAAAACACATAAGCTAAAACACTGAAGTAAGAAAACATAAACGGCTCCATTCAAAAAACAGAGAATCTGACATCTCACATCCCCTTGTGGGAATCAATTACTGCCAGTGGAGCACATAGACCTGGAAAAATTCTCACCAGGGAATTTTGAGGGAATTTCAGATTCCAATATTTTATAAATAGAGCCAAAAGACAGCACCATATGCTATTAACTGATGAATCAAAGATTTGGCCACAATAACAATACAAAGTCAGCAATCATCTTAAGAGAAGCACCCCATAACAACTGTAAAGCATGCTGGTATAAAGTTATGCTTTGGGGTTGCTTTGCTACTTCAGGGCCTGGGCAGACAAATTGAGTGAAAGGAGGGAAATGTTTGTTAATACAAATTTTAATTTTCCATATTTTCTCATTTCCATGAGGTGTACTCACTTAATAATGTGACTGCAAATCTACCATTCAAATCAAGGATTTGGGGTGGCCTACAATTTTACTGGATAATCAGAATGACTTTGTTTTACTTCTTAGCTTACTAGTGATGGCTAGCATGGTTTCTGGTTTCTATGGACTACTGTATATTGCACACCATCTTTTGTTTTTGATGCATTTTGTTCTCCATTTTGCTTCTTTTCAGTTTGAATAGAAAAGCTCAGGCTCAGCTTTATTATATCCTTTTACCATTCTAAATGACCTATTCAGGCTACAGCTAATACTTGATTATGTTTCAAACGTGCACACTCTCACAAGCTGTTATTTTTCCTGACAATATTATCAAAGCATGGAAGTTGACCAGGGGTGTCCAACATTTTAGAATACTCATTTATGTATGTGAACAGCTTTATTGAAAACTGTGATTAAAAATCACTGCTGCTATTTGATGTATTGGCTGAAACTAGTTCAGCATAAACCATAAATCCTGCTTAAGCCTCCACACATTGCAGAGATAAAGTTAGTCTGATATCATGATTACTTAGTGACATTTTTAGAATGTAGGCACGTTTTTTATTTTGGAACTAAAAAATCACAATGTAAAAAAATTACATTAACTGAAATCTCTATTTACCATATTTATTGCCTGTCAAAGGCATATGTACATAATCCACCCCTTTATTACTAGAAAAATGTTGGCTCTCAATGGCTTGAGTGATTTGGGTTTGATTTTTTGTAGCAATCTGTTACATCTGCCCTCTAGTATTTTTTATTATGAAGCAGTATTTTACAACATCCCTCTTAAGACTGTGATCACTAGCTAAAAGTTGATGCTTTTGGCTTCAGGTGCCCCCAATGTGAACATAACTGTTAATAACAACCTGGGTGTAGCAGGTATGCAGTGAGCATGCGCACTTTAATATGCTTTCACAAGCATACGTGCTGTAGATGCCCAGGTCCTAAAAACCCAGGAATGGGAACTGAGCATATATATTCCTTGGTACAGGAATGCCCACTTGCAAACATTTCTCAAACAGTGGACTGAAGTTTTAAAACGTTTCTGCATGTTTACGCAAAGAAAAACTAGGAGTGTGCTGGATCATGAAAAAGACTTGCACTGGCAGCCGTAGGTGGAGAGTCTAGCCACAAAGTCCTAAGTCAGAGTAGAATTTGCACTCAGATGAGCTACTGGACTTCAGATAGTTATCTGCTTAAAGTTACAATCTTTTACAATCCATTTCCTTGACTCTGAGGTGTGACAATTTTTTACTATCCCCTTCCGTGATTCTGAAGTGTTATTGCATTGCAAACAGAGAGCTGCAAAGGAAGCTAGTGCTTCAAGAATGCAAAACTGTAAATATTTTACTTATATGAGATAAACTGTCAAAGGAAGCTGGACGAGGAATATTTATAATGATGGCACCGCTATATTATATATTATTAAATTAGCTGTGTCTGTTTCCTTTTAACATTGATGTCTGTCATTGTCAGGAACCCCGTAGCTTCCTATGCCACCTGCTGGTGGCACTGTGGTTCTTAACACCTTGCATGTGCTTCCACTGGCAAACAGTAGGGGCGCTTGCTATTAGTAGGCCCATATATCCTGGCTTCACAAGCCTCCCTCTGCCTTAGCATTGGTCCTGAAATCTTGCACCTAAATCCTTGATGGTACTCTGGCCACTTGCTCTTTGAAATCTTGTACCTGCTGTACCTGATACACACTTGCTCTTGATATTGTTGTCCATTTTATGTATCTACATATAGATTGTTGCGCTATTCATTGTTTGCTGTGTTTTTAATGCATTCACTTCCAATAAATGCACTTAACATATCCCTGACTTGTGGCTTTATAGTGTACGCTGCCAATGCTGGGCTCCCTCCTGTTCCTGTTGGTAGAAACCCTGACAGTCATTTTGTTCAGCTCATAAAATATTTCCTTTTTTGAAAATCATCTTTTACAATTACCTGTAATATATATATATATATATATATATATATATATATATATATAAGAATGTTTCCAACCATGAAAGGGCTGTGTAATGTCTGGAAGCTGACCCTAATATGGGAGTAAAATCTGAAGGACAATGAACTAGGCTTTTACTTACTTTACTTAATGTGCCGCCTTAATTTATTTTCTTTGTGTTGCAATCTTCAGCTTGGGAGTTAGATGAGAAGCAGGACAGTTTGTAGTTACTGTCTGACAGCTCCTCAGTATGCAATTGTACCAAAAATAAATCCCCATTATTGTTAACTTCACTTTTTGGGAATTCTGACAAGAGACAGTTCATCAACTTTCAGATTGTAAGGGCTCAGAACTTAGAGGGATACATTTCTATAGAGCTACTCGGTCATTATGGAAAGGTCACATGCTTTGTTTACTATGATTCCATCATCTGCAGGTCCCCATAAGCCAAATCCAGGAGGGACATTTACAGGTTGGGATATCAGAGGTTTAGGCTAGTGCTCAGTTGTGACCAGCAACACATACTCCAGTTTTGGTTGTGTTTATATTGTGTTAAAGCATCTCAATGTAATCCCCCCTCCTCCATGATGATCTACCCACCTTCGCTTTGGAGCTGCTTGGGGGAGTGCAATGTTCTATGGTTGTTGCTCTCCTAGTTTTAAGGTGGGAATTACAGTATATTTGGTGGGAATTACAGTATACCTAAATTTTCCATCACTTTGCCATAAAAGAACATAATAAATGGAATTCAGGGGACTGTCAGCTGACTACTAAGCATAACCAATGAAATGACAGGTCTTGATATGGTGGACTATAAGCTTTACCCCCACAATTTCTGAACTGAAGGGCCTGTAAATGAAGGGGATGAATGGATATCATTACAGAATACAATATGATAGCTGGATGTCTGTTCATTTCAGAGGAAGCCTGTCACTAACAAACTGAAGAGGTATATTTAATATAAATGAAGATAAATTAGTGGGTGCATATATTGATTACCCATAATCCTGCATTATAATAACAATTTAGGATGAAATCTTTTGCATATAATAAAAGAGGGGGACTGCTTACCTTCCTGGTGGGTGATGAATTTGATCTTCACTTTCCTGCAAAGCATACAGGAGCACTGCTATCATTCACTTGGAGGTATATAGGATAGTGTATCTCTCATTGGGCCAATATGTCACTCAAATACTCATCAGCTGACAGAAGGAACCCCAGGGCCCAGCAGACTACAAACTATCTGACACATCTGGAACAGACACAGTGACCTTATGCTGACAAGGTCATTTTTATTTACAGTATGTGGTAATAAAAATATCCACACTTATATTAGTCAACACCCTGTAGTTCTGAGGCAGCATAAATGGCAGCAAATATTAATTCTGGTTTGTATTTTAATATTAACTACAGAACTATACCATATATATTAATATTTACTGTATAAGGAATTGTTTAAACATGTTGTACATATAATGCTGATGTCCCTTTTAAGTATATACTTATTTTTTACTTTTGTTATAAAAAAAAGTGTCAGAGTCAAAAGAGTGTCAAGTTTAGAAAACATGTAATTTCTAATATAAAATGAATCTTTAGTTACATCAGATTAGGTTCCCTTATTTGAATTTGTACCTTGTTAGTCATTGTCTCATTTAGTCCAGTAGGTGGCAGCAAGTGCAATACACAAGCATTGTATAAAATATTTGGATTGTCCTGATTACTGCCTATAGCAGTATTTCTCAACCATAGTTGTACTCCAAGAGTAGTTGATGTACTGACCACTGGGAGTCTTGCTGTGCTGTCCTACTTCTGATATCTATTTTGTAATATGGTTGACTCACCTTCTATGTCTTGTTGGCCAATCTACCCAGTGGTTTAGTGTAGAAGGTAAATGCACAAGGGTACATTACTATCATCCTACAAAAAAAGTGATTGTCTTTCATTCCATACTGTATGTAATAGTGGTCTTCTTTTGCCCCTTCAATCAGCCATTTCTTTTAGGTCTAAAGGTGAAGGTCGCTCTGCCTAAAGATGGTGATTCCCTGCATTTGGGTATAGTGTTAGTCACTAGTGAGTCAGTCCAATTCTCTATTTATCATTTATCTGCCATTACCTCCAATTTTGCCTCCATCTGTACTCCGCTACCAATGTGGCAGAAGGTAATATGTTTCTTGTTCTATGTTTTACTGATGTCAGACATCTGTTACATCACTACTGTGAAACATGAGCACTCAAGCATAGCTGAATTAGTTTAAAAACCCTGATTCTACCGTAGAATGAAAGCTTTGATATACATAAAATATATACTTAGTCATGAAATTTCTTCCTGACCTTAAGAGAAAAAACCAAGTAGCACATCAATACCTGCTCTACTTGCCAGAGGGCCTTCACTCTAATCCTTTGCTTGTTTAAGTCAGAACTAAACCCAGCCAACTCGCCTGACCACATTACAGCGTCAGGCGCCACCATCTTTTTTTTTGTTGTTCTGCTTCTGGACGATCCTCAGCCGTCTTATTTGGCCATGTCACCATGATTAAACCTTGCGGCATCCCAGAACATGCAAGGGGCGAGATCAGGCAGGTAAGTCACATTATTGCATAAAGGACATTGCCTGTACCTTTCCACAATAATGACCTGCCTGATCATACAAACTTAAAATTAAAATGTTAGTTTTTAGAATGCTGCCCATGTGTTGCCACACCACTATGGTACTGGCATCAGTTGCTAAAGCAACTTTTGATTTTCCAGCTTGCATATATACTGGGCTGCTTCCATGGCACCTTCTCTAGAAAAAATGAAGGGGCACATGCAAATAGATCTCTTTTGGAGGTAACAAAAGAGAGTTTTTACAATTAGCTTTGAGCTAAATACGGCTCAGGTAAGCATAGGTTTAATGCCCAATAAGTACAAAATTAGCAGTTGCGTATAGGTTCACTTTAACTGCATCAAATAATGTATAAATAAACCTATGAATACAGTGATGGGACCTGCCAAACTTTCTTTGGTTTGAAGACATGATTTGTTAAATGGGAAGCACATTTTTGTAGCTCAGATTTGCATTTGTAAAGACCTGTTTTCTTCATTTTTCTATCAGTTTAGCAGATGTTCTTCATTTCTTTCTAAGCAATGTATTGCTTCCATAAAGAGTAAAACAGATGCAATACAAATGAGACCCGTATTTACATCAGCAACCCATATGATTACTATTTGGTATCTAAATTTAAAGTGGGATTGCAATCAGCTTATAGCTTTCATTTGTGTGCCTTGACAATGAATTACAATCTAGTTGGGAAGTCATTGGTAATACAGAGGAGACAAGCAATTGCCAATTCCCCTGGTAATAATTCAGCTCTGAGAAGTTTCAGCTCAGCAAAATTCCAGCTTCAGTTAACAGATCAGCAGTGAGTCATTCACCATGTGTTAGTGAATAAATTCCACTCTGTTCTTCGGCTGAACACCCCGGACAGGATTCAAGAAGCATGTACAGCTTTATTACTTACTATAGATTTTTCACATTAATAGCTGCATTAATTATGTACATTATAGTCCTGTATAAACCACAACCAGTTATAATAATACTGCTTAACCAGCATGAATCACCTTATATCAAATTGGGTGCACCCAAAATGTTGTACTATACAGCTTGCACTTGTACAGGTATATGTGTACATAATATGTCATGCATTATTTAAAACATTTGCTTAGAAAACCATGACAGTAAAATAGACCTATCATTTATGTATTCAACCAAGCTGTATTATTGCTAGGTATATTAGTGTAAAGTTAATAAAATAATATCAAATGTAATAATCTGCATATTATATGAACTCAAAGGTTATCAAAGTTCTTTTGTACTGTATAGTTAGCATTTAAAATAAACTCTGCAAGAAATTAGAAGACACACTTGTTAATTGCATACATATATATTCATTTTTAACGGTGGTCTATTTTTTTTTATAAATAACAAAACATACATAAATTGACAGACACATTTGCTACTGCAAAAATATTAGTTTTGACAAATGTCCCCTCTGAGTGCCTATATCAGGGGTCCTCAAACTTTTTAAACAGGGGGCCGGTTCACGGTCCCTCAGACTGTCGGGGGGCCGTACTATAGTTTGAAAAAAAACAGGAGAACATTCTTATGCACACTGCACAAAACGTATTTATTGTATAAAAAACACGAAAGAACAATACTATATGCACAGCACACTTGCCGATCATTAAAAAAAAAAAAAAAGTGGCGTTTACTTTGGCTTTAAAATTGCTTGAGATTATTCCTCAATTCCTATTCCTAATTTGAATTTTCTCTGTGTGTATTGAAAATGAAAATTTATCTTGCATTTTCCATGCAAATGAATAATCTCAAGCAATTCATTAATTTGCTTCTTTTTATACACCCTACCCTACACCCAACACTACCCCACACTTTTTATAAATTAAAAAAGGGCTGCTAAAAAAACTTTGTCAGTGTCTGCTACCTGTCACTCACTGCTGCCTTCATACATGGATCACACTGCAGCACATGTGTACATGATCAATGAGAACTTCAGCGGGCCATAGTTTGAGGACCCCTGGCCTATATGTATTTGGCTATTATTGTGGATTACTACTTGACAGCCCAGTCTACTTGGGTACAGATAGCTTTAAGGGGACCTTGCAGTTAACTTTTATCATTAAATAATCCTAACCTTTACCTCCTCTTTTTACAAAATCATATTTTTTTCAATAATGTTTATGGGAGTTTCGGAAAATTAAAAAACAGATAATACATATGTAAATTTGTAATGTAACTGAAATTTTACAAAGTGAGATCAATTATGGGCATACAAAACTGGATTGGTGAAAATAGATAAAGGACTAGGGAGAGAGCCACAGTGATAAAACATGAAAATATTGAATATGGAATCACTGATCTGATCCAAAAGTAAATTCATATGCAGGGGAAGGCATTTCACTATAAGAGTAAAGAATAGGGAATAGGGTCAGAAAAGGAGCACAGGAAGGTAGAAATAGAGGAAAGCGGTGATCAGGACAGATTTGGAGGCTAAATAGGTAAAGTTTAAACACAGAAGAGACATTGGTCAAATGCAGAGAGGAAACATTAAATCTGCAGTAACCAAACTGAGTTGAAGTTAGACATAGAATCTTGAACTGGGGCAGGGTGTTGTTCTTGGGCTAAGGTCCTGTAATCATATATATTTATATATATTTTTTTTTAGATGCCTCGCCTTTCACTGTTATAGCTTAGGTGATTTAGGTGGTGGTGCCCATAGACGGTAGTATCTAAAAAGACCTTAAAGTGCTTTGAGTCATTGCTAGATTACATCTGCTCATTTGACACCAGTTCAGTCATAAAAGTCACATGACTTAAGCTGCGTACACACGTGCAATTTTTGTCGTTGGAAAGGATCTTTCACGATCCTTTCCAACGACAAAGCACTACACGATGCATGAACGGTGCTGTACATACAGCACTGTTCTGCTCTATGGAGAGGGGAGGGGGAGAACGACGGAGCGGCACCCTGCTGCGCGCTTTCCCCCTTCCCTTGCATTAGGATCGCTTGACGTTCATCGTTCATGGATCCGCCAGGACCGTGGATCCTGGCCGATGCCGATTATCGGCGAGAAAAATCTGACGTGTGTACGCAGCTTTAGGTTCTGAATTGTGGGAAATGGCTAACTGAGAAGTAAGTGGCTTTGAAAAGGGTCCTTGACAGGGAAGATTAGGATCTCTAACTATGTATGCGCAGGATGTTCAGTACGTCATCAATGTATGATAAAATTCTAAATGAATGCAAGACATTGCCGGACTACATGGAAGTGTATTCCTTTTTTAAAGGATATAGGAAAAAAATTTCATTGTTGAAATTCCTCTTTAAGAAATTAAGTATAGTATCAGAATGTAAAGTTGAAAACTCCACTGTATCAATCTGACTTTCTGCACTACAGTTAGATAAAATGGATTAGAAAAAGAAACTTTAAAATGTTTTGCATGTGTTACCCGTGGGTAATTCCAGTTGACATTTCCATTGCTTGCAAATTTTAAAAGGATCTTCAGTAATCATAAACTTCAAAGCCATTACGTCAGAGTCAAACTGTATATCTGTCATTAGAAGTAAACCACTGACACAGAAAGTTGTGCTTTCTGGCTTGTCTGTAAAAGCTAATAACTGTTTATGTGACCATTGTTCTTTTACTTAATTATATCTTCCATTTGGTCTACTTTTAACTTTTTATTTATAAACTGAAAAATCATGAGTTTTTCCTTTCCAGTTCTTTTCTATAAAATGTACATATATAACAACATATCCGTATGTACATATTTATTAAAATGACTAGATAGAATACCTTATGACTAAAAGCATAGTTTTGTAGTCTGAAGATCAGTTTTTCCATAAACACTGATTTTCAGACATCTAATAAAAAAAAAAAAAAACAAGAAAAGTTGAGTTGTATAAAAGAAAGTTAAACATTTGGAAGAATAGAGGAAAATTTATTGGTTTAAATAAGACTTCATTGATCATTCTTGACAATGATTTTTTGGAAGATAACACCTAAGAGTAGATGTAATTTTTCAAAAATCTATTTTTTTTCCCAAAATAGGATTTTAAAGGGTCCAAGATTTTAATAGTCCAAGGTAATCACTGACAAATTTGTGGTTCTTCTCCATAGCAAAAAAAGCCATATTTTTCACTGAAATTAAAACTGACAAAAGGGATTAGCCCTTTTTGTTGTTTATTGTGTATTAAAGGATTAAAGTTAAAATTAAAGTTTTTTTTTTCAATAAAATATTTAAAATAAAATAATGGGCCCTTAACCAATTATTTTGTTGCACAACCTTTATACGCAGTCACTGCAAAGGAGCAAATCTTGTAGAGAAAGA
Source organism: Pyxicephalus adspersus (assembly GCF_032062135.1). Taxonomy (NCBI): domain Eukaryota; kingdom Metazoa; phylum Chordata; class Amphibia; order Anura; family Pyxicephalidae; genus Pyxicephalus; species Pyxicephalus adspersus. The sequence goes on along the minus strand of NC_092862.1, from coordinate 74,449,177 downwards.
AATGTCTTCATCTGTTGATAGCATGACCTGCTCTTCCTAAACAAACTGCTCCAGGTTTGTCAGATTTGAAAGGTGCCTTCACGTTTAAACACTGATAGGTCTTTATAGGTGTTCAACAGGATTCAAATCAAGGTTTATATGAGGCCACTTCAGAATAGAAATGTCAGTTTTTTAGTCATTCTTGGGTTCTTATAGCTGTGTGCTTAAGGACATTATTATTGTGTTGTAGGATTCATGACATACAAATGAGAGTTTTCTGACACTGGGCAGTATGTTTCTTTCCAGACCATCTTCATAGCCTTGAGATTTCATTGTATTCTTGTACACACTCAAAGCATCCCATGTTAGATGCAGCAAAGTAGCTCCAAAGCATGACTTTCATAGTAAATAAGGTTTTCTCTTTTTAAAGCTTGATTGTTTTGCAAGCTTGTGAACTTTTATTTAGCAAATTTTAGTCTAGTTTTTTTTTCATTCATCAGTGGCATCATTAAGCTCATATCTTTTAGGAAGGTGTTATCTTTGTCTACAATTCTCACTATACTTCTGTCATTTGGGGGTCAAGTACACATCAAAGACTTTTCCTACAGTCCCATCGCCCTAAACCTTTTAATAACACCTGAAACTGTTGTCACATGGACATCAAGCTGCTTGTTTATGGTTTTATAGCTTGTCTTACATTGCCTTTCTGATCTCAGACAACTCTCTCCTTTGCTTTCTGTGGCCCATGTTCATTGTGTGACACCCAATAATACCAAACAACAGAGTGACTGCTTTTCTCCTTTTAAAAAGGCTGATTGGTTGCAAGATTGAAGACATGTACATAATACTAAAGAGAACAGCTATTTTTAAATATCATTTTAATCAAAAAATAAACCGTGTAAGGGGTAAAAACAAATGTGGCCAGACCATTTTACAATACCTTGGTAGAATAGGCAATATTTACTTTACATAAATGATATACCAAAGGCATGCAGGTATAAATGGGACTATTGCTTTTCATTTAAATACTTTTAAGGATCACTTTTTCATAAAGCTGTAAAAGGTTCCCCTAGTTTACAGACTGGATTAGGTATGCTCATATATTTATTAAAACAAAGTTGTTTACAGGACAGTTTTAGAAAAGTGCTTTGAGATTGCACATTTGGGTCCACAGTAGAACAGTGGGGATTTGAATTTATCCTTATCAGTGGGTTATCTACAATTTGAGAAGAAGGCACAGAAAGTTTAAATGTAACAATCTGGGGCGTGAAAAGTTTCAGAGAACAGGGTACAGTGGGTCTTGGGGTTTTCCTATATCCTAGAGTAGTGGTTCTTGATGTCCATGTGATCAATATAATTACTTAATTCCATGATTCTGCACTTGGCTAATCTGCATCTAACTCATTAGGTGACCATCAGATTTTAGAGATCAGCAGAGTTTAGCAATAGACAGACTCTCGTGATAAGACCAACAGGTCTCTAAGCAGGTTTTGGACCTCCCCTATAAGTTATAAGTGATTATTTGTATAGGGATTTTTTGCCCCTAAATACAGTTCACAATTCAGATAAGGGTCACATTTCATGCTTTCTGGCCAAAACAAAAGTTTTATAATGTCTGGAGAACGAGAAGCTTAATAAATAAGGAAAGAGAAGACAAGAGGGTTTTTTGGCTTAAATATATTTGAAAAAAGCTGCAAATCAGTACAAAATATAGCAAAATTTTGTTTGATCAGTGACAAACCCCTCTGGCATTTAAATCATGCAAGGTTGGGGGGTTACTATACAAGCACTTCTAATGTAGCAAAAGATAGATCCGAACACAGAGGCTTAGATCGTATCTTAATACTGACGCATTTCGCCTTACCAGCTTCCTCCAAAAAGCTTAGGTTTTTTGTTGTTGATAGAAGCCATTGAAACCTCACATTTTACACGTATCATAAAATTACCTCCTCTGGTATTTCTTGTCTTGTAGGTTGAAATACTGTTTTTCAGTGTAAATGTTGATAAATAGCACCTAAAGGTGAACTCCGACAACCGGTTGTGTCTTTCTAAAGGAAAATACTACCATCAGAGCTCTTTCATATCACTACATCTCCTCCTAGCAGGTTGCGGTGCTTGCTTCATATGGTCTGATTTATTAAGCTCTCAAAGGCTGGAGAGGATACACTTTCGTAAGTGAAGCTGGGTGATCCAGGAAACCTGGAATGGATTTCTTCAAATTAATTTTTCTATTTGCTAGCAAATGTTTTGAATCTTGGACCAGATACAGGTATCTTGTGGTGGTTTCACTGATCTCTGACCACTAGATGGAGCTTTGTTGCCATCGGACATCTAGGTATCTTAAAACTGCATACTCTGTAGAGGACAGACATGCATTATGTGGCAATCTATTTTGCTTTTGCAGAACAGGTGTAAAAGCGTTGGTCTTGGATCTTCGGGTCCCCCAGGGTCTCACAGTATTTTTTTATCAGGCCCCTTCACGCATTTTTGTTCCCACCCTCATTCATTTTCATGCAGGAATAGCAAAGAGTTTCCTTGACTTTAACATCAGGAGACAGGACTCCACATTTTTAGCGAATCTGAGAATGGTTTATGATTTATATAGATCATAATAAAGTAAAATAACAAAACCATACTAATGTACCTCTGTACTCATTTACCTAATTATATAGGTGAATAATTAGAAGCCTCTTTATTAAAAGAAGCCTTTAAACTCCACCATAAGACCCTAAGAAATCACAACACCCTTTTTTGTGGGCTGTATGTGGGTAAAAAGTCCTTTCTCTTCTTCGCTGGGATCCACCAATGTTAATATGTATGAGGTTTGGTATAGTAAAGGTACACACACTTTCTGCCCCTCCCCTTTTTCAGGACAGCGGGACTACATACCATAAAAAGGGACTGTTTAAAATTTAAGGGGAAACCCATGTTGTTTTTGTGCGTTTAAAAAAATTAAAAACATGTTCAACTTTAAGCTTTTTTGCTGCCAAGGATGTATGGCTAAAGTCAAAAGTCCTGTATTAAAGAGGTTTAACATTTAAAGGGTTACAACAAGCCTAGTGCAGCCATGAGTTTTTTTTATTTTTTTCTTGGGGGCTGTAGAACCATTTAACCATGTTTATAGAACTTACTACTCTTCCCCTTTGTTGTTACCCTCCCCTCCGCTCCTCCTATGGACTACAAAAACAAGTATCAAGGTGATGAACATGGGAAGAATAATGAACATCAGTTCCTCCCTCTCTCTATATTAAACCTGGAAGCACTCAGCTCTAAACACTTCCAGGTTCTAAGGTGTCAAAGTTCCCAGATAAAAACCCAAACAAACATCAAAATGGCTGGACTCAGCTAGTATAATACACCTCGGCTAGTATAATACACAATTTTTTAAAGCGGGATGGGAGGAAATTGTAGGTGGGTGGCAGCCCCCGTATTGTGGCCCAACTCTTCAGTAACCACCCAAAAAAACTGGGCATGGGTAAAAGGGCCTGAGGATATCACTGCGGTGTCTCTAATAATAAAATAACCTGTCACTTCCCCAGGGCTATCACATGCCATATTTCTTCATTCCAAATACTTCCAGCAACTTCCACATTTTTTCTTTCCAAATTTATCATTGGAAACATTTAGTTCCAATGTAGTTTTTTATACACATGACTTTCAAAATACCATGTGACAAAATCATTTACTTTTATAAAATAGTTAATTCTTTCATGAATTATTAAAAACCATTTATTTTTCATAAAATGTCAAACAATGTTTTAACTCACAGTCTACTCATTTTATTCTGACACTCCCAGATTTTTGACTCTTTCTGTTAAAAAGTGTGCTTTAAGATACTAATTATAAAAGAAAATGTATATGTGAAAATTGGGGACTATATAAGTCAATAACACAAAGAGCAAATAAGTTCCTATGGACTGTGGAGAGATGCCAGACTAACTTTTACTTGCTACAGTTTTGAGGAATTGAGGAAAATATGGGCATTCCTTAATTGAAATGTCTAACTGCCTGAAGGTCATGCTGAATCTCTTTCTTATTGTTTCCTTAGTCACTGACCCTGATCAAGTATGCAGGCAAGGTCTTGATCAATCACTGGAAAGTATTAAACTACTATTTATAGATGGGTGATGGAGGTCAATGGTAGTCTTCATTTTTCTCTTGTAGTACATTTGCTTTAAAAGTGTATTCTCAGGCTCCTCTGAACCTTTATTTCTTCAGAATCAAGATGAATGCTTTAGTTAAGTCTTAAAAACTCACCAAAATGTGAACTTTTCTATAGCACAATGAAGACTCAATGCATTATCCTCCGATACCTACACTATAAATAAACTGCTGTGCTGGTATTTTTGTAGCGTAGTGTAAATCCATGTAATCCAAACCACGCTTATAAGAATGAAGTCATGTATACAGGATCAGATAGCATTATCTTGTTTCTAAAACACGTGATATCAAAATAAAGGACTGTAAGGGATATTCATTTACACATATTAAAGAATATTTTTTTTGGTTTATACTCAGGGACGTTAACATACTTTATTCTTGATTTTTTTTCAGGTCTTGCATTTTAATTTAAGTGTATTGTCTATTCTAAGCAGATATTCTAAAAAAAGTGGTCACAGTTACAAATGTTGATAGATCTTAAGTACAGCGTAGCAGCTGAAGTGGAGGTTTGTTTTGCCTTCATCCTTTGACATTATTAAAGATAATTACAATTTGGCTGCAATACAAAATTGAATTTCCTGAGATTTTATTTACTAATCAGTGATGATAATTAAAACGCTGACCCACAATTTTATTTACCTAATACATTCAATTGTATGTGCACCTTCAGTTTTACATAATTGAATAATATTATGTGTTTAAAGCAAACCTTTCATGGAAATAGAAGGGCTACATACTTACTTGCTTTCATCCTCCCTCCCAACAGAAATGACTGAAAAAGCCATATGAAAGTTGAATCAAAAATAAAAATGTATAAAACAAAATACTTACACCTCCTAAGATGGAACACATTTTTCCTAAGATATCAAACCCCCACGTTTTTCCGAAGCAAAGGCATTTTTAGGATTGCAAAAGACATGGGGCCGAGGTGTTGGTGGGACATGGGCACCAACACAATAAACTAATAGGGGATTTAACATTTAACTTCTCTATTTAAAGCAAAATTTAAATTATGTACAAAGTGTAGGAGTCATAAATATGTAATGTGCTGTGTCAAGTAAAAATGTATCTATTTCTTAGGGAAATGTTAGCTGTTAGGTTAATACTACAATACTAACAGAGAACAGACACAGACACCAGTTCATATAGAGTTGCTGTTCTGATTTATTCAGAAAAGATGGTGTTATTTATACAAAGTAAAGTAGGTGGTATAGTAAGGTAATTAAATGTTTGAAGTGATAAATGACTATAGTGATAAATGGCGGATCAATCCTTTTTTAATGGACTTGATCAGAGACTGGAACCATAGATAATAGGGCCACTTGAGGGTTGTTAGGGATGTGAGAGCCCGTACAGTCTTCAAATAACTGGATGATTATGTTCCAAAAGCCAGGTTTTGCTGGACATTCCCACCATACATGTAACATGGATGCCCTGGAGGCAGAACAGGCGTCTGAATTATCAAGTGTAATACGGTGGAGCTCCACCAGACATAGGTACCATCTGGACAAGATCTTATAATTGGTCTCTTCAGCTTTGCAAGTAAGAGTTAATTTGTGGATTAAAGTGAAAGATTTTTCCCAGTCCTACGCTGGTATGTCTACTCCAAGCCCCAATCCCAGTACCTCATATAAACTGGGGTGTTGGATACATTGGTCTGAATCAGGAGACTGTATAAAAGAGAAAATACATGACTAGGGTAATCAGGAGACCTCAACAATATGAACCCTGTCAAACTCCTAATTAACCCAGAAACAATTTGCCCATACTCAAACCATGGGGCCATCCTACTTCCTGTCGGGAGACATAGGGAAGGGGAGAACTCAGCCACTCGGTAAAAAAAAACCCTAGCAATCGGTCATTAGGTGAGGACCAGATCAAAAATCTAGTTTTCCCCATGGCTGGAGGAAAGGCGGGGTTGTCAAAAATTGGAGTCAGGGGGCCTGGACACGTGGCGAGTTCACCCGCCCTAAACAAATTGTCCCAGATCCGAACTAAGTTAGTTGTGAGACCAGGTAGTGGGGTGGGTAAATGTAGAAGTGAACAGTCTATCCAAGGGAGGGACCAGAGATCTATTTGAGAAAGATGTTCTTCTATAAGAACCCAGTTTTTCAATTCCCTATTCCCTAACCAGTCAATCGTGCGAACAAGTACAGAGGCTTTATACTACAGCGTCAGATCAGGAACCCCCATCCCACCCCTGGACTGTAGCTAAGGTACGATAAGCAATGCTCCGGCGCCTCGTCTTCCATATAAAGGTCTGAAATAACCTAGGCAATTTATGTAGATAACAGGAAGGTAAGAAAATAGGGACTGTCTGGAACACAAAATATACGAGGTAACACGTCAATCTTGAGTTAATTCTCGCAATCCCGGAAAGAGGTAAGGTGGCGTACTTTTGTAAATCAGCATGTGTTTTAGTAAATAAAGGGGTGTAATTACAAGCAAATAGCTTAGAAGGATCTGAGGGAATGGAGATACGTAAATATTTTAATTGCTTCGGTACATATCCTTAAAGAGGTTTTATTGCTAATAGACACTATTTGATCGGCTTTTGAGGAAATACTCAGAACTTCAGACATAGAAAAAATCACTTTAAAATTGCTAAAGGTGCTAAAACGTTCAAAGTCCTTAAGTATGGACGGGATGGAGGTATCTGGGGATGTAATATAAAGCAAAAGATCATCGGCATACAGAGATAGTTTATGTTTGCCCAGCTGTATACCCTTGATATTGGGGTTGTTCCTAAGTGCCACTGCTAGAAGTTCCATGACTAAAGCATATAATAATGGGGACAGTGTACAACCCTGTCTGGTGCCATTAAATATACTAAAAGAGTCAGATAAAGCCCCATAAATTTTCACTTTGGCAGATAGGGAAGTGTCACAGATTCCTGCAAGTCCGGGTCACCTGTGCCTCCTTCTTTCTCACCTTCCTTGCAGCCCCCTGCTGCCAGCACCACCTCTGCCTCTGGATCCAACACTCTGTTTACTTCCTGCTCCAAGTCAGGTGATTCTCTGTCAGCTGCTCCCTTGCCTCAGAGAACCAAATTATTCCGCAGAGATGCCCCCTCTGCTGGCCAACATTTAAATAACACCTAAGACCATCCCAGCAACAGCACTCCCTCTGCTGGTGGGATTGATGTCTGCGGCTCACTTGATTCACGCCCATCTCCCCTTCTAAGGAAGTGACCTGGCAACAGGAAGTTGCCTGAACAAGGATTTTCTTTGGCTCTGCTTCTAGGTTACTGTTGTTTATCTCTATTGTTCCTGATTCTTCGTGTACGAAGTCTCGTGAAAGAGACAAGGCATGGACCTTGTAGAACTTTGGGGAAAATCCGTCGGGACCGGCGCTTTTATATGCCGGTGTGGACTTAATAGCGGAGGAGACCACCTCTGTGAAAGGAGACTCTAAGAAGGATATCAACACCGGGTCCAAGATAGTTAAGGCTGTATCAGCGATATATAGCTGAAGCGAGGTCAGGACTCCCTGGTTGGGGTGTAGCTGGTTTACCTCAGAATAATATTTGTGGAATGTTCAGAGAATATCTTGCAGGGTAGAAGTCAGGTCTCCTACAGGGGACCTTATGGTAGGAATGTACCTTGTGAGAGCTCGAGGTTGAAGCCCTCTTGCAAAGCTTTTATTGCACTTATCCCCGTACTGGTATATTAATTTGTGAAAGCTGTCCCGAAAGCGTTAGTGTGCCAGGTCATATGATTCTAAAACATGGGTACGGGCGGCAGTCAGTTCTAAAAATGTGTCCCGTGACATGTTTTGTTAATGCAAATGTTCTTTTGCAGGTGTACAGATTTAATACCTTGTGCTCTGATTTTCCTAAGTCGTGCGCTGTGTTGTATAAGTATATCCCTAATCACCATACGCACATTAGAACTATACCCACTAGCATATAAACATAACAAAAATAAAAAGTATGCAATCAACGTGATAATGTTACCAGTCCAAGCTGTCGGGAAGGAAAAGAAACAAAGCAGAATGATTGTCCCGTAGGAATTAGGCAGGTGCGTCACCCCTCTTCAATTGTCAGGGTATAGATAAACACAGGGATAGACACAAACCACCGCTTTTGTATGTCAGATTTGAGATCACAGGAATCAAACGCATGTTGCAGCAGCAGCTGAAAACGATCAGATGATAAAAATGGGAAAAGAAAAACTGAAAAATAGTATCCTTCAACGGTAAGGTAGAACAGGAACAAATGCAGGAGAAGAGTTATCGCCAAACTGTAAAAACCTTAGTGACTGGGCTGTGGAGCTGGTGGATGGAGATGGATGTGGATGTGCGCTGAAGAAGACGTTGCTTGGAGACCCCTGATGGTAGTAGGCATCGCTGAAGGCCAATCTGGTAACACCACTGGAGGTAAATGAGGATCCTTCAAAAAACGAGGGAGATCTGCTGGTTGACGAAATACATAATTTCTCCCGCCTTTCCGAACAATCAGATGGAAGGGATTGCCCCATCTATAGGGGATAATTCTTTCTTTCAAGAGCTGTAAAGAGGCTTGAGAGCTCTGCGCATATCCAAAGTGAGTTTGGAGAGGTCTAGGAGTTGAAGGGTTGCACCAGCATACTCTATAGATTCAGCTTCTCTGGCTTTTCTCATGATGTCTTCCTTGGTGCGATAAAAGTGGATTCTACAAATTACATCTCTGGGCCTCTGGTTATCTTTGTTGCCTGGACCTAAAGTTCTTTGCACTCAGCCTATCACGGGATCCACATCTGGAGGAACATTTAGGATCTTGGCGAAGGTGGAGCAGGCTGCAGAAGCAAGTTCAGAGTTGGATACAGAATTTAAAATGTCCCTATCCCTTCCCATTTGAAATTTCCTTTTCTAAATTTCATATCAGTCGTATATTGGGGATGTGCCTTTCCAGTCGAGCAACATACCAACTCTGGCCATTCCAACCCCAGCCCAGATGATCCCCGATGATTACCCCTTCATCTCTCAGGCTCAATACACTACACTGTGGAAGGAATTACACACTGAGTTTGTAAGATTACACAGAGATAGGAAGTCCATTTTCAATGTAAGGTATGCTTTAATAATCTAACTGCATAACATAAACAGACTATATGCACAAATGGTCATGACCTTGCTATTACAGTGTACCACAAAGTCATTGCCCTCTCCTATTTCTGAACATGATAACTGGCAAATAATAGTCTGATTGTTTTTTTAATAGTTGGAATCACTGGAATATTCAGAATGAGCTAGAGGTCTTTTCTAGTTGTCAAAAAAGAAATTCTAATTTGAATTGACAGCTTCCCATATCTGATAAGACTTCTGCTTTCTGAGTATATTTAGAGAGTGCTGGAGGACTTCCCTAACTGTCAGAAACAAAATCCTAATCTGATGGTTCCTGGCTGCATACCCACAAGTCCTTTAGGGAGGTTTACACGGGTAACAAACTGTGTCTGTCACATGTAGCTTTTCACTTGCATTTGACAAGCTCCATTCATATCTATGATGAATGAGCGATTTCCTCTAACACAGCACAGCTCAGCTTGGAAGCATGTTTTTTCCAGTCTAAATTTTTTTAGATGTCGTCCTCATACATGCTGATACCAAAAAGTAGGGGCTCATTATTGGAAAAATTGTTAACATTATAATAATTGGATATGCATTGCATCAATGACATTTAGGCCGAAGTGACTTCTAGCTTGAATAATTATTTCAGTAATTTCCATGAAGAAATTTTCAGATGTGTAGCCTGCTGCCTAACAGAGATAGACAGTGGCATATATATATATATATATATATATATATATATATATATATTCCTCATTTACCACACTAAGACCTTGACACCCAGTTCTCTGTTAGAGCATGGATTCCAGATGCTGCTGTATTGCTAAAATCATGCTCTACAAATTCTCAAGCCCAACAATATATTTTTATCTTAGTCATTGCATTTTACAGAGCCAGTCCTTGTCATTTCTTCACAATAAATTGCTACAAAAACCTCCTGTGGTTACATTTTGTTACTATGAACACCTGACGTGATAGCACTTCCTGTCACTTCAAAAGTATCTGGCGGAACTAAATGATGTCAGTAATAAAAGATAAAGAAAAACTCCTCTCCCCATTAATCACCAGGTCCCATGAAATATGTTTTATGCCCTGGGTAATACTTTTTTCATGTGGTTACATCAAACACCCACTAAAGCATGCACAATTATATTCAGATTTTTAATCATCTCAAATCCTTTAAAAATGTTACCTTGGTTTAGGTGTTACAGTACTAGTGAATTCTTCTCTAGGCCACTGTATATACAGTACACATTACAAAGAGAAACAAAATAGTGTGTTTGTAAGGAGTGGAATTTTACTGAAGCCTGAAGTTTAATTACTTTTGTGTTTTTGCTATATTTTGTAGATAATTGAGTTGTGTCAAAACTAGCTATACTCAGTAAACTAACATCTGTATCCCCCCTAACCTTGAAACTCACCTTTCCCTTATCTTGAAACATTCCTTGCTCAGTGAAGTAGTTATTTGTATTTCTTGTTATTAACTAACTACTAAGAGCCTTCCACCATGCTGTTTGACTATATAAACTGCAATGTGATAATAAAGCTTTGACAGTGATTTAAGTACATGCTTGAGTTGTGTTGTTCTCACTCTCCCAGCGCCGCTGAAAACAGAAGCCACTAGAGAAGGATAACTGGTATTGGACCAGCAGGAGATTGTCTTACCAATTTGGCCTCAGAAGTGGGATATCTACCTACCTTAAAAGGACCAGGATCAGGTAAGTGGAAATTTTTTTTTCTACCTCTCCCCTTTCGTGTCCCTGTAGATATCTTACGAACCTAAGCACCGTGGCAGTGCAGACTCCCTCATAGAAGGACTGGGTTCTTAGTTAGAAAGAGATTTGGGAAATCTTTTATTGAATTTGTGCACAACTGGTGGCCTCTGTTTAATTCTGTTGATAGAGTATAAGGGGTTTATTGCATGACATAGAAGTATAAGTATTATAGAAGTATAAGTTTGTTGATTGTGTATTTGTTGTACTTTGGATATAGGAAATTCCCAAGCTAAGGGGAATAACCTAGAGAAACCCAAAGACTCCTAAAGGAAACATGTAAAGAAACATATAAAAGTGCGCCAGAAACCCCTATAATGTTCCCGGGGAAACTCCTGTTGATTTTGATAACCGTAGAGCAGAAAATTATTACACTGACCCCTTTACATTACACCTGAAAAATTAAACAGAGAATTTAAAATGTCCCAATCCCTTCCCACTTGAAGGTTCCTTTTCTAAATTTTATATCAGTTGTATATTGGGGATTTGCCTTTCCAATCCAGCAACATACCAACTCTGACCATTCCAACCCCAGCCCAGAAGAACCCCAATGATTACCTCCTCATAACTCAGGCTCACTACACTGTGAAAGGAATTACACACTGAGTTTGTAAGATTACACAGAGATAGGAAGTCCATGGCCACAATTCCTGACAGACTTCTTAGTAGACACAGGAGCGACTTATTCTGTCCTCCGATCCTGGTCAGGTCCATTTACATCTGGTGGACCCTCTGTGGAAATAAACAAAGTCATCACCCCTACAAGACGTACTCCTCATATCCCCATATCTACAGTACAGTACATGGAGAATACATTACACATCACTCATTCAAGGTATTACCTAGCTGTCCAGTTAACCTATTAGGAAGAGACCTGATGGGATCTCTGGGAATGTCACTTTATGTTGACATTAATGTCAATACAACCTTGCAACTACCCTTATTGGATTTTCCGGTTCCCAACAGCACATGGTCCACCGGACCATATGACATGGGATTTCTGGACTGAACCCCATTTACAGCACTCAGAAAACCACATACACCAATATACCAAAAGCAGTATCCTCTAGCTAAAGACAAAGTAGATTCCTTAGCACCCATGATTCAATCTTTCCTCCAGCAAGGCATATGTAAGAAAACCTGCTCTCCTTACAATACTCCAGTAAATCTTGTCAAAATAGCCAGATGGCTTATACCGCTTTACACAGAATCTCAGAGACATCAACGAGCTGGTCACACCCCTAACACTGGTCATGTCAGATCTTACTACCATCCTTACAGCCGTACTGTCTGAACACAATTTTACAGTGTTATTGATTTGGCCAGTGCATTTTTCTCAATACCATTGTCACCCGAGAATCAGCCCCTTACGGCTTTTATTTTCATGGGACAGCAGTATACCTGGTGTCCATTACCCCAGGGTTTTGTTGACTCACCAGCGGTTTTCTCAATTGCCGTCCAGCAGGTCCTTGCCAACTGGCACCCGCAACAATGTTCCACTTTACTACAATATGTTGATGATTTATTGTTAAGTAGCCCCTCCCAGGAGGCATGTCAGAAGGATACAGTTTCATTGTTGTGTTTTCTGGGAAAGGGGGTGTTGCAAAAAAAGGTTCAGTTTTGTCTGCAACAGGTCACATTCCTGGGAATGCAGGAATGCTAGCCCCCAGCCATGTACATGCCATTACCAGTCTGCCTTGCCCACAGACAAAGAAACAGCTGCTCAGTTTTCTTGGCATGATCAATTTTTGCAGACACTGGATCCCTGACTGTTTGTATTGGGATTCACAGCTCCGTCCCAGTACCACCCCTAGTGCTCCTAACAAAATTTAATGGTTACCTGAAATGACTAAAGCATATGTGATGTTAAAAGAATCCCTGACCTCTGTCCCTGCATTGGGAGTGCTGAATTTTAATGTACCATTTGTTTTGTATGCTAGAGAAAATTGTAAAACCATGGCTGCTGTGCTTACGCAGATGCATGGAGGTAAATTGAGGCCTGTGGCGTATGTCTCTAAGACACTGCCTGTTATAGTGCAAGGCATGCCAGCCTGTCTGCGTGTGCTGGCAGCATGTGCAATGGCTGTAGAAAGTGTCTCACGAGATGATACGTTACACATCCCATGCTGTACTACACTTCCCTAGGAATTTAACCACTCAACACATACCAGCACAAAGGTTGTCCAGTTATGAAGTTATCCTAACATCCACTGCAGGATTAAGTGTAAATTATGCTCCTGCTAACAGCAGTCCTGTCGCTATCCTCAATGCTCTCTTAAGTCTTAAAGAGCCGGAGGATGAAGTGCCAGAGTCACACTCATGTATCACTGAAATACATAACACATCAACATCACGTTCCAACTTATCCACAACACCCATTCCTCTAGCAGAAAATGTCTTTGTAGACAGATCCTGTTCCCGACCCTCTGACAAAACTTATTTAGCTGGATATGCCATGGTAAATGGTAAGTAGTTATCCTTTGTTAAAGGATAATAGGAGGGATATGTAAGGAGTGGATTTTTTACTAATTTTTGTAGATAATTGAGTTGTGTCGAAACTAACTGTACTCCTTATCAGTAAACTAACATCTGTACCCCTCCTTAACCTTGAAACTTCCCTCTCCCTTATCTTGAAACATTCTGTGCTCAGTGAAGTTGTTCATTGTATTTCTTGTTATTAACTAACTACCCTGTTTCCCCGATTATAAGGCACTGTCTTATATTTTTTGAAATGCCA
>NC_092862.1:74299092-74434880 GCF_032062135.1 Pyxicephalus adspersus | reverse complement strand
ATACCGTATTCCCCTTCTGATCACTCTTTGCCATTGACTGTCCCCTTCTGATCACTCTATGCCATTGATTGTCCCCTTCTGTTCACTTACCGGTACTTAAGTGTAACTCCGTTAGGGTAGGGATCTCCGTTAGGGCAGGTAACTCCATTAGGGCAGGTAACTCCGTTAGGGCAGGGATCTCCTTAAGGGCAGGGATCAGCAGCTTGCTTCCTGGTGCAGAATCGCGGGGGCGCGTGTGCCGGCTTCTTACTTTCAGTTTCGCTCTGCACTGCAGCCAGGAGGAGACACACACTGCAGCCAGCATCGAGGGGACACACACAGGATCGGGTATCGGAAGATGTCTTATTCACAGGTGAGTGCCTTGTTTTAATTATTTTATAAAAAATCGGGGGTGGCTTATTTAATGGGGATGCCTTATAATCGGGGAAACACGGTACTAACTAAGTGCCTTTCTCCTGCCCTGTTTGACTATATAAACTGTGATGTGATAATAAAGCTTTGACAGTGATTTACCTACATGCTTGAGTTGTGTCGTTCTCGCTCTCCCAGCGTCACTGAAAACAGAAGCCACCAGAGAGGGACAACTGGTCTGGGACCAGCAGGATATTGCCTTAACAGTGTTCAATAAAAAAGATGCTAAAAACAATTTATCACTTTGCAAAAGTCAAGTTTAGAGGTGGTTGCAATGTCTGGGCTATTGATACCTTTATCTGATTTAGACACTGTCATGTAGAGCTGTCTATCAGCATGCTTGTTTTGGTAAATGTTTTACTAATCTATTACTAACACAGTTCAAGAGTGAGAAAACTCTCGTGGATAGCACAAATGTGATTTTATCATAATGTTGAAATAGTAATGTAAAATTAAATTTAAAATTAAAATTAAACATAAAATAGAGGAATTGAACTAGACACAGCTAGGAAATAGAATCAACCTCTCATCCAACTGTATATTTGAAAAATGGAACACATAGGGCTCTATTTATAAAACAGGGAATTTGACATTCCCTCAACAACATCAATTACTGCCATTATTACACATGGATCTAGTGGATTCCCACTAGGGAATGTTTGATGGAATGTCAGATTCTCTGTATTATAAATAGAGCCCATAGTGAGCTTTTTCTTAGTAAATAATTTATTTATTTATAAGTTATTTTGATACTTTCATATTTTCATCCACTACCCATCCATATATTTAAAATTATATCTAAGGTTTGTAGATTAGTCATCAGTGCCCTGGTGTCCAGCCTACTAGATAAAGGAGGACTTGTATTCAATATTTATATATTATTGTATTGATAGAAGATCATAATGCAGGGGATGATTACAGACTGCCAACAGGCTTGGAGTGGCGGAGATGGACAATGGTGAGACCACTAGTGTTAGCCCTGCAGGTCATGCCGGCGCCGCTGCTCCTAATTGCAGGCACGGGCGCCAGGTCCCATCTTTCAGGTAGAGTAACCCCAGTACATGTGTTCCATGCCAGAGTTTCCTTCCTGCTGGAGACTTGCACTGGTGTTTGAGCTAGCGTGGGTGTGTCTCTCTTCATCCATGAGGCAACACATACATGCCCTCTGTTCCTAAAGCCTATGGCTGGAGCCCTGCTAGTATTTAAAGGCACTTCCCACTACAGGAAGTTGCCTGAGCAATCTCATGGTCTTAGCGAGTCTAGCTCCAAGTGCAAAGGTGCTTCTTCTGTCTGCATTCCTGTGTACCGGACCTTGCTTATCAAACCCTTGGACTTTGCCTGATTGCCGCCTGACTTTGACCTCGGATCTTGTTCACGGGCTTTGTTTAATTACTACCTCTCCTATACCTTCTTGGCCACGCAAGCCCCTTGGTGTACCCTGACTCCTGTGGTCAGCTGCCACTGACTCGGGGATTGCTCTGGAGTGGCACCAGGCAGCTACCCTGCGGCCCAAGCCTATCCCCACCATCAGAGGCTCTAGTGAAGACCTGGTAGCTGCTTAGTTACGCCCCTCTGGACCATACCAAGTCAGTGGCACAGTGGGTCCACACCTGCTTGCATAGAGATTACTGACATCACACCATCTTTACAAAGTAATGCTTTTGAATTTGTGCTCTGTACGTTTCCTTTAAAACAATCACAGTCACATATGATATTTTTCTAACAAGATTCAATATAGCAGTCAGGATAATAAATTCACAATAGTGAGTACAGGTTGCAGGGTCAGGCCTATATAATGTACTACATAGCACATAAAGTTTACCAGTCAGCATAATGTAATATACAACATAGTGTAAAGAGAGCAGTAAAAAGAAGTATGTTAGCAAGGAAAACAGTGGTGCCCAGTAACAGCTGGGGGAACATTACTGGATAGCTGGTTGTTTTTTTAAAAAAAAGTTGTTTTTAATGGTTGTTTGCGCTTTGGAAACAGTATCATATCTGTAAAAAAAGAAAATATTTTAACATATATTTTAATAAACGTTCTTTGTATGCAATATGAATTGGTTTTTCCAGTGTGTTCATTTTATGCCTGGATAAAATACTTAAGTTATATGATTAAAGGCATAACTAATGTTAGGTAAAATGTATTCCCAGTAGGTCTTTAAACCCATTTCAGCTGAATACAGTGTAATGCAGCATTTTCAGCTAAATTACATGATGTTTAATTTAAAATATATAAATATCATCAAAACTGTTCCAAAGAGGGTTTGAAAAACATTAATAATTTGTTTAAACACACGACTGCCTAGAATTTTCAGAACGGTAGTAAGTATTAATGTGTTTGCAGTACATATCTGAATTCTTAAAGATGAACTCTAGGCTCCAAAACTTTAATTCAAATATATTCCCTATTAGTCACAATGTATATAAATCCACATTGTGTGAACCAAATGCCTTTGTAAATGAGATATTATTATGTAAAAGCCTGGGCAAAGAGCAGGGCTGCAAGACTGACCCAGCAGTCCCACCCACTACAGTCTACCAACAGAAAACAACAGGAAGGGCTATTTAGAAGACCAGTTATCCACCACTAGAAGAAAGAGCACCAGTCCCAATACAGGAACCACAAGGACAGACCTCAAAGATCTGGAAGCCCCCCTAGCTTTGGAATATACTTGCCACATGTTTTTAGACAATATTAGATTTCCCTGAAAGTTAAGTTTAAAGTAAATTTACTCCCTATTGGTTGTCAAATATTATGGATGGCCTCAGTGTCTAACGGAAAGCTTTAAAAAGTGATAGTGGGCAGGTGAATCCCTAAATGTTGTCAAGCCAAATTTTTTTTTTAATTGGGGAAAGGTCAGATTTTCTGTTCTGCTATCTTGTGCTTTATTACAGAGATTTGCCTTCAAACCTTATGGTTTCACCAAACAGGAAATAAAGGACAATCTGCAACAGGTATAGGACAGAAACTAAATGCTATAAGTAGAAAACCAAAACATTCCAATAACCCAGGGCTATAAATATATAGAATTAGGGCAGTGTTGTGGGCAGCAGGTGTGGAGAAGCAGCCTGCACTGTATCCTATAGTAAGTTATTATTTTTCCCAGTAGTTCTTATTACTACTTCCTATTTATGTGATGTCAACTCACAATAGAAAGGCATAGGGATGACAGACTAGCGTGGGCTCCAGGTGGGAAACAGGTAATGCTGTAACCCCTCTGTCTTAGCTGATGCCTCTATCCTGGCTGACCCACTAATTTTGGCTATTTCCTCTATCCTGACTGATCTATTCCACCCTGGGTGTAACACCTCCATTATGCTGGCTATCCAGTAAAGCAGGTGGGGAAGCTGTAGGCAAAAGGGAATACCCGTATATAAATCCCCCCACCACCACCAACAGTTACTAAATAATTTACTTGTATGTACTAAAAACATTCTTAATTATAAAAATCATTTGAACACCTAGTAGTGCCAGAGTTATATATCATTCTATCTATCTATCTATATAAAAGGAGGAGGCGGCAGGCATTTTTACTCCTCCTGCTCTTTCTGCTGCCTGCCCACTGCCCAGTACCTAGCTCCAGATGCCAGACTAGACTCAAGCTCAACAGGGTCTTCTTTCCCCGCTGATTCCGCCAAGCTTGTTCCCTTTCATGTGGTTTCGCTACATAGTAGGTAAGGACAGATAAGAATCTTGTTACTGGGCTACAGCTTCTACACTGTCCATTTAGGTGATGGCCTCAACCTCTAATGCCGTCCTTGCTCCGTCTCAGGGCCCACCGCTGTTACTGCTGCTGCCTGCCCAGTACCCATCTCTGAATGCCAGTTACCAATGCTGTCCACCCTCCGTCTCAGAGCCCACCTCCTCCTCTTTCTGCTGTTCCTGCTGCACGCCCCAGGCTTGAACAATATGAGCCATCAGGATGCAGGTATACTTCTGATGA
The DNA here is from genome assembly GCF_032062135.1 of Pyxicephalus adspersus. NCBI lineage: Eukaryota > Metazoa > Chordata > Amphibia > Anura > Pyxicephalidae > Pyxicephalus > Pyxicephalus adspersus. The sequence continues at coordinate 74,430,522 of NC_092862.1, read as the reverse complement.
GCCAGCTGATTCGAGTGGGTGGCATCTTTAACCTTGGAGCTCAGCTCGAAGCGGAAGTGCATGTAAATCACATTACATTGGTGCAAATCTGCGCTGTAAAAATTCCCTTCTATGATGTCTCAGCGCACATTAGGAACTGGGTACTCTAGCACTTCACCAGCTTTGAATCCAACAGGCATGGTCTCTGAGGACGGCCAAATACTTGTTGTGGAGAAGTCTCAGGACGTCTGCTGAGCTTGAATAACTTCATGGATCAATGTGGTCATCCCGGACCTCTCGGTTCCCGTTACAAATACCGGTGTCTCCCATCTCATCCCCCTGACATATACCTAGGACATATACCTGTCCCAGGCTTGGCAAAATCAATGGAGAAAGAAGACCCTGTTGGGCTTAAGTTTAGTCTGGCATCTAGAGCTGGGTACTGGGCAGTATGCATGCATCAGCAATAAGAGCAGGAAGAGTAGGCGGTGGGCCCTGAGAAGTGTGGATGGCATTGTTAACTGGCATCTAGAGCTGGGTACTGGGAGGAGGAGGCGGTGGGCCCTGAGACGGAGCAAGGATGGCATTAGTGGTTGAGGCCATCACCTATATAGACCGTGTAGAAGCTGTAGCTTTCCTATCTGCTAGCTGTAACTTTGTAAAATGCGGCATGGACAGCATTGTTAACTGGCATCTACAGCTGGGTACTAGGCAGGCAGCAGCAGTAACAGCAGGAGGAAGAGGTGGTGGGCTCTGAGACAGAGTGTGGACAGCATTTGTAACTGGCATCTAGAGCTGGGTACTGGGCAGGCAGCAGCAATAACAGCATGGGGAGGAGGAGGTAAGCCCTGGGACAGATCAAGGATGGCATTAAAGATTGAGGCCATCACCTACATGGACAGTGTAGAAGCTGTAGCTGCTCGAGACATTGTTGTGTAGGGGACTGCGTTTTCCTATCTGCTAGCTGTAACTTTGTAAAATGCAGCATGGACAGCAATGTTAACTGGCATCTACAGCTGGGTACTGGGTACTGGGCAGTCGGCAGCAGTAACAGCAGGAGGAAGAGGTGGTGGGCCCTGAGACGGAGTATAGACAGCATTTGTAACTGGCATCTAGAGCTGGGTACTGGGCAGGCGGCAGCAGAAACAGCAGAAGGAGGAGGCGTTGGGCTCTGGGACAAAGTGTGGACAGCATTAGTAACTGGCATTTAGAGTTGGGTACTGGGCAGGCAGCAGCAGTAACAGCATGAGGAGGAGCCGTTAGGCCCTGAAACAGAGTGTGGACGACATTAGTAATTGGCATCTAGAGCTGGGTACTGGGCAGGCAGCAGCAGTAACAGCATGAGGAGAAGGCGGTGGGCCCTGAAACGAAGTGTGGATGACATTAGTAACTAGAATCCAGATTTGGTTACTGGGCAGGCAGCAGCAGTAACAGCAGGAGGAGGAGGCGGTGAGCTCTGAAACGAAGTGTGGACGACATTAGTAACTGGTTTCTAGAGCTGGGTACTGGGCAGGCAGCAGCAGTAACAACACAAGGAGGATGAGGTAAGCCCTGAGACGGATCAAGGATGGCATTAAAGATTAAGGCCATCACCTACATGGACAGCGTAGAAGCTGTAGCCTCCTGGAGACATTGCTGTGTAGGGAACTGCCTTTTCTCAGAGACAGAGCATGGACGGCATTGGTATTAGTATTAGTATCTTGCATCTACAGTTGGGTACTGGGCAGGCAGCATCAGTTACAGCAGGATGAGGAGGCGGTGGGTTCTGAGACGTAGCGTGGACGGCATAAGTATCTTGCATCTAGAGTTGGGTACTGGGCAGGCGGCAGCATCAGTAACAGCAGGAGGAGGAGGCGTTGGGCTCTGGGACCAAGTGTGGACGGCATTAGTATCTTGCATCTACAGTTGGGTACTGGGCAGGCAGAAGCAGTAACAGCAGGAGGAGGAGGAGGTGGGCCCTGTGACGGAGCAGGGACCGCATTAGAGGTTAAGGCCATCAACTCTATGGACAGTGTAGAAGCTGTAGCTATTGGAGACATGAATGGATGTCCATACCTACTATCTAGTGAGACCACATAAAAGGGAACAGGCTTGGCGGAATCAGCAAGGAAATACAGAAATTTGTCACCATTTGTGGATATCTAGCAAGTGCTATTACAGCTAAATATCTGAATTTGTTTTAGAGAAATACATACATTTTTAGGGGTTTTAGGAAAGATATCAAGTGCTGTCAGAATTAAATATCTGTATTTTTTGGGGAGAAATACATACATTTTTATGGCTTTGGGGATGTAAAGCAAAGTGGGAATTAGAATAAAGTATCTGTATTTTATGTAGAGAAATATAGAATTTTTTGTGGTCTTTTGGATAGATACCAAGTGCTATCAGAATTAAATATCTGTATTGTTTGGAGAGAAATACAAACATTTTTATGGCTTCGGACATATATAGCAGAGTGCTATCATAATTAATTATCTGTATTTTTTATTGATAAAAACAGAAATTTTTATGGTTTTTGTGATAGATTGCAGGAGGTATCTTAAATTATGATACCTCTTAATCACAAAAGCCAGAAAAAAATATATATTTATCCATAAAAAATACAGATATTTCATCCTGATAACACTTAATATGTAACCAAAAACCCATAAAAATTTTTTTGTATTTCTGTAAAGAAAATATAGATATTTATTTTCTAATCCCACTTGCTATCTATCAAAATAGCCATAAAAATATCTGTATTTCTCTCCATAAAATATAGATATTTAATTATGATACCTTTTGCAATATATTTCAAAAACCAGAAAAATTCTGTATTTATCTATAAAAAATACAAATATTTTATTCTGATAACACTTGCTATCCATAATCCATAACATTTTCTGTATTTCTGTAAAAAAATACAGATATTTCATTCTGATGCCACTTGCTATCTATCAAAAAAACAGAAAAATATCTATATCACTCTTTAAAAAATACAGATTTTTCATTCTAATACCTCTTGCATTTCTGTATTTCTGTAAAAAAAAAACAAATTTCAGATATTTAATTCTGATCCTACTTGCTATCAAAAAAGCCACAAACATTTCTGTAATTCTCTCTAAAAAATACAGATATTTAATTATGATACCTCTTGCAATCTATCACAAACATTTCTGTATTTATCTATAAAAAATACAGATATTTAATTCTGATCCTATTTGCTATTTATCAAAAAAACAGAAAATTTTCTGTATTTCTCTAAAAAAAAATACAGATCTTTAATTCTGATACCGCTTATAATCTGTCACAAATGCCAGAAAATGTTCTATATTTCTGTAAAAAAAATACAGATATTTAATTCTGATACCACTTGCTATCTATCCAAAAGGACAGAAAAATTAATTTATTTTGCTACAAAAAATCTAAATATTTAATTATGAATCACAGCTCTGTTACAAGTGATATAGGCCTCAAAGTAGATAAAGGCAGAGGGCCTTGAGGGAAGTGCTCCGTAAAAAATATTAGCCAGTTACACAACTTCATTGCAAGTTAGAGGCCTCAGAGACCGAGTAGAGGAAGAGGGCCACGGGAGGGAGGAGCAGAAGGAGATGCAGAGGGCTGTGAAAGTGCTGTGTCCATTAAGGTGTCAGCAGGCCGTGCAGCAGATGACGACTAATCAGTTCACTCTGCCGAGGGGGTGTTGAAGTCATTGCCGATCCAAGCCTTATTCATTTTAATAAAAGTGATTCTGTCAACATTTTCTGTGGAGAGCCGAATCCGCTTGTCACTTACTATGCCCCCAGCTGCACTGAACGCTCTTTCAGATAACACACTTGCGGCTGGGCAGGCAAGGATCTGAATGACATGTTCTGCCAGCTCCAGCCACTGCTCAAGCTTGGATACCCAGTAGCCCAGTGGGTCCTGGCTTTGCAGGTGGCAGATGTCCCATGTAGAGTTTAGGTATCCCTGCACCATGACTGAGTAGCGCTGCTGAGTGTCATTAGCAATTGCTGCACGACTGGCGGCTTGTTTCCGCTGAAAAAAAAGCCTGCATATTTTGGCTTAGATGACCCCTACTGCTGCTGCCACCCATGCCGCTAAAGGTAGTTGTTTGGCTCCCATGGCTAGTGGAACTGCCTTAGGGATCCCTGCTGCTGCTGGCAGCCGGAATGTCCCTTACAAGCACTACTAGGATCCAGTAATGTAGCAATCCAATAGTCATAAGTCTTTGTTTTAATGCGCGGATCTTTGGCTATGCACTCCTGCATAAAGGCTGTCATGTGGCTCAAAGTTCCCACAGCTGAGGGAATTCTGGACCCACACTCCTGTGGGTCGAACAGCAGCACAGGGTCGTCCTCCTCCTCCGCCTAGTCTTGCTATTCACAGAACATGCCACCTTGTGTTTGGGTGGATGGATGCCATGTACCCTCAATATCCTCCTATGCTCCTCCCTCCCCTTCTCCCATGCCTGCAATGTCCTCCTCTTCCACCTCCTCTTCCTGGATTTGGGGTGCACTATGCCTACTAGGCACGCATGTCCGAGATGATGTTTGAAACGTCATCTCTTGATGCAGCGTCCGCTCTGTGTCGTGTCCAAGATCCACCATCATCTGGTGGATCACAGGCCTGATCCCTGCTGATCATTCTGGTCGCCTCTTCAAATAGTGACAATACAGTGCACAAGTCCTCAATTTGCAGCCACTCCACAGGGCTGAAGAAAGGTAGTGGAGGTATACCTCTAAAACGAACAGACTCTGCCAAGTAAACTACCACTGCTTTCTGTTGTTCAGCCAGCTGCTGCAGCATGTAAAAGGTGGAATTCCAACGAGTGGCCACATCATACATTAACCGGTGCACTGGCAGACTGAGATTTCGATGTAAATCCACCAATCTGGCATTGGCTGAGTACGACCGGCAGAAATGCGCCGCCAACTTTCTGGCCTTCAGCAACAGCAGCTTGAGGCCTGGGTAATTCCTAAGGAAGCAGGAGATTGCATGGTGATGTGCTCAGGGCAGAGGTAGGTATGCAGGCCTTGCTGCAGCTGCATCTTCTCCTGCTGCCACCAAAGTTACCCAGTGAGCTGTATAGGAAATATATCTTCCCACTCCATACTTGCTCGACCAACTGTCGGTTGTCAGGTGCACCTTGCCAGAAACTGAGTGCTGCAGCGCCATGGACACATTGCTCTGCACGTGTTCATGTAAAGCAGGAACACATTTTTCTGCAAAATACTGTCGCTTGGGCATAATGTACTGTGGGTTCGCGCAGAGAAATGCGTAACGGAACGCATTGGAGTCCACCAGCCGGTAAGAAAGGAGCTCTAATACAATCAGCTGTGCAACTGCCGCATTGATTAGCTTAGTTTTGGGGTCATTTGGGCCATATTTCCTCTTGTGCACCAGCATCTGGGGGATGGAAGGTTGGATGCTGCTATTGTTAACCACAGAAAGATTGGACGATGGGGTAGAGGTTGTGGGGAATGGCAATGGTGCCTGGCCTTGACTGCTAGCAATGCGACAGCCGATCTGCAATGGAGCTCCTGCTCACTGCTGGTGGAGCCTGAAAAAGGTAATGATCAGCTATGGGAATGCCTCATTCAAATTGCTGGCAGCAGCACAGGTAACTTTGCTGGCAGAAGGAGGAAAGGCAGCGGAGGAAGACCTAGCAGTTTGAGCTTGCTTCTTGGGCGGAGGTGGTCGCACAGAGCTCTGTACTTTGACCAGGTGTTCCCGCCAGGTTACTGGGTGGTGGCTTTTTAAATGTGTGCTCATGCAACCTGTTCCAAGTTTGTTTGGGTTTTTGCCTCATTTCAAGTGTTGAGCACACAGTTTGCACATAACATAGTGTTGCCTTCACTATGGACATTAAAAAAGGCCCACACGGATGAACATTTAACTGGGCCGAAAAGTGCTCAGGAGCTGGTGCTCGTGGTGGTGGTCCGCGGTTGTTTAGGCACAGCTGTGGTGACAACTTCTGACGCTGGACCACTATGACTTGCCTCACTGGTACATGAAGACTGCAGAGTGTGGGCAGCTTTTACCCTCTTCCTCCCTCTCCCCCTTTGAGGGCACTCTGCAATCTCCTCTCCCTCTTCTTCCTCCTCCTCCTCCTCTTCTTCCTGCCTATGATGATCTCCTTGTTCCCCCCATCAGATCAAGGACATCATCATCATCAGAAGAGACAGTTTCCCTGTATGTGCCGAAAGGAAGCAGCGGCCTTTTGGAGCTGAATTGGCTCGTCTGGCTCAGAGTGTTCGGGTGAAAAGTAAGTGGGGGGAAAGCCTGTGAACTCACTCTCTTTTTCAGATGACTGAAACAACTGAGCATCTTGAAGGAATGCTTGTAGTGCCACCTCTCCAACCCCTCAATGAGGACTCCTCTACATACGGCTGTACACAAGACTTTCCAGCTGATGATGAAGAACTAGGAGGAACAGGTGTATCATGGACTGTTTGGAACACATGTGAGGCCTGTGTCTGGGACTGGGATGAAGAGGGGGTACAATCACTTGACCCAGGCTGGGTCATGTACTCTACTACCTCTTGTTTAAGGTGTGGTAATAATGGAGGCCCACTACCAACATCAGCGCTTCTGTGTCGGGTCTGCAGCTAACAGTGAAACACTCTACCTATCTGAGTACAGTAGATTTCAGGACTGCACCAATACAGTACAATCCAACTAATAGTGTGAGCACTAATAGTGTGAGAACTAATAGTGTGAGCACTTTTTTTTACTTTGACAAAGCAAGCCAAGCAGCACAGAAAGGTTGTGATGCTAGCAAATCTCTGTCAGGAGTTGTAAATGCAGGCACGCCCTGGTCTTTTATAGGCCAATGACTGCCTGTGTGGCATGCAGTGACAGACAGCCAATTGGCTGCCTGCCACAACAAGCATGGAGGAGAGCATCCCTGCTGCTATTGGAGAGCCCTAGGCATCATGGGGGAGGTCCCTAGGCATTGTTTGAGGGTCAAATTCGTGGTCGACCATATTCGAACGGCCATATTCGGGTCAAACATTAGGACGACCCGAATTCGAACAACAACACTAATGGTTGGTATTAGGTAATAATATGCTTACAGGGGTTCAAGTCTTTCTGTGCTCCAGTACAAAAAGCACTATACTTTCTGTTTTGCCTTGCATATTTCCAACACTTCCTGCACTTATGTCAGGGTATTTCTTCACCTAGTAAGATAAACTAGTTTACCTAGTTTGGATAGAGTACAGGAGGGGTTAAATAAATGTCAGATGTTTTCTTCCTGCAAATTCTGAATACCTTTCAAATGTGAGGTAAGTCCCTTCAGACTGCTGTTATAGAAATATGAGCCCCATTTGTAGATTTCAACTTCATTCCTATTCTGGTGACAATTCATAAATTGTACATTTATGATCAGTTTCATACCTGGTGACATTGGTGATCAGAACACTTGGAAAGAGTGAATATCCTTATCAGGGTCAAATACTTTGTCCAAAGTCACCTGACTTTATCCAAATCTAAAAAAAAATTTGGATACCTTATACTTTAGGTAAGTTTTAGAATTAGACATCTTAAGACAATTAGAATTGATACTACAGTTAGATCACCAGAATAGAATGTGATTGGACAAAATTCTTATGTCAAGTGCCTAATGGTGTTTTTCATGTCTGGATAAGTATAACACTTACACATTTAAGAGCTTCTTATGATAACTGGTAAAGCAGATATGTTCAAGAGGTTTTAAAGGTAGCCAGAAAAATCAGGAACATACAACTATCAGCTTTTCTGTTTATTTTGGCTCTTATCAAGAGATAATGAAAAAGTGTCAACTGCCTGAGTTTAAAGTGTAGAAAGATTTAAATGTCATTTTCAAGTCTTATCTTTCAGTGTCAACAATAATCTTGCAAAGTGTTTCTATTACTCAAGCTGTAACTACCACTCATCATACAACTTCCATTTACCATGCTGGCTAATACAAATCTGAAGGAATACTATGTCATATAAATGGAAATATACTATTTATGCATCTGTTTTAGCCAACGGCCTGGGGAAAATTGTGATTGATTAGACCATGCCTTTTAATACAGTCAATGATAAATCTGCTGTCAGTGAGCAAAATCTACATTAACAGTTAAATCTACATTACTATTCTAAACAGATTTGTTGGTATAGCAGCAGTATGATAGCAAACTACATGTATAATCATCCATAATGAGTGACAGTTCACATGAATATAACCAGTGAGTGAGAACTATCAGTTCATGATGTAATGGTGCAATGATTACTCCAAGTGTGGATCAGACAGTTGTCATACTATACTTCTGCAGTGAAGAAAATGAATGTGAAACCGCACACAAGCCCAAAGGCAAAGACAAATTGGAGCTGATTTAATAAATGAATACAGTCTATTTACTCAACAAAGTAAAAATCCTCTTGCAAGGGTAATTTCACTTAGTGTAGTCTGTTAGTATGTAGAGAAATTTCACTTACCCAATAATATGCAATGAAATCTAAATAAAATGGGATATTTCTTGCACATGAACTAATTTACTAAGCTTACTAAGCTACGTGAAATATCCCTTGCAGGGGGGGGGGGGGGGGGGGGATATTGGCTTTGCTATATGAAATCCCTAATTTCTTTTAGTAAAATAATCCTAATTAGCTGGAAATGTCAAGAGTGCCTCAAGCCAGTTCTGCCCAGGGGGCCACTGTTGCCAATGTTGCCACTGCTGGTATATCAAGTACAGTAAAGTTTATGTAACCCTGAAATGTATTTATTAATTACTTACTTAAGGTGCGTACACACTTCCAATTTTTATCGTTCCAATCGAACGACGAACGATCGATTGGGCAAAAAATCGTTCGTAAAAAAAGTAACCAACGACGCCGACGAACGAGGAAAGTCGCTGGAAACGAACGATCGGACCGACGGATCGGATTGGACGACGATCGTTGAACATCGTTCGTGTGTACGGTCGTTCGTTGATCGTCCATGTTCAGAGCATGCGTGATGAAAGAACGTCCGTTCACTTTCCTGTCGTGCACATAGTTCCTCTATCGCTCAAACGATCGTATCTATTGTGTGTACAATATCTACGAACGATCGTGTCGTTAACTCTATGTGCAGGATCGGTGCTATACGATCGTTCATATATATCGTGCATGAACGTTCGTCGTTCGTTTTCCAACGATAATAATTGGAAGTGTGTATGTAGCTTTACCCTCTGTAATGCTAAGCAGTATTTACATATTCTTAGTTACATTCTAACACCTGGTGATACTGCAGGTGAATATCACATGGTGTAGGCCGAGCAAATGTATAGCCAAACCCTTTCTCAGTTTTAGATTTTCCCCTTTACCAATTCTTTTTAGTCAACTAAAATATAACATTTTTCCATACTTTATGATTTGATGACAATGGTCACTGCTGGTAGCAATAATCCGTGGCCCATTAGGAGCAGGCAAAATCAGATCTGTGACTACTTCAGAGCTGTCACAGCTATATAAGCAGAGCTTATATATCAGATAGATGTGCACACATGCATACTTTCCTGTGCCCCAGTCATGCTATCACATGTTATCACGTTATACATGAAATAATATGGACAAGGGAGTATTTCCTTTTGTTTCTCCAGAGATGCCCAATCTGAAGAGATGTTAGCTGTCGCCATATTTACAAACTTGTGCACCTGCTTTGGACCCAGGGAGTTGTGCTCTAATCTGGAGTCACAAGTAGACAACCCTTATAAGTGGCTCATGTGTAATTAGTTGCCTAAAATAAGTCCTTTACATAAATTGATGCTAAATGACTGTTATCAAGAAAATTGTGCTATTCTGTACCTTGCACAACAGTATAACTTTAGGTAGGCTTTGGTATATATAACATTATAAAGGTAGGAATAAAAACATTTGCATTGCTGTTTTCTTTGTAAAGTGAATAATTCAATAGCAATGTTTAGCTGGTGATCTAGTCCCACAAGCTTATTTAACATATTTATCTGGGCCATTTAGAATTCACAACTTACACTTACCTGTTCAGAAACAAACTAAAGCTGGTGAATCATCACCTGCACCCTTCAACTCTACCTTTAATCAAAAGCTTATTCTAAATTATTCTTGTCAGAAGTACTAAGCACCCATGACTATAGTTAAAATATACCTTGGAGTAGATGAAATAAACACTCGTACATAGGGGATGACTTGAGTCATTTGTCTCGCAAATAAAGGAAAAAAGGCTCATACTAAATCACTGTACAGTTATCATTTCCTTGCTAGGCTTTAGATTCAATCTAGAGGATAATATTTAGATAAATGGTCTGCCGTACCACTCTTAGGATGTTATCGCTCACTCTGAGCCTCGATGTAAGCACCATTATAGTATGCATCATTTTCCTTACTATATATATATATATATATTTACAGTTTTACCCTGCACCATACAAATAAGAGCTGAGATTTTATTGGTTTTCTCGACCAGCACATAAATAAAATAGGTGTCTTTAGAATAGGGTTAAATCCTGGATAGGGTATACAAAAAAATACATTACTCATAGGGAAGAAAAAACACTTTTTGTATATAATTTCATTCATTTGACATTTTCACAATTGTATATGATGAACTGTATTTTAAAGTAAGGAAAGTAATGATGCAGGGTGCCATAAGTGCAAGTGGTACAACTGTTCCCCCATCCAAAAAGATAAACAGTGTTCTAATTGTTAAAGAATCGATAGCTATGTTAAAAAATATTTGTGGAGGCTTTTGATGACCACCATAAATAAAAAAAGAATGAGGACTAGGGGGCTTGACTTGACCACCAACAAGATAGTGCACACTACATGTAAGTATAATCATGTGTATGGCTTTTAGTACATACAGAATCCTAACACTGAAATTTTAAAAGCTCTTTTTAAGGTATTTTCTCCCCTCCATTCCAGTCTTGCAGTCTCAGAAAACCTCCTGGGCATTCATCATGTCTTTGTCCCTTTTTGTGTGGGCAGCAGAAGGAAGAAGCTTAAGCAACTAGCAAAGATGTGTGTATCACATGTGTTCAAAATGACAAATCTATTGATAGATTTGTAAAACAGACCAGGCCCTTTAGGGTCCCTTTCAGAGTGAGTGGAGTGCTTCATAGCCTTCACAATGAAGGGTAGATACAATGATTCATACTTGTATTCTTGCAGAAACTGGAAATCAAACTATTTTGGGTTAGATGCATTCTTTTTATGGGTTCCTCATAGTACCTTTACTTTCTTTTTTCAATGCGTAACATATGTACTCTATTACACAAAATTTGATATTCTATTTCCCAATTTAGCTAGATTTCAAAAAGCTGTAGGATACAGCTCCAAAAGCTAAGAAAATTCATCTATTTAGTTATATTTTGGCTTTCAGTAAAGCATATACAAGTTTGGAGGGAGTTAATAGCCGGACAAGGCCTCCCAATTTTACTACCACACAAAATTCACTACAACATAGAATGACTATAAAGTATAAGTGAGTTATACCTATGCGCTATTGTGCTGCTTTACTAAGCAGTTTTTAGGTGGAAAGAATTGGCAGAAGAATATTAGAAGGTTAAAAGGTTTTTTGTTCCTAAGAGTTACTGTATTTTATAAGGAAGCATTTAGATGCAGGAATGTGTGTTACATTTTTTATTGTTGCACACTAGTCTAGTAAAAATTTTTTAGGACTTTCAACAATACCGCTAAATACTGAAATATGTATACCTTTACTGTTTTATTTGCCTATGTAAATTTATTCTCCAAACTGGTTATTCACATGCATTTTCCATATAGCCAGGCAGTTGACAAATGTAGTTGCTGCCTAAGCAATATAAAATATTAATATAAAATATTACTTCTTTGCAGCAAGACCGACCTAACCTAGGCAGTAGTAGTAATTTTAAATCAGGAAGTAGCAGAGTGGTGTTTCTCATGCATATTTCACAATTATGTATGGCCACAATTACAAATCCTTGGACAGGTAAGAAAGTAAAGATAATATATTTACCCTGTAGATTTAGTTTATTGTCTTTATACACTTGCACTTGTACTAGATGAATCGGTCATTTTTCAGTGTGTTCTCATGAACGGGTAACATTCATTACCCCTTCACTTCCCTAAAACCAAAATTATATTGTGGTCCTAATAAAGGATCAAGTATGGGGTGCTACTCTGACACATAGTAAAAGTGTGGTTGTACATGGGGTGGTTTTTACACCTTGAGGACAATTCATGTTAGGAGCTATATTTCCAGCATCCAAAATATTTAAATTGTATATTGTATGAGTCAAAAAAAATTGCAACATTCAGTATATACCATATTGACTGTATGAAACATTTGGTTAAAAACCAAACCAATCTGCATGGTGCTAAAATGATCTAGACCAGAGCTATCCAAACTTCAGCCTTTGAGAGCCACATACATGCATGATTTTTATATAAACAGAGCATCTTCTTTGTAAACCACACCTTACAAAATGTACTGTTGTCTGTAGAGAGATACTAAAAATGTGTGCAGATACTGCCCCTTGAGGACAGGATAAACCCATACTTCTTCATAGGGATGGGCAATGAGATAAAAAAACAACTTTTGAGAGCAAGTAGCACTGAATTGAAATTGAGCCAATTTAACTCAGTAGGTGCAGGGTCTGATTGGCCAATTTTCAAGTCAGAGCAGGTTACATACTATTTGCATATAAAATGCAAAAAAAGACCAGCTCAGACTTTGCTGTTTAACTTTTTTTTATAGATAGGGGAAATATTAGAACCTCTGTAAAGTTTTACTGGATCCAGTCCTTTACTAGATTTATCCTTACTTCCTGCACTGAAGACAAATATTTTACCAGACAGGACAATTTTCATTAGCAACACAGACAGGAATGAATGTTCTGAAGCTCATTTACATCTGTGTGGCCCAGTAACGCATTTGCATTAACATGCACTTGATAACAGTCCAACTTGCATTGGAGTGCTTTTGGAAGTTGCAGTGCATGTTGCAGGAAAGTGTGCATTATTGCAATGCAGTATTGTAACTCCAGTCTTAGTCAAAAAGACTAAAACTACTATCAGAATTATCAAGGCTAATGCATGGAGCAAGCTTTACAACACACCAGAACAGAGACGTGATGTCCTTTTTATACTAAAAAACTTTTAAAGGGCAATGCATGTTAAAAGCTTGAACCACTTTGATTGATCGGGCTTCCTAGAGTTTTACAGTAGGAACTAGAAGTAAAATATTTATAGTTTGGCAACATGGAGTATGAGTCTGCTCCTTAGAGCATGAGACCCAAAGTTTCATAAGACTAAATCATTTTGTCTCTGGCTACCAAACAGAAAAGTGGGTGATTTACATCGTTAAGACAAAGACATAATCAGTTAGCAAGACATGCAATGTAATTGTAAATTGTGACTGCAGCCATTTACTGATATAATTACAGTCTGTATATAAATAGATTATTGACATGTAGCTAATTTCTATAAAATTAAATATGCTGCTACTCCCATTTGAATAAATTATTATAGCTTTTATAAAAGTAAGAATTAATATAGGTGTGAGTCAATGAAACTGACTTAAAGTAAATTAACTGTATCCACAACTCTGGGTGGTGTCAAATATTTACATAAACATCTCTAGGAGTTTTTAGTTTGTATACATTATAATTATTTCTCTAGCCTTATAGATCACGTGTAACTTACCTTTTGAGGACATGACCTAAGTGTACAGTATATTTCAGGAACAAAGTTTAGATCACTATTTAGCATTATGCAAAACCACATTCATAAATGTATTATATCATACAAATATTAAAACTTCCTGGTTCCTCATCACACAGCAAGACTTCTGTTCCCCCGACCTTTGTGAACTAAACCTTAAGTTATAAATATCTAATACCATTTTTAATAAGTTTGGATTGTATATATATACAAGTTTAATGACCAATTTTTTTTAGTTGGATCCAGTTTACATTTCTTGTATTTTCATCTCTTAGGTGGGTAGTCAAAATAGAATTTGTCCTCTGTATTACAGTGGTGGCTTTAGTATATCAGAATGTTTTTTTTACTTCTTCTATGCCCTGATCTCAGCACAATCAATCTGGAGTCCAGGGGCTATGCCCCATTGATTCTGTGGGTGAATGTTGGGGCTCTGTTCCCAAGCTCGATTTTTTTTCGGGTTTCATTAGATTAGCCATATTATTAAGCATCCTCAGAAGTCACATTATAAAAAGAGAACTAATTGGATCAGTGAGTTAATATGATAGATATGCAACATCACAAATATCCTTACTATTTAATATTCAGGGCCCTAATATACTGTGGTTGTTAACAAAGAATGTGCCCAAAGAATTTTACTTTGCAAGTTACAGTTTCAGTCTTGTTTTATTGTAGTACTGTTGTGTTTAGTCCACAGTACAGAAAGTGAATTACACCACCTCTGGTTTAGTTGGTTGAATGTCCATCAATGTCATGGTAGGTGGTTCTCTCCAAATAATTTTATTCTATGACAACTGATAACTTATTTATCATGCTACAGCAGTATGTGCCTGCATGACTATTATATTGTGGAAAAACACGCAGGAAATGTGTTTTTTTCTTCTGTGTATTTCATAAAAAAAGTATATCATGTTTAGAGGCATATTTCTAAAGCAATGAATATGACATTCTGCAAGCTTTCACTACAGGTGACAGTAATTGATTTACCATCAGTGAATGTTTAGTAAAAGTCAAAACATTCCTGGAATCTGGAGATTTTGATGTATCTCATTGACTAAATGCTTCCAAGAATTTTTCAGGTTCAAACTGAAATTTATATAATAATGTGACATTAACCCAGACTTCTGGGGTAATATTTATTAAAGATTCATTTGCATTTGCCCAGGATTTTCTGGCAGATTTTCCTATATGTTTTATATGACAATTGCTGGGTGAATCTTAGAAATGTAAATCTTGCCAGATTGAATCATAGTAGTAGAATAGCAGTTATTTTGTACCTTTGGCTGAATCATGGTAGACATGTTTTGGGTAAATTTTGGTAAAAAAGTTGAATTCATCCTTTTACTTGCTGACAATTGCTTTCCATGGTGCTGAAATTGTGTTTATGTATAGTTTCGGCACTAGAAGGGTAAGGGCCATTTTTTAGACCTGTGGTAAACTGCAGTATTTTGCCACAGGTTCAACTGTGGTCGCAACCACTGCCATTTAGGTGAATGGGAGCAGTTGAGAGGCATTTTTTTTGCAGCTGTGGTGGATTGTGGTGCAGTTCCAAAAAGCGATATGCAGCTTTTGGCTACATTGGAGGAAAAAATGCACTTCTCCATCTGCCACCAAACACATTTACCTATGGTGTGGTTTGCCACTCCTGGGTGCATAGCAGGAATATGTTATGCATAGTTCTCCCCAGCCCACCTGCCATGAATATTCTGCCTGGCACATTTTTAGCAGCTCTGAATGGACACCAGAGAGGCTCCTCTGCTTGCTCTGTTTTCTGGTGATATGAGCTGATTGCTGATTAGAGCCAGGTGGAGTGAGAAGAGCTATGAGGAGATCGGAACACAGGCTGCCCCTCCCCCATCTCATACCTGTGCCGAGACTTTTGAAAAAAAAAAAACCCACATTGTGTAAACATTGCCCCTGATTCATCAAGCAGAATCGGATTATCGGTCGTCATTCGTATTCGCGATCCGAAATCGTACGCGATCGCGCTATTCAGCAACGGAAAAAGATCGCGGCCGGAGCCGCGCATATCTCACCATTGAGCTTAACAGATCCTCCTTAATCGCGCAGCTGAAATCTAATCGCCTTAATTGGCAGATTCGCGCTCCCTATTGTGAAGTCTGGAATCCGGCTGGCAGTGAGTCGAGTGTACGCGCACACTCGAGTCCGGACCGCGGTAATCCGCGATCGATGGCCGCGCGTACTTTCGCGCTTCCAGCGATCGCAGATTTTATTGATGAATCAGGGGCATTGTCTCCACCCAGTGGGTGTGTGTAATGATGTCATTAGAGCAGTGTGTGTGTAAATGCTGCATGTCACATTCCTCAGCCTTACAGCTCTCTGTGTATAAACCTTTAAATCCGTAACCGTAAGTCATAATGATTTGAAATATTCAGGGTGCACAGGGAACACTTATAGTTAGCTTCATTCACAATTTCAGCACCCCAGTTTTTACAAATGTCATGATATGGGGATCAGAATTGTAAAATCTTGTGAAAATACAACATTGGGGTTGCGGTATTCAAAGCAAGTATGCCTAGGAGTCCTAAGTTAAAAATGCAAATTGGGGACCCGCAGGGCCACTTACATAGAAAGGAGCATTGGGGAAGGGCCCCTAAATTTTATACTTTTCTCTTACAAATCTATAACTGTAATACTATGTTACCCTATCTGCTTCTCTTCTTTGAACCCCAATTTCCCTAGAATGGTGGGGTGTACAAAGCCAAAAATGTAGGTGCAGTGGGGGGACACTTTTTGATAACCCCCCACACTAAAATGTCATTACTATGGCAAACACACTGCCCTGTTACACATTACTGCCCACTTCTAACACTGGAAACCCAATTTCTCTGGAATGCGGAGATGTAGGAAACTGAAAATGTGTGGGGAACATCAGTGGATAACACCCCCTTTTTTTAGGCTAGGTTTAGACAGGTGTCTGGAAACTGGGTTACCTTCTTTCTCACTTGGCTTTTTATTATTTGCAGTGCAGCATGGCGATAACTACTCCCCTGATGTTGTACTCCAAAGCGCTAGTAAATGCACTTAGAAACACTTGCAAAAGCTTTTAAAAGCAGTCCCATTTCAATCTTTGTAAACAGCTGAGCAGCAGACCACCCTGAGAGAATGCATGCAGCTGCTGAAAAACCACAACGCCACTGCAGGCAAATGTCTGTACATAAAGGGATTTCCACTGCTCCAATTTGTTTCAACATTGATAACTAGGAATTTGGGACAAAGACTAGTTGTTATTGGTGAAGTGGTGTAGTGGTTCTGGTGTGAACAACTGTCCTGCTGACTGTAGCCTTAAAGTTGATTAAAATAGAAAATAACAGCACATCTTCCCGGAAACCCTATTGAAATGGAAGTGGCAAACATGCAGCCTACCTGCTGTACTAATAACTGCCCACATGTATGACTTGCTGTTACTAAAGATACATTTTTCAACACCACAAGTTTCTGGAAAAGTGAATTTTTTTTCTCACCAACATGCAGAAGTTGACTGGTTAGGGGTCCATGGATCTTCTAGAACACTGGTCCCCAACCTCCAGGCCGTGGACTTGTGAGTTTGGGGTCGCAAATGACAGGAGGCAGAAATACCAGTAGCACTGGTGGCCCTCCTTATACTGCTCTAAAACTTGTGATAATGTGACACCAGGAGCGCTGCCAGTGGGAGCGCGAGTGGCTCTCCTCACACTGCTTACACAGGAGCTGCTGAGAATAGTAGTACAATGTATGTAAGGCTTACACTTCTCTGACATTCCCAGCAGCTCTGCACCTGCCACCACCCCTGCTCTCTTGCATTACTCTGCTATTCTCAGCTAGTGTGCTGACTGCGAATAGCAGAGTAGTGTAAGCTATACATATACCAGGCCGCGGCAAAATTTTATTCTTTGTTACTAGGTCCTGCTGTCAGAAAGGTTGGGGACCACTGCTCTACAAGCAGGATCATCCAAAAAGAGACAGGTAGGTGGAACATGACAGCCCCCATCCTTGAAAGCACCCCTTCTGTTCACTGCGGATGCCAGGAGCTTAGTGCAAGTCAGATTTGGGCTAGGGGACTTTGGGAAGCATTTCTCAAAGAATTCCTTAATGTTGTAGGGCAATTGGCCTAGCATAAGCATAGCATAGGGGTTATATGCTGAAAAATGGAGTAGTTGAGAATGGAATGCTGACAGCTCTTCTGTTGAACATGTAGCTACAATTTTAAAGTATAATTTGCTTATATTGTGCATTCCTTGCTCCATTCTTTCTGCCTTTTTACTTACTTGCTAACAAAATGTTTAAATAAACCATTCTATTTTTGTTACATACTTTTTTTAGACAAAGTGATCTTATCCTGGGCAAAATTCTCATATAAAAACACAAATCATGGTTATTCTATAACTAAATCTAACAATTTTCAAACATTCCTGCAAATCTGTTAAATAATTTATTAGATTATTAAAAGAATATGAAATAGGAACACCTCTGATATGTAAAACCTGACCACCAAAGTTTAAGAAGCAGATGTATTGCTAGAGAGCTGTTTAACCTAATGTTATGCAATCATTTTTAAAGGAATAAGCACAAAGAATATGTGTACATGTGCAGTAAACCATTGGTCCTGAACTTTTAGTTGGCAAACAGGGTGGGGTGGGAGAAATAATCAATTGCAATAAATACATTTTCTTACTATGGCTGCATACACATGTTCAATTTTCGCTGGAGACTTTCTTTCATAATCAAGTGACAAATGAATAAATGAGTGCTGTACACACAGCATTGTTCTGTTCTAAAAAGAGGGTAACAAGCGTACGGGATCCCGCTGTGTAGCAGTAGTCATTCATCGTTGGTCGTTCATGGATTCATGGATCGTTGGTCGTTCATAGGACCATTGTACGCATTTCAGACTCTCGTGTTGGGATGACGGACGAGAATCATCTGACATGTGTACAAAGCCTAAAGGGGGCCTAGTCTACTTCAAGCACATTTAATTAAAGGATTTTTTTGGTTCAATATAACATCTCTGGTTTTATTTTTTATTTTTCCCAGCATAATTGTATAGATACCATGGTTTGCATACACTGAACTGATGGGATAAATGGCTCTATATTGTTAGGCTGTATCGTGTTTTTATATAGTGGATGCATACAAGTAAGCTTCTAAATGTCTATATTATTAATTAACTTTATTATATCAATAAATTTGGCCCGAGGCAGACGCATTCATTGAGAATATCCCCGGGACTGGAGGTTAATCTCTAGTGCCGGGGATCACACATCTTTAACCTCTAGTTCCCCCCGGGAATCGCAAACAGGAGAATTCCCTGCAAATCTTCCAATGGTTTTGCGAAATCGGCTCGCCGAAATTTTGTGAAACTATCTGAAGTTCGAGGAAATTTTTAGGAGAATGCCAGAGGCATTCCCACTCATCCCTATTCTTGTGTATACCTACCTATATTACCATACATTAATAATATAGTTACCGTTATAACAAAAACACTTCAAGGAAAGACAGATTCAGGAAAATAAGGCATGTCATATGTTATACCTTATGTCATATGGTACAGTATGTCATGTGTTATTGTACATTTAATAAAGCAGCCTTGTATTTATTGTAGTATCCTATTCAAAATGAACAGACTTCACATGCATCCTAATGTGCATGTGCATTTTTGCGAATGCCTCACCCCACACTATATGCTATGCACTGCAATAAAGGAAAGTTACTTTGATGTGTTGGGGTGCCATTCCAAAGGAAGGGCATCATAACGCTGCAATGATATTATGTTATCGTGCTAAAACATTGCTGCATTTATGTAACAAAGGTGTTACTAAAATGCCAAAATTTAAGTAGGACCTGAATAATAGGTTTCTTATAGAATATATTCTGAAGCTGCACTGCTCATTAAAGTTGTGTTTTACCCATTCCACAGTACTGTGTGGCTGAGAGGCAACAACCATATTACTGTAATGTGTAAGTTATAATTAGACAGATATTCCTGTACTTTCAAACATCAGCCCCTTCCAAACACCATTACACCAGTGCACATTACACCAGTCTTTTGCAACAATGGTTCTGTGGAACCCCAGGGTTCATCCAGAGGTTGCTAGGGGTTCCTTGAGCAATGTGCAAAATGTGCCTCTCAGTTCAAGTGACCCCAATGATCTTTTTAGCTATCTGTAAGGGTGACATACTTCACACTGGCTGGTAATTAAGGAAAACTGTGGGATGTGAATAGAGTATAGTATTTCAAGGGTTCTACACGGTATTCCAGTTAGAAAGGCAAGATTAATATTGTAAGTATAAGGTTTGCTTAAGCTTATTGGGTATTGGTACTTCATTATTAACCTCCTGAGCGGTAACCCCGAGTGTGGCTAAAAAAAAAAACAGCTGATAGCAGTAACCCCGAGCCACACTCGGGATAGCTAAAAAAAACTGAATAAAGCCATACCTGGCCCCGCTGGCGTCCCATAGTGTCCTGCCTGCCCGAATACATCCTCTGGCCACATCCTCCGATGGGCCCCCCGGCGATCTGGCATTGGCGTTCCCTGGCAGTTTCTGATGACATTGGTGCGTGTGGCTGTCGTGAGGGGGCATGGTGGGAATTTCAAATTATTTTGTATTGGATTGAATACACAATAACTGTATTGAATCCAATATAAAATATATATATTTTTTTTACATTATATGTACAGTTATATTACAGGTTTAAGTATTTATTTATGTACCCTTGATTTATTATTCAATTTATTTTATTATTTTGACATGATTTTGTGTTTCAAATTTTTTATATACTCAGGATGTCTACCAAACCCTTGTTTGGACATATTTCGGTGAGTTATGCATAAGAATTACAGGCCTACAATGCAAAATAAATTTTCATGAAAGACAATGTACCCCTTTTAGACATATAAATCCAGACAGAAATAAATTGCCCAAGAAGTTAAATGTAGTCTGCTGACTGGTGAGTGTAACCCACTACAGATTAGTGCTTCAGATACTAAGGGACTGATTCTATTTGATTTACAAAAATATTTTGTTTATTTAACAGTACAGTTGAATGATCTTGAAAATAAGTTTCAAAGAATGTCCTAACACAGTCCTTAACTTGAAAAGGGGCATTTTTCTCAACCCAAAAAAAAAGCCAAAACCCTTTCAAGGTGTGTGCTTAGTAATGATAGAAAAATTCCACTTAAAATGAAACAATAAGTAGTGAAGTATATCAGAAGAAACTTGGTGTTTTTCCAATCCAATGCATTTATCAGCAACAAATTTTATTAGGTCTGTGACAACTTTCATAGATGTGAAATCCTGCAAGATTCTTCTTTTGTATTTCACTATTATAACAAATTTATAACACATATGTGTGTTAAATTTATTATACAAACTTTACTTTTTTCCTCTTCAATGAGCATATAGTACAATGTGAAAACAGAGTGTTGTTCCATTTTAGCCATTGATGAAAGCCAAAGCTTTGTTTCTTGAGGATATGTTACCACCAGAATACATGTTTTACATTTATTATGGTTATGTGGAATTTTTGAATTATGCTAATAAATTGAAATGCCATATTGCAGGTCAGAGCTCTGAAAATACAGCATCCATGAGCTTTCTCAAATGTAATCCCACATAATGAATTGCAATGAACAGACTATATTGTATTTCTCTGCATTGTTTAGGCATTTTGCCAATTCTGAAAAAATAGAACAAAATGCACTACAATGCACCTGATGGAAACAAACCCTTAACATTACAATTTATTTTCAAACTCCAAATTTTAAAATGCCACCTTTCCAAACATAATGGGTTTTAGTTAGGTATTATATATTACTAGATCTAAAAAATATATATTTATACAGAGAGGTACAATAAATAACAATGGTTTTCTAAATGACACATTTGTGTCATTGTGAGGATTGTGTGTGATGATTCTTCATTCGTCTGTCACAGAAGATTGTTTCAAGGAACAGAAGTCTGATGTCCATTTGAGATCTGTACAGGGCTTAACTCATAGTTTAGAGATAAGAATTCACACCCAAGCACACAATCATAGCTTAGACACACTTCACACCCAAGTGTGAGCAGATGATATTGAAAAATCTTTGTGATGTTTATATACTAATGTAATGTTATATTCATAGTATATGGATGATTTGCCTGAAAAGAAGCAAAGTAATAAATGTATTTATGTTTAGACCTCAGTCCAAGTTCTGAGTTTTCTTCAAAACATTTTATTTGCTTTTCATGTAACAATAGATTGTAAAGCAATAACATAATGCACTTGTAAAAGTAACAAGGAGATGTTAGATTTGCAATGTGTAGTATTGAAAGTGAAGTTTGCCTAATATGGAAGCATGGTGTGTATCATAAATCCTATTGTAGCTAGAATGTGAAAAATCACTGATCCCAATTAAAGCTAAAGATTATTTTTTTTCTATTGGGTAGGGTTACCATTGCCAGAGTAATATAAGATCGTTATATAAGAACCTTAAAAGACCAAAAAGGATGGGAAGGAATGAGCTGATGGAACATAAAAGAGAGGAGGCAGAAAGGTGGCTCTAATCCCCACAACAAGAGATCAGAATTTTTATATAGGCTTTCATTTCCATTTCCATCCTTCCCATGTTCCAATTGTGACATTTTACAACTGGGGTCCAGATTCCCAGGTCCCAGAATTATGGTACTGATGTGGATTTTTATTAAAATAATGCCAAGTTCCAGGAGCTTTAATTTTATGTTGTTTTGGGCTATTTAACAGATATTAATAAAACTCCAAACGATTTGCATATATATAAAAGGATGCAACACTACTTATTATTTATTATTATTATTATTATTATTATTAATAATAATAAACAGGATTTATATAGCGCCAACATATTACGCAGCGCTGTACATTAAATAGGGATTGCAAATGACAGACAGTGATATCGGAGGAGAGGGCCCTGCCCTAAAGAGCATACATTCTAGTAAGTGGGGGAATTTCACACACAATAGGATGGGAGATTTGTAGTGGTGGGAAGCAGTGAAGGTTTCAAAAGACAGAAGAAGATGGGTAGGCAAGTTTGAAAAAATGGGTTTTGAGAGCTTTTTTAAATGAGCAGAAAGTGGGAGCAGGCCGAATAGGATGAGGAAAACCATACCAGAGAGTTGGAGTAGCTCTAGAGAAGTCTTGGAGCAGTGCGTGTGATGAGGTTATGAGTGAGGAAGTAATTAGTAGGTCATTGGAGGAGCGGAGAGAGCAGCGGGGGGGGGGGGGAATTTTTTAACCAAGTCAGAAATGTAAGTGGGACAAGAACTGTGTAGGGATTTGAAGGCAAAGCACAGGAGCTTGAATTTGATTCTAAGGTGAAATGGTCAGACATCCATGATGAGATGGCTGACAGGCAGCATGAGACCTTATCCAGGACTGAGGGAGACAGGTCAGGGGTGGACAGATAGATTTGAGTGTCATTAGCATACAGATGGTACTGTAAGCCAAAGGAGGATATGAGACTACCGAGAGAGGAGGTGTACAGAGAAAAGAGGACTGGTCCAAGGACTGACCCTTGGGGAACACCAACAGGGAGGAGAGTGGGTGAGGAGGAGTTACCATTGAAAGAAATTTGAAAGGAACGGTCAGACAGATAGGAAGCAAACCAAGAGGGAGCAGAGTCGCTGATACCAATGGAGCGCATGATTTGTATTAGAAGGGGGTGATCAACAGTGTCAAAAGCAGAGGAAAGATCAAGGAGAAGAAGCAGGGAAAAGTTGCCTTAAAAGTTAGCTCTGGTGAGATCATTGGCCACTTTAGTAAGGGCTGTTTCAGTGGAGTGGGCAGCTCTAAAACCAGACTGGAGGGGGTCAAGGAGAGAGTTGGTGTTCAGGTAATGAGTGAGTCTTTTGTAGACAAGGCGTTCAAGAAGTTTGGAGACATATGGGAGAAGGGAGAAAGGGCGGTAGTTGGAGGGTAGGGAGGGGTCCAGTGAGGGTTTCTTTAGGATAGGGAGAATTATGGCATGTTTAAAGCTGAGGGGTATTTATCAGTAGAAAGAGAGAGGTTGAATAGTTCAGTTAGGGCAGGGGCCAGGGTGGAGGAATGGGCACAGAGTAGATCAGAGGGAAATGGGTCAAGTGGACAGGTAGTAGATGGAGATGATGAGAGAAGAGTTGAGACTTCATCCACAGTAACAGGGTTGAGGAAGGCCAGTGAAGATTTACAGGTGGTAGGGGTGGGTATGGTTGGAGTGGCTCGGTGGGCAGAGACATCATGTCTGATTTTGGTAGGTAGGTGGCAATGTCTTGGGCACAGAAGGATGTTGTGGAGTGAGCAGGTGTGGGGTTTAGGAGGGAGTCAATTGTAGAGGTAGAGGTTGCGAGGGTTGGAAGCTTGAGAGGAAATGACTGTGGAGAAATAATTTTGCTTGGTGACAGTGAGCTCAGTGTTAAAGCTTTGAAGCTTGGCTTTGTAGTCCATGAAGTCAGCGCTGAGGCCAGATTTCCTCCACTTGCGCTCAGCTGCACGAACAGTCTTTTGTAGCTGTTTGGTGTGATTGTTGTGCCAGGGTTGGGGGTTGGCAGGGCGGGGGTAGTGGAAGGTGGCAGGAGCAACATTATCCAAAGCCAGGGAAAGAGAGTGGTTTAACATGGTGGCAGCTTCATCTGGGGAGGTGATTTTGGAGAGGGAGGGGGTTAGGGATGCAAGGCAGTTTTGAGAAAAGGTTGATTCAGTCAAAGAGATGGTTTGATGAAATACCAGTTTAAAATGGTAGCAGCAGCAGCAGCAGCAGAGGATGTGTTGGAGTCCAGGTGGATAAATCAGTCCAAAGGCAGGAGATAGAATTTGCAGAGTATAATTATATGTCCAAATCTGTTCTAATTCCTGTGTCAATTCCCTGGATTAATTCCCATTGCATTAATTCTTTTGGGCACTTGAGATTTGGGCACGTGACCAGGGTCCCAACATGACCTTGCCTGTTGTTTAAATGGAAGTGCTTTGGGCTCTGATATGCAATCTACAAGTATGGTTTTGGAAAAATTTACAAAAACCTATATGCTGTCCTTCCAGCAATAGTAATCATTGTTGGGCAAATTTTAACAAGTTGGTGGCAGAAAGAGATTTTGTTTTCCTAGGTCCTTTTTATAAATCTTTCTATACAGATGGTAGCTCATTGATTTTACAGACATCCTGCATGAACTTCATAATTGCAGTCACTTCCGCACAAAGGAATGGCCACCATAAAGCTCATACAGATGCTGGATCATTGTACTTCAAAACCAATGATTCTCAACTCATCTTCAAAAAACCTTCCATTTAAAACTTGGCTAACAAAATAAATGGTTGACTTAGTAATGATTCCCTGATGCCATGAGTGATCCAGGATAGTGGATTTGTTATAATAGAACAGAATTTGTGTATACAGTAATTTGTGAATGAAAGCTATACCATTGGATCCATTCATAAATTATTGCAGAGCAGGGCCAAAACTGTCAGATCGAAGGCTCAGCCATGCAGATTACACAGGGGAATCCTGGCTCTCCCTGTGTAATGTGAGAGCTGGGCACTGTGCTCCTTACCATGAAAAACGCAAAGCTTCTGATACAGACTAGGTGCCATTTGGGTACACAGGGAGCAAGATCTTGCTGTAATCTGCAGGACTGAGCTATCAGTTTGACATCTCATTTTAGCATAGTGCAGTAGAAAGCACAGTTATGTAGCAGCAGAAGAGGCTCCTAGCCCCTATATCACAGTGCCCAAAGTGATTGCCTCATTTGCCTCTGCATTGGTCTGGGCCAGAACTAATAGAAATGTTTATATTCAGACCTAATGGCTTACATCTATTTTCTATTTGGGCATAGCTGACCTCATATATCATATATCTCTCAGCCATAAATAAAAAGCCATAAATACCTGATTTGTCCTTTTGTAGTAACTTTTTTGTTTATAGGCTTCAACCTGATTGTCACCTTTGACTTATCATTGTTTCCTGAGGGTCCAATATTAGCAATATGCTATTTTGTTTTGACATGCTGGCTTTTATAGGGATTCCTATTGAACAGAGTTTTCTCAGAGGTGATCATTAGCAAAATGTGGGATACATTTTGCAAAGTAATTTGGCATTCCCAGAGCTGTCTGCTTTTCATGTGGTCTCATGTGAGAGGTTGATAAAATCTAGATGTAGGCGTTCTGATGACAAACTGTGGCAAAAATATATGGATTTGCTTGTTTGTAGTATTCAGTGAATATACTTTACTTTATTTCCCAGATTCCAATCAAGCACAGAACTTTATTTTCATGCTCTTCAACAGTGTTCCCAAGCACTAAGAAAACAGCTCTCTAACTGACTACCCCTTTAGGTCCTGTATATGTTTTATCCAGTTTATTTTGAAACAATTTATAAGCAGATTAAATGCAAAATTGTGATACAATCTTTTTTGGCAATCTTAAATTTCTTCATCCTGCCATGTCTCTTATTATCACTAGTATTATGCAAGGAGCATGCACTCTTGAGTTATTTGATTTGACCAGCTAGATTTTGCATTCTTCCGGAATCTGTCCCCTCGCTGTTGGAATACCCCTGCTGTTGGTATTAGATAACTATGCATTTGAAAATGATTAAAGCCAATACTCCATGTTATAATAAAGATTACCCATGTCAAGAATATGAATATTAAAACATTCACATATTCTTAACAAACAGCAAATAAGCTTTGAAACAGGTGGCAGGCACCATGAAGCACGTAATCTTTAAAGGTCATTAAAAAGACTGAAGTCAGATTTCAGTTTTCTTAGGGTATTTTCAGACTTATGGTGGGAAAAAGTGATCCTGTGCAGCTCGCAGTGACTGGCATCTTGCCAGCTGCTTAGCCGCTTCTATTGCAGCACCAGTGCCTAAAGCGTTTGCAGATTTGACAGAAGTGGCAGTGAGCGGTACTGAACTTTTTACTGCCCTCCCTATTCATTCTCTATTGAGCTGCTGTTGGCTGATGCTATGAGTAGCATCTCCCCCAAGGCAGTGGTTGAGTGATGGGAGGAAGCAGGCATCAAACTGCAACCTCATTGCTCCTCTGAACATATCCTAACCCTATAACACCTAGTGTCCATTTATAATAGACAACTGGCAGGTGTCCAGTTCTCTGCTGTCCAAAAAAAGGGAGAATGGAGCTGTAATTTCTGCTATTGTTATGAACATTGAAGATTAATTATCCTACGGTGCTTTCAATTACAAAGGTCAGTTCTATAAAGAACTTTCATAGCTTCATAAAATATTGGTAATACATTCTTGTCCACATTCTGGACACAGGTGCACGTTAAAGCAGAACTCTATACAACTAAAATTATAGATAAAATGCATGTAAATGAGCAGGGTGCAGCAAGATGAATAACACCACATTATCATTAGATTTAGGAATAAAGTGGCATATTTTTTTTTTTTTATTGAACTTTTTGCAGTTAAATAAGGTAAAAATAAAAATACAAAAGGAACAAGGAGAGAATAAAAAGAAAAAAAATATATACAGCCATTAGTTTTAACAAAAGACTAGGGATGAGCGAGAAGGCCTCTGACAGTCTTGCGAAATATTCCTCAAACTTCTGGTGGGTTCGTGAAATTTCAGCTAATCGATTTCGCGAATTCCATTAAAGTAAATCAGTCGATTTTAAATATTAATAGCAAAGCCCCTATACATGTTAGAACCACCAAATTTGCTAGGTAACTGTGGAAGAACAGTGGCAACAAGGAAAAAATACAAACCTTGTGGTTTTTTTAGAAAATGGCAGGCTAACTGACAGCGGGCAAATAATTTTTGCGTGATTGACAGCATTCAGAAGGCAGCATTAACATTAGGACATTGAGAAAGGGTGAACTCAACCCACTAGCAACAGTCTCTGCCATCAAAACAGTAGGACAACGCATTGCTTTTTGATGTACGCCCCCCTATTTAATTTATATAGCTGCATAATGTGTTTACGCTATATAAATCCGGTTTATTAATAACAGTAATTGCTAGCTGGCATCATGACCTGGATGACATGTTAGGAATGACACCTATAAAGTTGTGGACAAGTAGTGCGGTGACATTAGGCAAAAGAATGGAGGACCAGAGACGGAGGGTGGGTCAGCGAGAGCAGTAGCAATGTGTGGCCTCTGGTCAGCTGTCGCCAGGGAGACCGCATTGGTAAGAGTCATGGAGAGTTGGGTGTAGTGCATCGTCAATGCCACCAAGAAGTGTACTATTTTAGTGAAGGGAGTACTGACAGGCGTCAGCAGCAACAGCAGGAGGAGGAGGCAGTGGGCCCTGAGACGGAGCATGGACGGCATTGGTAACTGGCATCTAGAGCTGGGTGTAGTGCATCGTCAATGTCACCCAGAAGTGTACAATTTTTTTAAATGGAGTACTGGACAGGCAGCAGCAGCAACAGGATGAGGAGGAGGCGGTGGGCCCTGAGACAGAGCATGGACAGCTTTGGTAACTGGCATCTAGAGCTGGGTGTAGTGCATTGTCAATGACACCCAGAAGTGTGTAATACAATTTTGTGAATGGAGTACTGGACAGGCGGCAGCAGCAATAGCAGGAGGAGGAGTCAGTGGGCCCTGAGACGGAGCGTGGACGGCATTGGTAACTGGCATCTAGAGCTGGGTGTAGTGCATCGTTAATGCCACCCCAAAGTGTATAATGCAAATATATGAAATTTGTGATTAAACATAGAAGGGGCAAACCAAGATGTTTTGTGCGCCAGCACTGTTGCTGTGGTCTGTGGTGCCAGAAGTGGTAGGAAGGTAGACAATATTGCTAGTTTGCATCATGAAGTGGATGACATAAATGCCAACGGGGAATCGAAAAATGCTGACTGAGGTGGTGCAGCAACTGGCAGCACAGAATTGGGAGGAAAAATTTTGTGTGCCTACCCTGGAGCAAACAAATACTGTTAATGATCAAGAGACTGTTCCTCCATAGCAGCTGAAGAGAAAATTGCCAGTCTTCTTTCAGATGCAGCTTTTGATAAATTAGGTGAAGATTTACAAAATTCTGCTGAGGTCAAAGTGGTTGAAGAAACTTTAGACAGTGGTGGGACAGAAGTAGTAGAAGAAATTACTGTTGTATCCATTTCAGTTTCTCTTGTAGCAGAAGAATCTAAAGTTGATGTCCTAACTACAGTGGAATCTGGTGAAGGGTTGTTTGTTGAAGGGTCCCTGTTTCATGTGGAGTTCAGACTGCTGAAAGTATTACTGTGGAAGATGCTT
This sequence comes from Pyxicephalus adspersus, assembly GCF_032062135.1. NCBI lineage: Eukaryota > Metazoa > Chordata > Amphibia > Anura > Pyxicephalidae > Pyxicephalus > Pyxicephalus adspersus. The sequence goes on along the minus strand of NC_092862.1, from coordinate 74,401,666 downwards.
CAGTGCTGACTGAGGTGCAGGCTGATGAATATGTTCCTGTGTGGACTGGGGAAAAGTTTCCGCTTACTGAAGTCCAGGCTAAAAGATGGGATCCTGTTTCAGTTGAGCCTGAAGATCAGGAGAATGAAGGGACAAAAGAGAAATAGGTTGAGGCGATCACCTATGTTGACAGTGTAGAAGCTGTAGCTATAGGAGACATTGGTGAATATGAAGAAGTTAAGACTGTAGAGGCTCCAACTATTGATGAATGTGAAGAAGCTGAGGCTTCCCCCCACAAGGACAGTGTAGGGGCTGTAGCTATTGGGGACATTGAATGTGAAGCAGTTAAGACCATCACTTATGTGGCCAGTGGGGAGCCTGTAGCCTGTAGTAGTGAAGGGGAAAAGGCTGAAACTGTCCCCTACATAGGAAGTTTGTGACTTTGGTGAAAATGAAGACTCTGGAGTAAATGTTGCTGCAGCTATAGAACATGTGGCTGCACCTAGCTAAGTCTTTGAGAGACCTGAAGAAATTATAATCAATGACAACAGTTCACAATTACAAGATGGTGCTGCTGAGAAAATTATTGTGGAAGTGAATGCTGAAATGGGGATGGGAAACCTGAAGCCTCCGAATCCAACCAAAAATAAAGAGAAATGTGTAAAGAAAACTTTCCAATGTTACCTGTGCTGCCATACGTGTTCCAGATGCTCAAATCTTGATTGTCACACGCAGAGGCACATAAGAACTTGTTCTGGGGAGAAGCTGTATGAATGCCACATTGGTCATGTTCAGTTTACACAGGGTGGATTGAAGATTACGGCGACAGCAACCATGTCCTTCCTGAAGGCGCCTATCAAAAGGTTTAATAAGAATGTTGATTGTGCGCCTGCTCCAGGTTGGTATGATGTAAAGATGGCTGATGGTCTCAAGGGACCCATGTCATTTGAGAAATCTCAAAGGTTCAGAGGAAAAGAAAAAGGTTCTAATGGTGAAGGTCAAGCAGACACTGAGATAGAGAGGAACCAACATCTTCTGTGCAGCTGCGCAAACATGCTTTGCATGGATTTATGCCAAACCGAGACAGGGACAAAAACCGGAAAAAGAAAAGGAATTCCAAAGGGAAAAGAATAAACTGGATGCAAAAGACAAGGAGATTATCTGTCTTCAAGCCAGCTTTCAAGAACAAATTGAAACACTGGAGAAACGTTTAGCTACATCAAAAGCAGCTTTTAAATCTCCTAAAGAATAAAACCTTTTTTTATGGAAAATCATAAAGAGGTGGCCACTCAAAATGAAAGTTTGGCAGAGGAAATAAACTAAACCCAAGTTGTAGTTTAGGAACTCAAAGGAGAAAATAAAAACCTGGAGAATTATCTATTAAATTCCCAAGAACAAATACAGGACCTCCGACTGGAACTAACCAGCAAATAACAGGAATATAAGCTTAAACTGGGAATTGCAGCATCTCAGATAAATGAGCAGAGCTTGACTTCCCCTGTGTCAGGAATTGCTGAATATACAAGAAGAAATGATGAAAGAGAGGCGCCTGTTGTAAGAGGAGCTGGAGGGAACACTAGATAATCTTGAAAAATTACAACAACAGGAGGCGTCTGTAGAGGCCTGTGGAGGCCTATAATGGAACTAGAGCAGGAACATCAGCAGAGGACAGAAGAGATTGTACAGCTAGAGAAAACTCTTCAAGGCAAAAATGCAGAGCTTGAAAGTGCAAAGGGAGAAACCTGGACGAAAGCAGAAGAGAAAGTGCTGTCCAAGCAAGAAGGTTCAACCAAATAGTAAAGATACCAGAGACAACCTGGTCCAGAGCACCGAGTCTCTAAAAAAAGAAATTGTTTTGTGTGTTTGGTTGTTTGTTGGCCTAGAAAAAGAGATAGGTCTTCAATGGCAGCCTACAGAAAGGATAGAGCAAGAAAATCCAGGGAGTGCAGACGCCCTATCCTGGGTTAATTGTATTTGAATAATGTGCCCAACCCCACACACGGAACTGCTGATAGCCCTTACACACACGGGTGGTTACCAGGTGACATCACGGTCATCATCATCTTCATTTTCATCTAAGCTAACCTCTGCAAATGCAGCCACTGATGCACAACCCTCGCCCAGCAAGTGCTGACCACACTCTCCAAGGGTCTCAAAGTCTGCCTCCTGCTCTGAAATTCGTAATGACAGATCCTCAAGCTGTTCCTCAAACAAGGAAGAGTCATCGGGAGGTACAGGCACATTAGCCACGCTAACTCCTGTCATTGCTCCTGTCACGACTGTGCTGGTTGCTGCTGCTGCTGGTGCTGCAGAAGAAAGGCCTGCTGCAGAAGAAGAGCCTGCTGCTCTTGAGGCCCCTGAGACCCAGTCCACAAAACTCTCCACATGACGTGGATGTATGATTGTAGTACGCCCTCTAAATAAATCTACCAGCGTACTGGTGCTCCGCACACATCTCACACCTGTTTGACAACTTGTGCCCCTGCCTCCAACAGTTTGCTGCTGCTGCTGTCCTACAGTGGCAGACTCCCGGGGAGTATGCCCCCTGCCAGATGCGGCAGGTCGCCCAACGCCATGCCTTCCCCTGCGTCTACCGCTCATCTTTTACTTATTCAGGCAAAAATGCACTTGTACCAAATGGTCGTCTTTATTAAATAGTAAGAGGTATCAAACAATGAAATATCTGTGTTTATTGAGAGAAATACAGAATTTTTTTCTGGCTTTTTTGATAGCAAGTGGGATCAGAATAAAATATCTGTAATTTTTGAGAGAAATACAGACATTGTTCTGGCTTTTTTGATAGATAGCAAGTGGGATTAGAATGAAATATCTGTATTTTTTTGAGAGTAATACAGAAATTTTTCAGGCTTTTTTGATAGCAAGTGGTATCAGAATGAAAAATCTGTATTTTTTTTTGGAAATACAGAAATATTTCTGTTTTTTTAATAGATAGTGAGTAGGATCAGAATAAAATATCTGTATTTTTTTGAGAGGAATACAGAAATTTTTCTGGCTTTTTTGATAGATAGCAAGTAGGATCAGTATGAAATATCTGTATTTTTTTGAGAGAAATACAGACATTTTTCTGGCTTTTTTGATAAATAGCAAGTGGCATCAGAATGAAATATCTGTATTTTTTGGAGAGAAATACAAGGGTCTCTGGCTTTTTTGATAAATAGCAAGTGGGATCAGAATGAAATATCTGTATTTTTTTGAGAGTAATACAGAAATTTTTCTGGCTTTTTTGATAGATAGCAAGTAATATCAAAATGAAATATCTGTATTTTTTGGAGAGTAGGACAGAAATGTTTTTGCCTTTTTTGTTAGATAGCAAGAGGTAGCATTAAAAACTGTAAAATCTGTATATTTCCAGATGTACAGAAGGCTCCTAACCTGTGCCTGTCACAATGCACTTCTCTCCCTGCTTCTTTCCTTCACACAGAACACAAGATGGAGTGACTAACCCCTCCCTCCTTCCCTGTGTATATGCCTGTGCTCACATCTCTCCTGATTGGGCTGTTGGGCCTTGCTGTGCATCCTGGGAGCAAATTATTTGCTCTCAGACTCGCATTTCCCGCTGAAAATAGTCGCTGTTTCCGCCCCCTTGCATTTTCCCTTGTTTGTTCGGCGAGAACACGAGCTCATGGTGAATCACAAGGCTGCTCTCGCGTAAATGTTCGGTAAGTGAGAAAGGCCCGTTCGCCACGAGATTGAACAAATCTCACTTGCTCATCCCTACAAAAGACATTTTTCCAAAGTCAAAACCTTTACAATAGGGATAACAACAGAACAGAGGCAATACAGAGGCATTCACATTCAACGAATGGAGGTAATTATTTTAGCAAAGTTGTAACTCGCGATCCTTTAGTTATTTTTCTTTAGTGGGTTATTTCAAAAGGCAGACTCATGAAGGTATCTCTGCTCACTGCTTTTATCAGAATGTTAGTTGTTAGCATATTTACATGCAGCATACCTATGTGACTTCCAACCTGAGTGGTGTTGAGCATGAAATTCAAGGTTCATATAAAGTCAAAAAAACATTTGATAATGTATTATATATACCTGCATCCATCTTGTTTTTTTATGTCTTTGTATAGGCCTGCAGCTCATCTTTAAAAAATTGGGCCTGATTAATAAAGCTCTCCAAGACTGGAGAGGATACACTTTCATAAGTAATTTGCTATTTGCTTGCAAAAATTTTGAATCCTGGACCATATCTATTTCAGGTCTGCTGGATCAGCCAGCTTCACTGATGAAAGTGTATCTTCTCCGGGGGGTTTAATAAAGCAGGCCAATTGTGGGCATGCAATATATTCCCCTATTTTCCCAGCAAAGATTTGCAATCACAACAATTATTAATCAACAGTTAAACCTCTTTTAAATATATCAAGGTTCTGAAGTATAAACATAAACAGAAAGTACCTAAAAAGTCTGCAAAACTGTCTGATGCTCATAAACTGTAAAACATAAGCTAAGAAGGAACACCCACTGACCTAGTAAAGTCTTTTAAAACTGTTTATTTTGTATATTAACTGGAGTTTGGATGGTGATGGTTTTAGAAAGCCTTGGTGGTAAGGAATCAATTGTGTGGAAATCACAAATTGCAATAGTTATACACGGATATTTTGCCCATGCAGAGACTGTTTTCTAACCTCCCTGGCAGTCTGAATTTTAGGTATTTTTCAATGTCAAAGTAGTACATTTAAAAATACCAATTATTTTAAATTTCGCGACTGGTCCCGCCTTCTAGCCGCACGGTCCCATGATCTTGACTTCAACTTTAATGTCAGTTGAACAGAAGGAGATGGAGGTTTACTTTTGACTTACAAAAAGTTTTTAATACTACACTAACTTGGTGGACTTTTATATTAGACTTATAAGTAGATAATATTACTAGCTAATATAGGTTTTACTTTGCCACGGCACTAGGCTATCTTTTATAGTAATTTTGCCTTTTTCAGCAAAAATTACAAGATATGTGGACATGCAGACTATATACATTTGTTTCTGTGTAAACTTCACCAGCTGATGTTTTTGTTATTGCTTTTACAAACCAAATTATTTACTAGGAATGATATATTAGATGCTACTGTATATGGGGAATATTTTATCTGATAATCTTAATCTGAAATAATAATCTTAAATTAAATTTAATCAATATGAGATGAGTTAGTGGGTGCCTTGCCTAATTCTTGCATATAGTATAATTGAGCCATGAATTTTGCCATACACGATCAGCCTCATGAGTTCATTCGATACCCAAAGCTTTGCCCAGAGTACACTTACCAATTTATTAAATGTAGTTTGTGAAAAAATAGTTTTTAGTGCAGTTCTGCAATTATTCATTTTATAAACACTTATGACAGCGAACAAACCGTCTGTCTCCAGTTGCTTACATGGTTCACTCACACTTTGCACTTTTTAAGAAATAGCATCTTGCCAAAATCTAGTTTACTTTTAGGTTGAAATCTAGTTTACTTTTAGGTTGACACTTTTGTAATAAGCACTAAGCTGTGTACTCCCCTCTGTAAATGTACCCCCGCCCCCCAAACATCCCCAGTTTGTTGTAAATGTTGCTCTTTCTCTCCAACCAATAATTGTAGGAAGTTTTTTTAACTTTTGTTTTGCTTTAAGATTAGCAATGAAGATGAGATTAGGATGTTCTTTTAAACGATTTTCATTATCATCGTCATATGTCATTCTGGGTGGTTGTTTGACATGTTTTCTGATAAGACAGTGTGCTAATTTTTATTTATGGTTTCTTGTCCTGCACATATTCCTATCTAATTAACACCTCAAAGGAAACAAACATAGCTTTAGCCATATACCTAAGCTCACAAGTCCCTTTAGAGAGGAACCATTTAGGTGCTTTCAGGTATTCCTAACAATATTTAAAAGTTACTGCAGTTATACGGTGATCATTGTCTGACTGGTTTTTACATTCCTCTCACTTAAGTGGAATAATGAATATAATATATATTACATTTTGTACCGGGTATTTTTGTATCAATCACAATATTAAAAGAGAAAGTACCTGAGAGCACAAGTGAACCAGTGACAGTCAAAGGAGTACATTTTGGCTAAGTACTTAGCAACTCTGTTCAGCCCTCACCCATGGTTTTCCTTAATGTTTTATATTAGTATTCCTAAATTTAAAAAAAAAAAAAACTAAGAGAAACAAATCATATAAAAGAAGAATATGAACTATCCTGAGACAATTGTAGTCATACAAAGTTCTATAATAGATAAGAAGTAAAGAGGCTGTAAGCTCTTTTGGGCAGGATTCTTAATGTATGGAAATGGAAAGACGGGGGGTTGTCTAATATACCTGGAAAGGGACTCTAGAAGGTGAGGTGACCACACTGGGGAACAATTTTGAACACATTTTTTGCTGACTTCAATTAATTTATTATTATTAATTTCAATTTAAGCCTATTTACACTAAAAATCGGTATGCTGATTCTGAAAGTGCAGCTAATTTTCTTCTATCACGTTAGGTTTTTTCTCTACTGCTGATATTAATGCGATTACTGTAGCGTGGATTTGTATGGGCTATTCATTTACATGCAGGACAGTGTGGTCAGAGGTTGTTCGCTGCTCTACATAGTAAATAAGCAAAATGTATTTTTCTACCTACACACGTATTTCCTTTATTTCAGATCATGTCTTGCTCTGCTGTTTCTCGTCATAAGTGCCTAAACAACCCTGATTGATTTTGTTATATCTGTGACAGTTTCACCATTTCCAGTCAAAGGGCGAAAATCAGCACATTTGTAGAGCAAGCCTATTTGGCATATTTCAAAATTAAACTTGGTGATCAAGATAAGTCCTGGGCCCCCAATAAGGTGTGCAAACAGTGTGTCGAGGGTTTACGGATGTGGACAAAGGGAACAAGTGATAGGATGCCATTTGGTATTGGCGAGAGCCAGGAGATCATTTCAGTGACTGTTACTTTCGTATAGTGAAAACTTCAGGATATACCAAAAAAATATATGTAACATAGAGTATCCTAGTCTATGTCATCGGCTATACACCCAGTGGCTCATTCAAATGAAATCTTAGTGCCGGTTTCTGTTACACTACCCTCTCTTGAAGAACATGATTATGGTTATGAATTAGGTGACAACAATGATAAGGAGTTTGAAATTGAAGAGTACTCTGTTTGTAAGGGATTTGATCAGCATGAGTTGAGTGATTTGGCACGAGATTTGGGACTATCGAAGAAGGCTCCTTGTATCAAGACTGCGTGAGAAAAACATACTTGAAAAAGGAACAAAGGTTCCATACTTTCAAACCAGAGACATTGCATTTCTGCAGTACTTTAGAACTGACAGTGGCTTTTTGTATTGCCATAACATAGCTGGTTTAGTGGAGGAATTGGGAATTCCAATCTATAACTCAACTGAATGGCGACTATTCATTGATAGCTGAAAGTGGAGCTTTAAGTGTGTCCTCCTTCACAATGGCAATATATTTGGGTCAGTCCCAATTGGCCATTCATTTTCTCTTGGCCATTCATTTTCTCATTTTCTCTTGAGCTCTCATACTTCTCAATTTTGTTCTGGCCCAGTGTATACAAATTCTTGGTAACCTAAATCAATTTGAATTTTCAATTCAACTGGTAGCACCTTAGTTAGTAAATCAATTCCCTTACAAAACAATGCTGCACTTGTATACACTCCCTGTATGTTTAACCAAGCTGAGCCCTTGGGATACATACAAGGAGTTCTGAAGCCTTCTTCGATAGTCCCAAATCTCGTGCCAAATCACTCAACTCATGCTGATCAAATCCCTTACAAACAGAGTACTCTACAATTTCAAACTCCTTATCATTGTTGTCACCTAATTCATATGGACCAAACTATCCAGATTTATCTACTCGGTAACTCTAATCAATATTCCCAAGTCACCAGCCTAGTACCTTTTTTAGTAAAATCAACTCCCCCATTTATAAACCACAAGCAGCCTTTATCGCCATAGCCTGATCTGGAAACCCCCTACACTAACCCTTGACTATATCAAAACCAAACTGAAATGAATATTAAAAACAATTGTCTCTAAGCAAACAGGGACCATATACCAGTGCAGCATTGTTTTGTAGTTGGCTTCCATGAGAGAACTGTTGAGTGATATTTTAGAGAGCTTGAGGGCCACAATTTGCCAGGCGTCAACTCCCAAATTGAAGCGCAAATCACGCCTCTTTTAATCAAGTATGAAAAAATGTTAGTTGTTAGCTGATAGAATTTGACAAACAGTAGAAATTTGGCCTTTAGTTGTCTCAATAGATCTACATGAAAACTCAAAAGGAGTGGGCCAAAATGGGGGAGACCCAAACTTAATAGAAGGCAATTTGACCATAGCAAAATTCCCCTGGTGGGTGCTTGTATTCATGCACTATAACCTGAAAATCGACAATGTCCCAACCTTTATTAAAATTGCCAAATCCATTAGCAGTTTCAAAGCATTTGTATCAAAGCTGCTCACGAATGTGGTAGGGTTACACAGATGGAATACATGTACATTGTTTTAATTACTAGAATATGTGTTATTCACTATTTTCCAAACTTCTGTCACCTTCTACCTCACTAAAGGTCATTCATTTGCTCTCTTTTCCCTGTAAACTGCTTACTCTCCTGCTCCCTGTGCCTAAAAACACTGTCAGCATTCTCCGATGCAATACATTTCTGAAGAGCCTAAAGTTCATACTTCCCATTCGTAGTTTTAAGCTGACTAACTTTTCACTTCAAAGTCTCTCACATGTTTTTTTTTTTTTTAACACAAAAACAAAAGAAAAATGCTTATCTTTTTCTCTGCAGTCTTCTACATACTCTGGTGACATCACAAGAGGGTCTACCATTACTTATATAGGTGGTGGTAAGGTCGTGATGGGCATTTTTCAGAACTAAGTAGAGCCTTTATGGTGGGATTTGAGTTTCACTTAGTCCTGAAATACCGTGAGCCCAGCCTGCCCTAGGGAGGTATAAAGGATATGCTTGGCACACAGGAAATGGGCTGTAGGACAGTGTTATTCTGCCAGTAGATAACCATTGGCACTGGTCCAAGGAAGGGGTCAGGGAGTAAAGAAAATGTGTATTTTAATAACATGAGCCTGGTTTGAGCTTATAGAAAGGCAACTGTAACTCTAATAAGCCATTATTACAAACAAGGTTTGAGGAAGAACATTTCTGAGTGCATCTCACAGCAAACCTTGAAGCAGATGGGCTACAGCAACAGGAGACCACACCGGGTTCCATCCCTGTTAGGCAGAAACATTCACCTGAGGCTACAATTTGCACAGACTAACCAAAAGAGGACAAGAGAAGATTGGGAAAGTGTTGTCTGATATGATTAGGCTTAATTTCTGCTGCAACATTTAAATGGTAGGGTCAGGATTTTGGTGTAAGAGCATTGTTTAAATGCTATGGTCTACCTTAGAATTGTTGTTGGCCATATCCATCCCTTAATGGGACCACAGTGTACCCAGTTTCTTAGTGCTCTCCTGCTACTTCAGGATAATGCACCATGTCACAAAGCTCAAATCATATCAACCTGGTTTCTTGAACATGACTATTATTTCACTGTAGTCAAACAGCCTCCACAGTCACAAGATCCTAATATAATAGACCGCCTTTTGAGATGTGGTAGAATGGGAAATTCACATCATGGATATGTGGCCCAAAAATTCTGACAAATCCAGACAACATGGAAAAAGTCCCCAAGTAATCATTGCAGCGCCTTGTAAATCTATGCCATGAAGAATTATGGAAGTTTTCAAAGGGCAAAAGGGGGTTGGTCCAAGTACTAGCATGGTGTACCAAAGTGTAAAAACTGAAAAATCACATTTACATAAGTACTCAGACCTTTTGCAACAACACTTGAAATTTATCTTAGGAACTTTTTTCAGAATACCGGAAATCAAACTTTAGTTTTCATCGGCAGTATGGTAACAGAAAACACAAGCTTCAGGCAGCAAACCTAAAGTCCAGAATGTCAAAAGTCACTTGCAATACCAGTTTCAAACAAAAGATATGTAGCCTACAAGGGTGCTTTCCACTGTGGTCCACGAATCAGTGCTCTAAAACTCTGCTGGCTGGTTAATACACGTGGGCACTCACATCCACTCAGTCCTCTCCTAAGGCCTCATACTGGTCTGTCACGCTGACCCCCTGTACTCCATCCACTAGTCTTCAGGCAGCAATACCCTTTTATTGGGATTTGGCAGGTGCTGCACGGCCATCTCTATATTCTGGCCTGGTAATGGGATGAAGTTTTTGGCCCACCAATTTCATACAGTAAACTTTGGACCTGGTTCCCAAATAAAGATCTTTACAGCTGCAGTTTTACTGTTAAAGCGGAACTAAACCCAATATACTCACCTGTCCCGGTTCTTTTGCAGGGTGCCAACACCTTCTTTTATTCCTGAATTTTCATCTTTAGCCATCTTAATTGGTCAGGCTGGGATGATGTAACTTCCACTCAAACCAGGAATGCTGGGTGTAGCAGCAAATGTGCAGTAAGCTTTTTTGACAGTTTCCTGGGCGATAAGACAGGTAGGAGGGAATGTTGCAGAAAGGACATTGCCTGTTCCTTCCTACAATAATGAACTGCTTAATGGTGCATTTTTTAAAAAAAAGGGAGACATTCGTTATTTTTTAACCACAACTATATCCAGGTCCTTTAATGTATTATCTTGGTGAAACAGAGGAAGATGCTGCTAACACTAGAGTGGGATTACACAAACATAATATAAAGACATATGCAGGAGAGATATAGAGTGTTTCCTATTATTTTCCAGGATTATTGGTAATACATTTTAATGTATGTTTAGCATTGCACTCCATTACAGTTGAACATGGCATTGTTAATCACGGTTTAGCTCTAATAAGTATTCAGATAGCGAGAGGTCCTCTTAAGACATCTTCAAGCTATCAGAAGAAGCTGCAATCAATAGATACAAATCTGTGTTGCTGACCAGGCAAACCAAGCATTAAGTACAGTGAAAGTAGGATCCTGGCAGACACAGGAGAGATAATACACTGTACATATGGAATGTGATTACAGAAGATGGATTTTATGAATGAGAAGGCTTTTGTAAGTGGATAGATGAGACATCCCTGGAAACAATATTGCACTATAGAGTATGCCTGGCTTCTGCTGCTATTTGGATTCAATACTAGTATTATATTACTTGGAAGAAATTATATATTAAAGTCAGTATTTCATATATTTTTTCTTGCACACAAGAAGGAAACTTAGGTTGTATCTGCAGTATATATCTATACTTCAGACCAAGTAGCTGTGGAGGAAAGATGAACAAAGGAATTTGGTTCCAAATGTGATACAGTTTAGAGCATTGTACATTGGTTGAAATTGCATAAAAATTGCTAAGTATACGACCATCAGAAGAGTTTTTTTTCCACAGGTCTGCAGTGAATTTTATTGGAGAAGAGGCTTATAATAAACCTTACCTTTATGCTCCTAACTGAAACTCACTGTACATTCACTGCATGCTTCAGTGCTCAGATTTATTAAATCCCCCCAGTGCACTTGAAGGAGGTACACCATTCCAGATCAATCATGATGACTAAAATATGCCATACTTCACAAGGAAAACCAAGCACAGATGTTGCTGTCGGTGGAGAGAGCTCATGGACATCAATTTCCTGGAAGAAAGTTTAGGCCAACATTAGTTCTATTTAAAAACCCAACTCCAAGTTTCCCCAAATCTCTCCCCCTCCCTCCTGACTGTATTTTACCCTTTTTTTAACTTACTTTTTTTCAGATGTTTTCAGGCTGGTGACATATTTTCAGGTTACTCTTCCTTGGTTCTCCTCTACTTCAGGGGGGTAGAGTCATGATGCCATCTACTCACCCGATGTCCTTAGCCTAATGCAATATCCCATACATTTGCTTTATATTTGGACTGACTTTGCATCAGAAAGCTGGAAATATAAGGTCAATCCCCTCTTACTATGACAACTTGCCCTAAGGTTGCTTTCTTTGCAGCATGGTAACTTCATCCTTTCAAATCTCATAAAACTGACCAGGCACAGGTTTTGCCATAGACAAGGAATATTGGTGGACCTAATGTTCCTTTTAAAGCCCAGCTCCAGGCTCTGGCTCTCTACCTTAATACTTCAACTCAAATAGTTAAGGGTTCCAGTTGACCTACCCCTTTAGATGGTTCAGATAATTTTGGATTACAACTTTTGGAGATTTTTCTAAAAAAAAAAAAGACTTTGCATTTAAGGATCAATTTTTGAAACAGCTACAAGATAAAGCCATGTGGTATATTGTGGCACCTAGTTACACAAATCCATTTATTGATGATTTTGAAGAAAACATTTATTTGTCTGCCTATGGCTACAATATACTGACAATGTTTGTTTTGTTCCATACAGCACATTTATTGATTTATTCCTCCCCGCTACAGTGATGTACCCCCTTTTATTTGTACTGGTGACCACAGTTACCAAGACAGAAAGTGTAGGTAATCCAACAAGTGAAGATGTCATCAGTGTGATTTGTGAGGGTAAATCCTTCAATGGAGACATGTGTTGATTGGACATCTCTCCGGGGTGAAACTTTTTCCCACTTTGGAAAGATGTCCTCTCATTTCCTGTTGAATCTTGAGAACAGTTAAGAAAAATCACCTTAATGGAGCCCAGGTAGCAAAAAAAAAAAAAAAACCTAAATTGAAAAATTGTCTGAAAATACACCTCATTCCGAAAGCCTGAGGGCATCCAGTGCAGAGCACAGCACCAGGAGGAGGTTAGTATTGGTGGCAGGGCTGCATTTTTGGTTTTTTAAACTGCTGAGGAACCACTTGTTTGATTGTAACGTAATTGAACTTTACACTAAATCATTGGTTTTCTTTTTCCATTTCCTATGTACATGCATGAACTGCAGCTTGGACTGGCTTCCAGATGGTGACAACAGTGGACCATACCATTGCTTGGTGGGAGCGAGGGGGGGACAGCATTATGGATATCTGGAGATGGTGACATCACTCTCTAATGCTTGAACAAGAACTGTTATGTCATTTATTTAATATACCTAGGTAATATGTGTCAGCACTGGGAGATGATAAACTTGCCCCTCTAATATAAATAATATGGCCCTATTACAATACATTGTGGTGTCTACATGGACACATCCTTATAGAAGCCTATAGGGCATGGGGGCTTTGTTCCCTCATATGAAGGGAGCTGGCAGCCATTTCTGCTCCATATAAGTGCCTGCCCTGCCTCACATCCATGGGGCTCCTCAGGAAGAGTCAGGACATTATGGCCACACAGCTGTGTGAGGAGAACTTTCCTCCCGGACATAATGTCAGCACAATGTAAAGCTTGGCTGAGAGACAACCGGTTTTCCCTCCACCCCTAACATGTCCGTCCTCCTCCCCCTCTTCCATTACCGTAGGGGAGAGGCGAGGTGAGGAGGGGGTAGGTGAGGAGGAGGGGGGTAGTTAGTAAGCGCATCATCTGGCGGCTTCCTCCTCATTAACCCCTGAGTGTCCGGCTGATCCATCGGCTCCTCCCCGCCTGCCGGTCTCATCATCCTCCAGAGACGTGTCTTGTGAGGTCCCCACAGATCCTCCTTCTCCTCCCTCCTCCTCCTCTCTAGCTTTCGCTTTGTGTGTGACTTCCCCAGCCAGCTAGCTGTCTCCTAATCGCTGCTAAGCATCCCCCGGCCTTGCAGCGCTCACTCCCCTCCTTCTGGGATTATTTCCAGCTGCAATCTCCCCCGTTTGACGGCAGGAACAGGAAGGGGGGACATCTCATTTCCCTCCACAGTGCTCGGGGATTTTCCAGCTCCATCACCGCTCTCCCATCGCCCAACTTCTGGCGATCCTCCTCGGAAACCTTTGGATCCTGTTTGGGATTTGTTGGCATTTCTCCATCGGTGCTCCGTCATTGATCGGCATGAGGCTGGTGAGGAACAAGCGCTTTGGCCGGGAGCAGGAGATGGCCAGGCCGGTCCGGAACCCCTTTGTGCATGACCTGCGCTTCACCCCAATGCAGAAAGCCAAAGTAGGTGGCCAGTGTTGTGAGATCCGCTCCATCCTCAGCAGTGTACCCGGGGCCATGGTGGCACTCGGCTGGCACTCTGGGTGCTGGTGGGTCACATTCATTGATCAGAACTTGTGGAATGACAGAGCCATGGTGGCATGTAAAGTGCTGTAAGCCATACAGATCAGCAGGCTGGGTTACTATGGGTTGCAGCCATTTGCTCACCATCATTGTGCTCTGAATTGGTTTATTGATTATTATCATTACATGTAGATCTATAAACCTTTATGTCCATGCATCTGTCTCATGGATGTGTATTTGTGTTCTTGTGTGTGCAATAAATCCATCTTGTCCCTGCATTAAAGTAACAGGTTCCTCTGATAGCAGGCCTAACAAGCAGTGTAAGTACATGTAAACCCATGACTAAAATCACTTCAATTCAGAGGTCTTCTTCAAATCTTTACAGCTTTTATTAAAAGAATTCCTGGTGATCATGCCATGGCAGACTTTGTTATAGGGTGACATGTTCTGTACAACGAGCAGCCATGCTAATGCATATTTCACCGACTTGTTTCCATGTTGTTCCCATCAGCAGCACAGAGGTGCAACAGAGAATCGAAGAAGGTGAAAATGATGTATTAGAAGGAAAAATACCTAGTGATTGAGTGTTTTTAATTCTCCTGACCATCCCATTCCTTTATTGTGGGCCTGAAGTTTTAGGGTTTACATGACTGTGCTCAGGCTTGGTGATTGGATCTGCAGGCATGCAGGGTTGTTCTATGGGAAGTATAATGTATTCCTTCATACCTGGAAGCAGGTGAGAGCATGCAAGGTAAGTATCACTTCTTCATGTATTTCTACCTGCTTATATTGCCTGGGCAATGTTTAGGATTGTTTGGTTTGTGTTCTCCATCTCTGGATCTCTAGGCAGCTGCCTACTCCTCTATCTCCTCAGTACACTTTAGTAAGAACCATGGCGTAGTTTTCAGTGGTACGGAACATTCCAGGTTCTTTAGTGGCTGGAAAGTACCTATGAAATGCAGAAGTCTATACAAGTCTTTTATTTTGAGTTCTCTTTGCAAAATGATCTTTGTTACTTTCCCTAGGCCCAGTGTGGTCCAAGGTGGCACTTTGTAGCCGGTTCAGTTGGATGGTTCTGGGATGAGTGATCTGGTATGTACAGTTTGGGATTGGATCCAAAGAGTTGAAGTCAACCCCCACTCACTGAGATCTCTGCAAAGAAGATCTAAAGTTCTGTTTTTTCGGTTGCTGTCACTTCCCCAATATTTCTCCAATCTGGCATTGTACAGCCTGCTGATTTTCCTGACAAGGATGTGCAGCAGGTTTTCATGGTGACTCTAGGAAAAGTTTTAAATTTTGATACACTGATTTGTGTGTACATCTTGAGGAGATTACCCATCCATTTGTACTGCCAATCTGTAAAAGAGGGGGAAGGCATCCTGAAAGTTTGGAGTTCTCATCAAAGCATTGAGGAAGGGGAAATTTTTTAGTGGGGACAACTGTCATGGAGTTGCCCTCACTTGGCGTTTTCTACCAAATTCTTTGTGTTTCTGGGACAGAAGGGATCGGCAATATTAATTTTTTAATTACACTAACCCCTCCTTGCTCTGTCACAGCCGCTGCCATCTTTATCCGGTCTGTTTCTGGGTGTCGGATCTACAGCCATTTTAATTGGCTAGGCCCGGGTGAAGGAACTTGTGCATTGCATGTGGGAGGTCCTTTAGGCCTTGGATACCTAGCATATACCAGCAATCTACATTGAAGTACACATGCAGATCCAATATTCTTTTAGAAAAGAGAATACAAGCAGTCAGGTAATTATGTTTTTATGTAGAAGGGACATTGCCTGTTTCTTCTGCAACAAAAATCCTGACGGTTCACAGTGTTTACTGAACTTTAATGCTGCTTTATGCAAAATTTCCACAATGTCACCAAAAAGTAACCTGAATGGCCGTACAAACTTAAAACAATAAAATCACACTTGCCTTCAATTCCGTAGGTCAGTCTATCCGTCAGGACGTTTCTTCCATCGTTTCAATTGTCGTCCCAGTATCTGCTAGGCTCTGCCATCTTCTCTCTTCTTCAGGGTTCTTCTTCCTACGTCACCCGATCTCGCACTGCTCAGGTGCGAGATCCGGTGACGTAGATCGGGAAAAAACGTTTTTCCCTGTTGATGAAAGGGCTCCTTCTGCGCATGCCCAGGATGCTCAGGCATGCGCAGAAGGAGCAACTAGGAGCCTCCCAGGATGCTTGACGTAGGTATCTCGAGAGGCTCTGCGCTCACATTCATTTTTGATCCCAAGTGATGTTTTGTTTGTTGCACTTAAAAAAAACACTAACAAACACATTTCTGAGTTTAGGTACGCTTTAAAATGACTTTTAGTGTCCAGACTTCATCCTGCTAGATTTCAGGAGCAGTACTGTATAACCAAATCCTCCTATTAGAATGATACGGAGTGGGGTCCTTGGTTTGGAGTTCAGTCTGTGATTTCTCTGTCAGTATTTCCTTTATACAAATGTAATACAAAACAATTTCTAGAAACCAATAGTTCCAGAGATATAGAAATAATCAACCAACATTCTAACTCTTTAGTAAATGCGGTGTGATAGTCTGACCCCATCCATGGCAGGATTATTTGAACCTTTTCCCAGCTGGTGGGCACCGGCCAGCATCTGTCACTGTCTCTGCTCAGCAGCCATGCTCTATAATTGGTGAGCTCAGTTCCTTTAGAAATGGCCCATTTATTCTGTGTGATATAAAAACAATTGCTCTGCTTCACTGAGAGCCCTGCCATTGTATGCTCTCATTTAGTATCTTCCAGCTAGGTGCGATGCCCTGGTGTAATTATACTGCCTATAAGATCTGTTCACTGGTTGTATGGAGTTCATCAATACAGTGAATGCTGCTATTGTTAGATGTCAGTGAGTGGCACAGAATAGTAATGTGTAAGTAAACTTGTCAGGAGTGTATGGGGTTTGTCATCGGTGACCCCACTTTTAAAACTTCTGCTGCATTCACCAGTAGAACTCAGATCTTATGATTTGTACACTTGTTCTTCAGGGTTTGTGCTTCAGATTGTATTGAAGCCCAATAATTAGCATAAAAGCCAGTCAAGTAACATTCTGGGAAAGAGGATAACCTACAGATTTCTATCATGACAGGTTATGTAAGCAAATGAATACCAATAAAATACCAATAACCTGCATTACCTGAATGCAATAATCATAATAGATCTCAATGTATTACCTAGTATTTGAGAGAGGGGAATTGTTAGAAATTATGTCTGGTTTTTATTACTGTCTGTATCCCACTGGGGTATTTTCCTTTCATTTCCAGAGCTGGTGATGCAGCAGGAAGTAAGGAAATCCCACCACAGGGGACACTGCAACAGAAACCTGAAACATGTTTTGTGCACTTTCCTATTCTATCATCAACGGGAAAAAAAGGTTTTATCTATTAAAAAGTAAAATCTTACTGGTTGTTGCTGGTGACTGCACTTTTCACGTCATACATCCTTTGTGTTATTAGTTATGTAATGCCTCGGAAATGCACTCCATGCCCATACAAGTACCCATGTGCACCTAAACACCCATCCAATGTATTCAGTACAGTAGGGGGAAGCTAAAAATTCAGTGTCTGTCTGATTCACTATGAAGTCACGTCACCCTTCTTGTTGTGTGCTGTGAATTACCCTCAGGGATATTTGTATACATGTTGTTAATTCGTGATTGAGGCATTCCTTTTGCATTAATACACTGTGTCCTTTTAAAATCTATATATATTTTTTTAATCCTTGATGTTTGTTCTATATGCCAAGCTAGGTAATTATTTGGCCATAGAAATGTATCTTCCATATACATATGTAGGAACACAACTTAAAAGCTGTCAATGAGTTGAAGGCTCATCTAATTTACACAGATATATTGCAATGCTAAATACATTTACCTGGCTTTGATATGCAAACCAAATAGGAAATGTGCTGCAGTTGTAGTCCATACCAACATATTCCTTCATTTTTAGGAAAATATTGTATTTGGGAGTTAAAAAGCATTATATTATCCATTTCTGAGTAAAATAAATGCTGCATTTGATGTTTGCTGATAACCATTCATATAAATATAAAAGAAAATTGTCAATACAGAAATATAAGAACTGCAATAGCTAAATTGTCTGTAAACTGAATGCTATAGAACAGTTCATATCTTTGTGATTTGAAATATGTTCGTCAAATGTTATCTGCACATAAAAAGTCACATCTGACATGAATGAAACTAACACTTATTCTTAAAGAAATGTATTATGTTAATTTTTTTCAAGTAAACGTCTAAAAAGACTTGTTGATGCCAAGCATCTTTTCAATATCTGATAATATTTTTCTTCTCTATACGAATCTGACTCTGTTCAACCCAGAAATTTTCTGAAGCTGGGTGGGAAGAAATTATAGGCGGGTGGCAGCACCTGTATGTGACCCAACTTTTCAGTAACCATCCAAAAACAGCCGGGTGGTTACTGAAATATGCCCAGTAGTGCGCCCGGCTGAAAGGGACTGGGGAGAAGACTGTGAATGTTTACATGGTGGCTTCTATATATACCAGGGGTGCCCAACAGGTGGATCGCGATCTACCGGTAGATCACAAAGGCAACACAAGTAGATTGCAGATCGTAGACCTGCCATTCAAAATAAACTCTACCGCGCACAGGAGTTAAAAGGTCCAAATTTTTATTGTTGGTGAATAATTTTGACCTGGTAATTTTAAAAGTAGTTTGCAAGCCAAAAAAGTATGGGCACCCCTGATATATACCCATGACATATGTAGCCTGTGCTTCCTGATTTGCTGTGCTATATGATAGTATTACTTCTCACTCCTTACGATGCAAGTATGTGATTTAGCTTGAAAACCAATATGGTACTTATTATTATTACACAGTATTTATATAGCGCTGATAAATTACACAGCTCTGTACAAGTTTAAACTCATGTCACTAGCTGTCCCTCAAAGGGGCTCAATCTAATGTCCCTACCTTAGTCATATGTCTTTATTACAGTCTAAGGTTAATTTTGAGAAGCCTGTTTTTGGAATGTGGGAAGAAACCCAGACAAACACAGGGAAAAACTACAAACTCCTTGCAGATAGTGTCCTGGCCAAGATTTGACCCTGTGATTTACCGATGCAAAGCCAGTGCTAACCTCCGAGCCACCTTGCTGCCCATGTGGGTAGTATGATTAAAAACAATAAAACAGGACTATTGGGAGGTTTATCTAGTTTCTACAAATATTATAGTAAGAAATGCAAAGTTCTAAAAATATGTGGTAATAAAAAACACTGAACACTGCAAAGTATGTTCTCATTGGGACACGTTATACTAGTTTATGTCTGGATTACTGTTTAAATGTTCAAGTCTTGGCCAGGACCTAAAAAGTCATTCTCTCTTGGTTCCTTCAAGCACCTTGGTTTCCTCCCACATGCCAAAACAGTGCAAGGTTAATTGACTTTCCTCCAAATTGCCATTAAACTAGGGGCCTTAGATTGTAAGCGTCCCTGTGATGTTCCCCGTCATGACTATTGTATCTGTGGAAGATGTCAGTGCTGTATAAATTCATTAAGAAAATAGTAAATGGCAGTTCTGCTAAAGTCAGTTACCCAGGTTGTCATGAACTTTTTGGCTTTGATTTCTTGCTGTGTCCTAAAAAGTCACATGGAAATCTCATTTCCATTTTTTACCTTTACAGTTTGGCCTTGACATTCCTAAATTTGTTTTATACTGATCTCTAATATCATCTGGTCTGTACAGGATTTTCCTTCTATTTCTGTGTAAGTGGTCAGCAGGGCTCCGATTCTCCGACTCCTCAGTTTCTGGTACCCCGGACTCTCCGACTGCTCTGTATTTACAGGGTTTCTCATTTTATCTTCCCACTTTTGCATTCAAACTTCACAAAAAAATGTAGACGCCCTAATTATTCATAAATTATTCAATTTATTATAAAATTAAAAATAACACAATATTTTTTACAATAAAAGTTTTTCTTAAGAAACATTAATAAAAATATATGAAAATAAATTGATGATTTGTCAATTATTATGTTTTTTACTTTGCATAATTTTAAAATGAAATATCTTTATTTCAGGGATTCATACTAAGTTTAACAAGATAACAATAATATTCATCTTTTTATCTTCAAAGGTATTAGCTTTATATTTAGTACTGCACTTACCCTTGTGGCCAGAGAATTAAGTAATGCAGAACGTCAAAGAGTGGTAGACAGTTATCTGAATGGAAGTGATGCCTCCCAGATAGCAATGGTTTTGGGTTGTAATTGTACACACATAACCAAAATTATTAAGACCTGTGAATCTTCTGGTAGAGTGGAAAAATTACCAGGTCTGAGAAATTCAAAGTTGGATGAAGCCCATAAGAAGGAGTTAGGCAAGTTAATGTCCGAAGATTGCAGAATAAGCCTCAGGGAAATAAAGGATCAATTATTTGCCAAATTTGTAAATAATGTACAATAGATAGATGCATTGATAAATTCCAATGGTCATTAAAAAGAATTCCTTGATCTCTATTCTAAGGAAAATTTAAAAAACATCTACTTTCTTGATGAAGTAGGTTTTAACATCTCAATGAGAACCAAAAGGGGAAGATCCCCTATTGGGCAAAGGGCGGCCCATGTTGTGGCTGGAGTGCGTTCCAGAAATTATTCAATTTGTTGTGTGAGGAATAAAAATGGGACCCCCCACTTTAAGTCACAAGCACGAGCATTTAATCAAGAAGCATTTCTCAATTAAATTGATGAGGTTTTGCATGTTTTTAGTGAAAAGAGTGTTCAGCATGCCATCCTAATTATGGATAATGTCCCCTGTCATAAAACTAGCCAGGAAAAGAGCTTGGTTGAAAGTAAGGGACACCAACTCTTATTGTTACCACCATACTCTCCATTTCTTAATTCTGTTGAGAACATGTTCTCTAAATGGAAAGAAGTATTTAGAAGAAATAGGATAATTAACTTGGGTGCTTTATTAGAAAGCATCATTAGTGTATTTTTAACAATGAGCGAGCAGGATTGCTCAAATAGTTTTACAAAAATGTTTACCTTTTTACATAAATACCTAAAGAGGAGAAAGCATTCATGATTAATAAATCATTTAATTTTTACATATTTTTTTTTATAGTTTCTTGGGAAAAACTTTTTTGGTAAAATATGTTATTTGTGTTATATTTAATTTTATAATAAATGTATTGATTTATGAATAATTAGGGAGTCTTTTTTGTGAAGTTTGGTTGCAAAAGTGGGAAGTTTGAATGCAAAATAATATTTTTGACAAGGGTTTGAATGCAAAAGTGTGAAGATATATTGAGAAACCCTGTAATATGCTAATGTATAGAAAGTAGATGTTCCAGTGCTTTTATTTGTGTCCACTGGCTTTCAGTTAATAAATCCTTTTCATTGTCAAGTTCCTCAAGAAAGTCTTTTAGTTCAAGCAAACGCTTTACCGTCAAAAAAGTGCTTCCCCAGCGTGTTGTTTGATCCAATGGCTCCTTTTTCTGCACGTCCTTTCAAAATGGCATCTGTTTTAGGGGCCCTGGCTGCAACAGTTACTTGCCTCAATTTGCCAGTTAGAGTAGCTGCATAACGATCTTTCAATCGATCTCTTATTGCAAGTTGCAGAGTGTGAACAGCACAACGCATATGTTGAATAGTAGTACGCCTAGATGCTTCTTCAACAGTGTTATCCAAAATGTCACTATTCTTTTCTCTTTCACTTTCTCCAATACTTTCAGAACCTACCTTAAATATCTGTCTGTCACTTTCTTCATCTACTTTATTCATTTAATCAATTGTGCTCAACATAGAAGCATTATCTGTCACAATACATAGAATCTGTTCCTTTTTAATTTCAAAATTTTCTAGAACAGGGGTCGGCAAACTCCGGCCAGATACGGCCTAGCCAGTAGTTTATTCCGGGCTAATGCCCCCTGGCCGATCCGACCTAATCCTGGCTGGCAACCCGCGGCTCTTGAGCCTCCTCTTGCTGTGGCTCCCCTATTTACCGGGACCGGCGTTAACACTTCCCCCGTCGGGGTAAATAGGGAATGCCCCCTGAAGGGGGTATATCCATCTTTTCCGCAATGCATATAGATAGGAGGGATTTCCCTTCAGGGGGCTTCCTGGTGGGGGCGGAGCCATTAGGGCAGGACTCGAGAGAGAGTTCTGCCTAGTGTGCTCCTGCCCACCCCTGAAATGGCCTATTGGCCACAAAAGTTTGCCTACCTCTGATCTAGAACATCCTCCACTAACTTCTGAAGATAGTCACTGGTCTGATGTGTCTGGGTGTACAAGGTTCCAGGATATTGTTTTAATATTTTTATCAACAAATCTAACATTAATAGCAAAATAATTGACTCTGTTACGTGTGCATGCATCCATTTTTATGAAGACAAAATGTCCCTCCAGACCTTTTTGTAGTTCTTCTTTTTTTCATTTAGCCTCTTCAATTATAAGTTTCCTTATATTTTTTCTTTCCAGAGAAACACCAAGTTTTTTAGCCGTTTCTCCATTTAGGCCTAAAAAGGCTGGCTGTGAAAAGAAGGATAGTCGTACACTATTCTTTACTACCATTTCAATAATGTGGTTTCTGAATTTTTCTGGTGTCATTGTTATGGTAACTTTGTCAGATATAAAGTATCTTCTTAGTTGTGTTTGGTCTCCAGTAGATTTCTGAACATTTTTTATCCCAGAAGTAGATGGAATATTTTCATTGATATCTTTCTCATTCACAACTTCTAACACTTTAGAATAAAAAAGCTGCAAGTGTCTTTTCACATTTGATGCTCCTGTAGGTGCATTTTTGTTAGACCCTCTGAAACTGCAAATTTTTGCATCACATTGTTTTTCACCATCATCTTCAAGAATACATTGGCACGTAATGTTTCCCATCACTTAATAATGTAAACCGCCCTTAAACAGACAGACTTTATCGTTTTTGTTGACAGATTTTTTGCGATTGTGAATGGGGTGTCGCTTTTACTAAAATATAAAACCGAGTATACTAACTAGCATATTCTTTGATTTAAATACAAACACACACATAGTCCTGCAATACTGCAAACATACATACAACACGGCACTATACACACAAATAAGCTATAGCCCTGCAATAAACTTACATAATTTGTCCTACAGAAAAACATGCACAAACATATATACTATACATGTAACACAAAGCCCTAATATTTACTCAGAAACATACACACAATATGCACTATACACAAACATTCATACATTCCTGCACCATACACACAAACATTCATACATTCCTGCACCATACACACAAACATTCATACATTCCTGCACCATACACACAAGGCCCTGCAGTTTTATCCAGAAACATGCACACAGCCTTCCATCATAGTACACACAAGCAGCCATGCAGTTTTAAAATAAAAACCTCAACCTAAATGCTATATAAAACTTTCAAAGAGAAAGAATAGTAGTTATTTTTATAGTTTCAGGATTAAGAAAGATATATATATATATATATATATATATATTTTAGCTACATAAAAATGTAATGCTGCTTATGTTATTGATGTAATAGTCTACTTTTTTCCCTAATATTTTCCTTTGTATTATTTGCTCTTTTGTTGTATGAAACCTATTGTGAACAGAGATTAATATATCATATGGCAGGACAGGGGATTCAGGTAGATACAGAGAGCCTACAAGCTAGTAGCTGACATGCCATTGATATATCCCATTGTGTTCTGAAAATTGTATACGATGTATTAAATCTTTATTTGTAAAATTACATATAAGGTGATGGGATGTACGCGTGTACAAAATCCCAATAAATTAATTCATATGTCCAGCCAACGCAAAGAACCAATACTAAAGTTTAATTACAGAGAGTTGTTCCCAGAACAGATGACCCCATTTTCCTGACCTATTGCTTCTGATGACAACTTGTTGTATTGGGATTCTTTCTTAGTCACAGTGGTCACCAGGACAAATCTAAAGAGGTGAATCTCCCTATCAGGGGCGCAACATTGACAGGGGGGCCAATACTTCTCTACCTTATCCAAAAGTGAAAACAATGATGTTTCCCTTTACATACACCTTAAATCAAAACTATGCCTAAAAGATTAGGGTAACAGATGGCAGGAGCCACACTATGATTTTTGCAATCTTCTTCTCCCAAAGTCCCTGAAAAGGTTATGTGAATACATAACCTTTTGTGATTTAGGTAATGTAGGCCTAATCATGGCCTTCCCGTGAGAGTTCCGGGCTTGTCAATAGGCTATTAAAGCCCTGAGCACTGCCTTGGATTCCAGGTAGAATGCTGTAAATTATCAGCATTTAGAATACCCATGAAAATGTCTGCTTTAGTTCTTAGTTGAATTCTCCATAAACTGTTACTCAAACGTCTCCTGTACGTTTTATAGAAACATCAATACATTTTTCCATTTATTAAAATAAAATTATCGATTTCAGCAGCCTGTACAGTCCCGTACTGCTTTACTCAGACTGGATGAGGAAGGGGCAGCACTAGAGACCAGCCTGGGGTTTTACATGGGCTGACATAAACCCTGAGGGGCTGAAGACTGACTTTATTATTATGTTGCATCAACTTTACCGCCCAATTATAGGCTGCAGGTGTGGGTGGGACTTGACTGTGTTGCCTATATGCAGTGAATAAGTCAGCTTGGTTAGCACGGTGGTTCCAGAGGTTAGCACTCTGTTCATTGCAGCGCTGGGTCCGAGGTTCGAATCTCAGCCAGGACACCCCCGTGTCTCTGTGGGTTTTCTCTGGGTACTCTGGTTTCCTCCCACATTCCACAAACATGCAGTTAGGTTAATTGGCTTCCCCCCAAATTGACCTTAGACTGTATTAAAGACATATGACCATCGAAGGGACATTGAATTTTGAGCCCTTTGAGGGACAGCTAGTGACATGACTATGAACTTTGTACAGCGCTGCGTAATATGTTGGCACTATATAAATACTGTGTAGTAGTAGGTCACCTGGCTGACCATGACATCTAGCTAGGTTGTGAAACCTTTTTTAGGACTGCGGGAAAGAAATACAAATCATTTGACTCTCATGTATTCATTTCAAATGTATTTATCTTTTTTTAGCACATTTAGTAGTCCTGGTTCAGCTGTAAAGTTGGTCTAAACTCAGGCCAGCACCCAGGGTTCTTCCATAAAATGCAAATGTGCTCTGCATTTTTGCAAATTGTGTCAGACTTGTCTGCCAAACCATGATTTCGCATCAACTTTAATCTTCAGGCGTTTTCCTTCAGGTTTAGAGACTTCAGCCATATTGAGATGATTGAACTGCCCTGCATGGGCTCAAAACTACTTCCTCAGTATGTAATCATGCCAAGACTGTTTATTGAGCCATGTATGTTAACAGGCAGGCAGAATAATCTCTGACAGAAGAACCTTAATAGTCTATTCTGCAATTTAAAAAGCAGCTTTAAGCTACGCACACACTTCCAATAATTATCGTTAGAAAACGAACGATTACGACCAATCGTACACACGATAGATAGTGAACGTTCGTCGGCCAAACAGATCCGCCGTGACCACGGTCGTTCATTTCCAACAACAATCTGGAGGGTGTAGATGTACCTCCCCTTACCTTAGGCTTCTGCGGAGCAGGGCACAATGTCATCTACCTGCCCACAACATCCCAGAATATGGCTAATACTCCACAGAATTGTAACAAGTGCTGGAGATTTAAATTGCTTCCCGTTGCCCAAATATCTTCGGAGGAAAGATGATGGCATTGTGTGCTAAATCCAGGAAATAAGTATAATTTATTTTACTTTATTTTAGCTGCTAGGTCTGCTTTAAGTATTTGACATCAGATAAAATCAGATGTACATCAGATGTAAAATTGCTCATAGCTAGTTGTTGGTAGTTAGCCTTTTAATTTGTTTTTCTTTTATCACATGAGTTTTAGATAAATATTTGTATGTTTTGATAAATTTGTGTGTTTACAAATAATTGAACCTGTTGGCAAATGTAAAACAGCACAAGAAAGCTAATGTAAACTTTAACAAAAAAAGCCTTTTCTGCCATCAGCTGTGACTTCTTTTTTTTCCCACTGCGACTAAGCATTCATACAACATGTCAGAAAAACTCAACACATATAAATACAACATGACGTTATGTTGTACAACATGACAGGTATTCCCTGGGTTAAGGACATCCGACATACAGACGACTCCGAGATACAAACAGGTCTCCCCGCTCACTGTACAGAATGGAGGCTTGTAGGGAACGGTTGCATGACTTGCAGAAGAAATCTTTTGCTAAACACAGCTGAGGTTGTAGGTGATCTTAGGGGGGGGGGGGTGAGCTGTTCTTGCAAGCCCTTGTAACTCTTTAATGACTAAGACAAACTCTGCATTTGTTTCTTTTTGCATATCAAAGCACAGCTTACTCCAGAAGTTGAGAAATGTCAAAGTTTTTTTTGTTTGTTAGTGATTGTTAATGTTGTTTGTGATTAACTCGCAGTGAGGATTTTATACAGTAACTGACACCTTGCTGCCTAATAACATGTTGAGACAAACATCCATCCTAATTGCATTTATTAAAATTATGTACCTGTTTCAACTTACATACTAGTTCAACTTAAGAACAGACCTACTGTCTTTATCCCCTATGTAACCTGGGGATTACCTGTAGGTACATATTTAAACTAGCATCTATCACTGTCTCACGTCAATTCACCCAGCGCCTTATCTTTTAGTCAAAGCTACCATCACATCTATGTCAAGTGGCCGCAACAAAGGGGGATAAAAGCCACCTGTGGTTTTAGGAAAATAGTTTTCTGGTGAACAGGAGAATGTGCCCTAACCCATATGAACTTGGTTAGGGTAGTTGCAATGCATTTACAGTTTGGACCAGAATGTTCCCTCTGTATGTGGACACAAACTGTTTTACGGGTTATCCTTTTAGCCAGGGAAAGTCTGGTGTCAGTAACATAGAAACAATTCTGAAAGGTGCACAGAGGAGACTTTTGTCTAATAAATCACTTTTTTTGTCTAATAAAACATTCATAATGTGGAGTACATTTAATATGTAAATGGAAATGTAGGTTTACTTTAAACTGTAGTAGACGGTTGTCAATCATGTAACGGCACAGACAACAAAAGTAGTGTGTTGTGATTTGATTTTCTTGTTAATGCATTTTCATAGGTATAACACTGACCTTATAAAAAGTAGTAATTTACCATAATACAGTAGTGTTCTTGTTGAACTTCTAACTTTTGTTAGAATCATTGACACAAGACAGAACCTTCATTGTCTGTTCAGTTTGTCTTTTGAAGATCTAGATCGTCACATTGTCTATGACCAGGTGCAGTGCTGAGGTTTCTACATTTGTAAGGGGTAATGATCGTACTGATTCTTATGTGGGTATGATGATCCCCAAGCTTTTCAGGCAGCTACTGTATGATTTTCAAATGACATAATCACTGGTATGGGGATTTTAATGTTTATTTGTCACATTTCAGTGCCAACAAATCACGATCATTTTTTTTTAATAGGCTGGGAAAGAGTTTATGGCAGACTTAGGCCTAATATTTTTTCATTCAACTGACCAAACCGATTGGTAATTGATTGGTCAAATCGATATATTGTACACTTGACATGTACTTTTCATTGATGTTCACTAACATACCTGATTGGAAATCCTAAAATCAGACTACAGTTGGTCAGCTGCTGACTTCCCTTCAGATTTTCTCTAGATTTTAAGTCAGATTGGAAATGTAAATCAGCCATTTGTGCCCTAGGCCATTAGGTTATTAGTTATTAGGCCATTTTTTATTACCTATTGTGACTGTAAACTAGTCTATACAGTAAAGCTCTGGACACAGCCAATATAAACCTAACTGAAACTCTATCCCACAGCATGCCTAAAATGTAAAAAGCAGCAAACTCGTGTGAATAGACCCAATACAGGGTTTTGGAAGGACTTCAACTTTTTATATTAAACCAAGGAAGAAAAAAAATCAGTGACATATTAATAAATAGGAGCCTATAACATAGTTCATTATTGATTTATGAAGTTGTGTGATTTTGCCTAGGCTTTGCAGACATTATATAATAATTCTGTTATGCAATGTTTTATACGCATAAACATTCTCACTGGCTATATGTAAGCCCGAAAAGACTGCAGGATTCTAGAGAGGATTGCCTTGCTGGAAATATAAGTGACGTGACCTGCAGCTCTGACTTTTTGTAATCTTAAGTAACTACAAACAGGAAATTCCATTTGAGTGGCAGATGTGTTTCTCTTCCTGTTTAAAACATATTAAGACTATTATTAGCAAAGCAGTACTGTGTATACAGACATGATCTCTCATATTGTGAAAATAATATTTTGCTTTGGAAAAGATAAGTTAGAAGTAGGATCCTGATATGGGAGTTATGGGAAAATAAACAAATCCGGTGAGACAACTTAAACTGAAGTAAATGGTAAAGCTGAATCCAGGCTGGTTTATTATAAACATGTTCTATTTAATTCAGTTGTGGATTCCTTAGAAAATAATTATGTGTAGATTCAGAGAACTACCATATGTACCTTAACCTGTCCAAATATTGGCCTCCTATTCTATCTTTGTATTAAAAATGGCTGTGAATAGACTGAGGGGAGGAGGAGGAGGAGCAGTGAGGGCTTTGTATTCATCATTCTTTATTATATGCAAGACGTTACAGGCAAGAAAAGACTGCATCCAGGACCAGGTTGTAATACCTGACTACACTATCCTGTACCATCAAGATATTCAGCCTGAAAGGGGTGCCTAGTGCACAGCTGAACCAGCCACATATGTGTCACTTTAATACATTTTCCTGCACTGCTTATTTATATTACCAGGGTTAAGAAGAAAATGCACAAAACATAAATGCCTATTGGACATTTTATTTTGTGGTTCTGAAAGCTTATGTTCATTACTGCTCCTACCATACTGGCAGGAAAGCCATCTTTAATGCAGAAACTACACCCACAATTATGTACCTATCCCTGTTCCATAACAGGGTACCTCCATCTTCCTAAAGACAATATTCCGCCATCTTAATTGGCCATGCTGGGATCATGTAACTCCCGGGACACACAAACTAAGCAAGGATGGCTGGATTCCTCTGGCAACCGACGCTGAGCAGCTCAGCAAAGTTTGACAGCTGGACAGCCATCATGCAGGTAAGAAGAGTTATTTTAAAAGGGTCATTGCCTGTCCTTTGTCTTTCTGCAATAACTGACTGAATCACCCATGTTATGGGAGACTAAAGTTCACTTTTTAAAAGGAAATTTTTTTCTAAAAAGTTATACAGGGTCTGCTACTACTTGCCCAAAAAAACTGTCCAAATTAGTCAATCTTCAGAGTGAGGTCAAAGCTCCTTGCATCAGCATAGTTTTCAAATCAGTGACAGGAAAGTACTAGAATTTTAGTGGGCATGACATCCATGGAATGGATAATTTGAATATGAATCTTTTATAAATTTGTTTCATTCCTAGAGGTATGAAACAGATTTATAGAAGATTCATATTCAAATTAGGCCCAGTCTTTAGAAGTAAAGACTAGAGGCCCAGTCTTTACTTCTAATAATCTAAAAACATTTGGAGAATTTAAACACAAGTTGTATGAACGCACTGTAAAAACTTTTCCCATTAAAAGCAGTTTGTCAGTTTTCGTGGATGCTGCTTCATAGCTTTGCTGTGCTTTAAAATCAGCAAAGCATCTTGGTGCGTCCATACAGAATAAGTTGTAACCTGTTTCTAATATGCTACAACGTGGGCTGCTTAAGCAGTGCTTTGGGGCACAAAGCATATGGGGATTGAGCCTAAGTCAGCCCTCTTTTTATAGAAATTAACCCTCTCCAGCACTTCTTCCCTGTCATTTACTCACCTCTCCCTTTTCCAGATATTGCTGACTAGATTGAATAACAACTCAGCACAATGTTACTCATCAGATGTTCTCTGTGATCTCCATTCATTCCTATTTAGCAAATAAAATCCTCGGAAGCTCCACAGGAACAAATATTCCCGTTGAAGAGTGGGAGTGCAGAGTGCACAGTGCCAATCCACTGTGAATCATAAACCATCGCCATGTCCCTCCATAAAATGCTATTTTATTTTACATCTTTTTATTGCACCTTACTGCTGTTGAGTCCACTTGTGTCTGCATGAATCTTCTCCAGTATAGGCTGCACATTGGGATATCGGACTAGTTTACTGAGCCTGCACAATGTGAGCACTACTGGAAGAATTGTCACCTCATTGCAGGAAGTGCCTGAACAAGGACTCTTACAAGACCACCAGATATTATTTTATTGGAAGCTGGTGATTTAAAATAAAACAGTTGAAGCTAGACTGAGGAAATCTGCAGAGTTGCATAGTTATTATAAACAGGAGGAGTGCTTTGTAATAATCTGGTAAATGTAGAAGTCCTATTTCTGAGAAACACTTATGGGTGTTCCCGAACAGTTATGGATATTGAAAGTTCTTGTAAAGGTTTTTTTTCCCGGTGCTAAACCTGGGAGATTCTGCTAACCACATGGCTAAAGTGTCCGTCATTACTCTTCTTGGCTCATGTTTGTTGTTTTCTCTGTTGGGGCTGGCTTGAAAGAAGGAACAGGATAAAGGCAGCTAGTGACAGGAGCTAATGGGTAAGCAGACACTCAGAGTGGTTACAAGTAGCTGGGGTTTGAGTGGTCAGACAGACCAAGTCACAACAAAAAAATGGCTCAGAATATTTGGTTGTTGTTTTCTCTGTTGTCCGCCATACTTTCTCCACCCCATGAGAGCACCTGAATGGCCAGTAAGAGCAGTGTCATGTGACTGATCATGGCTTGCATGGTATTATTTCTGTTAGCTTCTGTATTCTATGTTGTGGTTTTGTAAAGTGTCAGAGACTGTGCTGGGAGCTGTGTATGGCATGATCATGTATGTCTAAATGGATTCCAGGAGCAGTATCTACAATGCAATTACTCTTCAGCTTGACAATGTGTGTGGTTGTCTTTATTTGTGATCTGAAAGGACATTTTTTCATAAACATGGTCTCTGACCCAAGATTGTTTTAGAATGGGAGAAGACAAGGAAAGGGTTTTTATTTACTAAGCTCTTTCACCTGCCATCATACATTAAACAAATGAAAGCATGTCATTTATTAATTTATTGCTTATTGCCATCTTCTGTTTTATGAACAATTATTACGGCATACAATTTTAAAAAGGTCAGCAAGTGAAATTAAAATGAGGCAATTCTGCTCTGTTCCTCTGTCTTCTGTGAACTTTTTCAACAAACTATTTTTCCTCAGTATTGTACATTCAGGGGTATGAGGAGATGACCGTGGAATCTGAATGGAGTTTTTGGTACAAGAGATCTTTGTAATCAGCCTCTTTGTGCTCTAGACCAAGACAAGGAGACAGCTAATTAAAGTAGTTATTGCCAGCAACACCAAAGGGGTTCATGACACAGGGAGCTGCTAACAGATTTTAAGAAAGAAAATCACTGCTTATAAAAAGTCTTACTATGGACATTATAAATAAAACAGCAGTGTCTATATTTATAGTGGGTCAGGTTTGTTTTACCTTTACTTGTATGTTACTTCTTAGCTTATTGGAGTTTCCTAAAATCTTCAGTGTACATAAGGAGGTTTTTGAAAATGTTTGTTACTGCTGAAGTCCTTCTAGCATCCATAGTTCTGGTGATTTTACTGTAGTGCCAGAAAGGTAAGCAATGCTTTAAAAAAGATATTTATATAGCGCCGACATATTACACAGCTCTGTACAAAGTCAATACTCATGTCACTAGCTTTTCCTCAAAGGGGCTAACAATCTAATGTCCCTACCATAGTCATATGTCTTTAGTACATACTAATATCAATTTTGGGGGGAAGCCAATTAACCTAACTGTACCCGGAGGAAACCCATGCTAACACAAGGAGAACTTGCAAACTCCATAAGGATAGAGCCCTGGTCGAGATTTGAACCTGGGACCCAGCGCTGCAAGGGACATAGTGCTATCCACTGAGCCACTTTGCATTATGGAGATGTTAGGCCACAAGTCAGTATGTTATGTGGATTTACCCATGACATGGAGTCTAAGGAGGCTTTGGGTCTTGTAGATTGTCTAGTAACCCTTGTAGCAACCAAATTCTTCCTCCTGTCGACTCCAAATTTGCAATCTCCAAGATTCCCCTAGAGGTGACTGAATGGAACAGACAATTCTGATGTGGAAAATAGAGAG
Organism: Pyxicephalus adspersus; assembly: GCF_032062135.1. Lineage (NCBI taxonomy): Eukaryota > Metazoa > Chordata > Amphibia > Anura > Pyxicephalidae > Pyxicephalus > Pyxicephalus adspersus. The sequence continues at coordinate 74,369,390 of NC_092862.1, read as the reverse complement.
GCAAGCAACTTAGTTAGGCAGAGGCTGGGGCTGTCTTGAAAGAAGAAACAGGATAAGGACAGCTAGTGACAGGAGCTAGGGGGTAAGCAGACACTCAGGATGGTTACAAGTAGCTGGGGTTTGAGTGGTCAGACAGACCAAGTCACAACAAAAAACTGGCTCAGAATATTTGGAGTTCAGAAAGAAAAAACTCTCAACACTGATTGTTGCCAAGAGGGTACTTTAATATTATTGCCCTGGCACCAAATGATTTGCACCTGTGGTTTTTCTATTGCCGATTTTGCGAACAATAAATGTATTTGGTGTTTGGTGCATTTACAAATTCATTTATATTTTGTAATTAAATGATCTTTACCAAATTAAGTGTTTATATTATTTAGCAGTCTAAAAGTGACTGCTTGTTAAAAACTATGTATATTCCTTTTTTCCTAATTCTATAAGCATAACTAAACTCTGCATATGTGTTATATTTACAAACTCCCAGACATGTTAAACAAGAAACAAAGTGGGTTACAAGATTTCCTGTTGATACCATATTAGGCTTTATGCTACCTTGCAAAATATGTGATGTTTTGAAAATATTAAAATAATGACATTTGTCAGGCCAGAAAACCATTTAAATGATTTTTTTTTTTGTTAGCTTATGTTCAGATGGTGCATGTATATGATAGGAGTGCATGGCATGAGATTGAGACAAATCTATCCAATCAAAAAAATAAAAGAAAGAAAAATCCTCAAGTTATCTTCAGTTATCCTTGTCTACAATAGAATTCTCCTTTTTTTTTTCTTTTTTTTAGACCATTTACCATAATGCGTAGCATGTGCCATTGCATTAAAGACACATTGCCCACTACTGTACAAATGTGTTTGGGTACCATTCAGAATGTAGTAACTTCCTTGGTGTTAGCTTTTGGTAAAACAAACATTTTGCATCAGTGTAAATGGGCCTTTAGGTCCTGTGGTCTCTCAGTCACAGCATTTGTGTTCTGCCGTGACAAACTCCAGGGAAATATGGCCATAGAAAAGTATCCATAGCAGCAGCTGGTCCCAGAAACCCTGAAGCTAAATGGCTGAAAGTGAAGCCCCTCCAGATCTAGAGTTGGAGATTTAAAGAATGTAACATTGTAACAAGACATTAGCAAGGGACCATTTTTATTTTGTTTCATTGCAAATATTGTAAAGATTGTGCTCTATGTAAGTTGGCCATAAAGTGACAGCATTTTTGCTATACAAGTAGTAAAATGTAAGAATGGGCAAAGAAATGAACTGCCAGTAAGGTATTTGAAAACAACTGAGAAGCACTGCTGTGGCCTTTTGTTTTTTACTGCTCTCATGGATGTGGTGTCATTTGCAAGTTACAGAATTGGTGTTCACAGAAGTCGCACTTGGCAGGAGTCCCAAGCGTCCTGTAATTGAGAACAGGCTGAGATGTGAAGGTGAGAGTATCAATGACTACAAAGATTTAGCCTGGGGATTTATTTGTGTTGTATACAATATCTTGTGTTTATTTCTATTTAGGTAAATCACAACCCTACAACAAAGCTACAGTACCATTTTTACCCTGTTGGTTCAGTTCATGTGCTAGATACAATATTTATATTGTAGAGAAGAATATTATATATTTACTGGTTGTAGTGAATGGTGTTTGCAGAGTAGATGTTATTTGCAAACAATTGTTATTTTAAAAAAATAAAATATTTGTTTCACTTCTCAACTTGTACTGGTGTCGGTGATCATTGCATTGATATACCCTTCAAGGGCCAGTGTGTATGAACATTTTTGTCAAAATTGCCTTTTTGCTTCACATAAGTGAATGAGAAACCAGCTTGAAGAAGCTTGACTTGTTCTAAAAATCTTAGATGGCACAATAGTAAGAAATGAAAACTAGACTCTGTTAATAATACAGATAAAAAGCATATAGGGAGCTTATAGGCTGATCTAAGGATTTGTGTTTTTGCAGAGACCTGATTTTTCTTTGCTGCAGTCAAAGCAGAAATAAACAAAAACAAAAAACTCACTTACCTTTACTTTCCCATAGGGATCCCATCCATCGATCCCTATAGAGGATTCCTAGATCGGGTCACACATTGTCCTGGAATCCTCCTTCATCCCGGTGCGGAGGAAGTGCCGGACGCTGCCATCTTCTTTCCTCTTCTTCTGCTTTCTGCCTTCATCACCCGAACTTGCACTGCACAGGTGCAGGATTCGTATACTTACAATGTTCATTTTTTGTATTAAATTCAGCTTTAAGAATTCACATTTTCACATAAATTAATGATTACCATTAAAACAATGTTGTTATTTTGTATCATTAAGAATGACCTCATAATTTGCCACCAATACTTTTAAACAGATGTGATGTTCATAGTAAGTGGTGTTTTGGAACTTAAGTGTTGCACTTTATATTATTGTAATTTGTATCTGTATGTTTGCCAAAGTGGTTTTGCAACATTTGTTGGATAGTTTGAAGTAATTTCATGAATGAATCATCTATTGAATACAGTTCTTGATTTTTTTTCTGCTATGCTAACATATCAATGAATACAATTTTAATCAGATTCTAGGTGCAGGCTTAAAATTCTGCTTCTTCAAGCCTACCAATGCCTGCAGTGCAAGAACTTGTAAGCCCCAGACCAAGTCTTGATTCCATAATTCTTTATTGTGCAGCTCCCAATTTATTCATCTTTAAATGGCACCCTGATAGGGTATTTGAGAATATTAAACTGCTTTTGCCTCACTAATTTTATTTCTTGTTGGCCCCTTGATAAGCCAGCAGCTCCTTGGTGTGAGTGGGATGACTAGAGCAAAGGTTCAGCTATCACTCAAAGCCTCTAGTCATGATTAATTCTTCCAAAAGATCATATAATTGTTTTTTCCCGCAGTTCATCTTTTGTTTTTGAGGAATTAGAATCCTTATCGGATTTTTATGGCTGTCCATACTTCCACTGGAAAGGACAGTAGGTTAGTTCAGACACCCAACAGTTCAAATCTAAAAAAACTTTTCCAATCTTTGGGGAAGTAGAATTATGGCTGGTCATGGTTTAAGGTCCTTATACACCTGTGCTACAATTTACTTTATACTTGCAAAGTTTTACCATTGTTCGTGTATATGCTCATCTCATAAAGTTACATAGTATGTCAGGTTGAAAAAAGACATACATCTATCAAGTAAAACCAATAAGGAAATAAAAATATCCCAGATATAAAACCCTATGGACATAGAAGGTACAAAGGAAGGCAAAACAAAACCCTGGTACAATCTGCTTCAACTGGGGAAAAAAAATTCCTTCCTGATTCCATGAGGCAATCGGATGTTCCCTGGATCAGTAGTCTTACTCTGTTATATTCTGTGCTTCTAGAAATCATCCAGCTTTTTCTCAAAGCAATCTATAGTAGTTGCTGAAATTACTTCCTGAGGGAGCCGATTCCACATTTTCACAGACCTTACATTAAGTGAAGAATCCCTTCCTTATCCGAAGCTTAAACTTCTTTTCCTCCAGACACAAAGAGTGCCTGCTTGTTCTTTGTAATGATCTTAAAGGATAAAGGGCCTCAGTAAGTGAGAATGTTGAAGAGTAAGAACTTCTGGTGAGTTGTATTGCTGCTGTTCCATTCAAGAGATGTACTGCTACTTTCTGGCTCATTCATACAAAAAATGTAAGAATATTTTCTATTTTAAAGTTCAGATGTTGATCATTGCTGATCTTCTGAAAATGCTGGATGCTTGGCGGTAAGGTTGATCCAGTGGCTTTATTACCTTATAGCTCAATGACTTGGAACAAGAACATACCTTAAGGGACATTTCAAACCTGCTGGAAGTCACAGCGTCCTGATGTGGGCTCAACTGCTATCCAAGCTCCTCCCATTCAAATGATTAGGAGTAGATGAGGATAATTTTAGGCATGTGGCAGGTTGTGGGTTGCTTTTAGCCATGCAGTTGCTGCTTTGGAACCATAACCCTAACTGCACACAAATGTAGTTGGCCACAGTGCTGTTTCCATTTCCCAACCACATAGTTTTACATCGCAGGGCTGAAAGGACCCTGAGTGTTTTGTCTTCATTTGCTGCTTATGTCTGCAGGGTTAGTAACTTGGGACATGCTGAAGGTATTGAATCACAACGTTAGGGGTCACTAGCATTTTTAGAATGGAAGATTGTTAGTGGTAACTTATGCATTATTTCCGTTCATGTTCATATTGCACAAAGGGGCTCTTTCAGCTATGTTATTAAATATGCCTGTTAGTGGACTAAAGCATTACACCGCTATAAATTTAGACTGTTGCATTTTCCATTACTATGTCATTTTTCTATTGAACATCACATATATGTACATAATTTATGATCAGATGAGGTTTCCATGTGCTTTCATGTTCACTGAAGCAGGGAAAGGAATTTGATTTCTGTGACCAGTCTTTTTTTTTTTTCTCCGAGAATTATCAGAATGTAAATCTTTGTATAGTTTGCAGCCAGTTTTCTGCTGATGTTTCAGTATATACAATATGTGGAGCTTTTGTTCAAGTTCAAAACCTGTTTTTCCTGCTCCCTGGCCTTGAACAGCTGCGACAACCTTCATGGCAGACGTTTCAACAATCACTGCATGTAATGGCCTTGCCTTTTCCGTGCTCAAGTAAATGCTCCCCTTGCTTTACTGTACCGAGTGGTGTTATGTATTAATTATTATTTTCAATACTTTTTTTTTTTATACTTCAGTTACTAGTTTAGATTACTGTTTGCTTATCCATTCCAAGTACTATCATCCCCTGGAAGGGTTTTTAAATTGATCATCTGATAATGGTGATGGGCTGTGGCATCACATTCATATTAATAAGTCACAGAGCATGTATGGTATCTTAGGTATGTGAAAGAATGTCTATAGCAATACTTTGTGCTTGGGTTATGTCAGAATTGGATTATCTCTTTGTAAGGTTGCACTGTAACTAGAAATTTAGTGTAATATGTGTAGGTAGAGTTTTAAGTAATTTATATAGTTTGGAGAATACCAAAAACGGTGTTGCTGCACATAACGACCAGTCAGGTTTTAGCTTTCAATCTGTCCTAATATGAAAAAATGAAACGTAGAATTCACTTGCATGCAAAACACCTTCAGCATACTTATATAACCCATTTTAGTAAGAAATTACACTTGTGTGATTGGCATTTCTAGGAATTGCATAAATCAGAGTAGGCATTTAAGCTTTCCTCTCCATAGTAGACTCTCTGTATTTATATTAGTTTCCTGATAAGCCTTGGGCTCTGCCTTGACATCACTGCCGATAATCGTTTGCATTTCTCCGCTTTCTCACCTGCTGAGTGTATGTTGTGGCTATGAAAAATTCCCCTGGAGGAGTCTGACTCAGTATTATCCTTGTAAAATTTTGTAATTACCTTTCGAAGATAAAATAATTGGCTTTTAAGTGTCCTTTTATGTTAAATGATTATATCCTATGACTAGAATAATATTCATATATTCAGGATATGTAATTACTTCGGCCACAATTATAGGAAAGTGACCATTAATTGCCTCTAAAACACAAATAAATGAATATTCTATGCAGAGGTTTTTATTTTTAGATTCTAGGAAGTTCAGCTACATTATACTGTAGTTTTCTATGTTTGAGTATTCTTATTGTGAGATAGCTGTAAAGCTGAACAGTATGGCACAGGTATTTGTAATAATAATTTGAATGACTAGGTCTATGGAAAACACAAATAAAAATGCTGTTCACACATGAGCAAATATACACGTAAGGGTAACAAAATGCGTCTATTGTGAGCCCTTTGGAGGCATAGCTAATGACATGACTATGGACTAAGGGGCTGCGTAATATGTCATTGCTTTATAAATGCTGTGTAATATTATTACTCCAAACAGGTAAGGGGCATGTAGTATGTGTTTTGATTTGTTGTGTGTTTTCAATCCTGGACCAGATCCGTTCTAGGTTTGCTGGATCATCCAGGTTCCCTGATGAAAATCTATCTTCTCCAACCTTGGAGAGCTGTAATTATTCAGGCCACCAATGTTTTTTTTTTTTTTTGGACTATAATGCACTGTTGGGAAGCTTATAGCTAGGATCTCCTTTATAAATGTGTATTAGTAACTTTATATTATAACGCCTACTACATCCAGGTGCAGTACTTTGGATTTTTTAGTCTAGAATGGCCCTGTAACTCTAGGAGAATTTTAAGAGTAGGTACTTCCAAAATACATTAACAATTTAAAATGTATTCAAACATTAACAATGAGCCACTCTTGGATGCTTTATCTTGGTAAGTAAAATGATTTATCTATGCGATGAACATGGTTTGAGTAATTTAGCAAACTGGTCAGGGCTGACACTTGGGATCCTCTCTGACAGATGATTTTGTTAAGAATGAACATATCTCAGGTGAAAATCTTCTGACGTTGTTTATCAGTTCCCCAATGCAAGTTGATGTTGAACCGATTGAGAACTTCCGCTGTGCTTTCCAATGCAAAAGAGCACAATGGAGCGCTTCTTGCTCGTTCTCGTGTGTTTGTAAAATTTTGCAAGTGTCTTTAGTAAACAATGAACATTTGTGGATAATGCCCCAATCCCATGCATTTGGATCTGCTTTGTAATATGTAACGTATTAAGTCTTCAGGTTGAGAAGAACCTCATGTGGCCAAACAATTATGGATTATTCATTTACTTGGCATTTAATAATTAGGGAAGTATTTCGGGGCTGACATATTAATACATCATGGTAAACTTTTCTCAACCTAGAAATACCTAAGCCATCAGCTCTTAGTTGGTGTGTTACTGATGTGTACAAGCAACTGATCAGCTGACAGCTGTCGTCCTGCCTGAATGTCATCTCCAGGCCGCAGTTAGTTGATGTTGTATAAGTGACTATTGTTTAACAGTTGCTTTTAAGCAGCAGCAATTATGGATGCTTGGAGTGACTTAGAATCCAAGCAAATGTAAATGGGATATTTTCTCTTCAGCAAAGCTTTCTTGTTTTAAAGTCCTGCTTTGAAAAAAAAACAATTGAAGCTATAGTTTTTCCAAAACTTTAAAGGAAAATAAGTTTTGGCATTAGAAATTATTTAAACCTACTGTTCTTACAACAACAAACTATGCATGGTCTATAGTTATAGGCAAAATATTTTCCATTAAGTAATTTATAATTTTGAATATGGAATGTGGTTCATGCAATGGCTTGACTTTTCTAAATGCTATGTAGGCTGCGCCAATTACCTTGTTAAGTGTTGGAACAGTTGAGCAATACTCTGGGGCACGCAATATGGCAACAGTTCATCCATTGAGCATGTCTAAGTACTTAGAGAAAGAACATATCTTACTTTTCATTTTATAGAACAGAAAAGGTTTCTCTTTAACACAGGGGGTTGAGACATACCACAGACTCTTAGGGCATGAAGTTTCCTGGATTTTTTTATATTTATTCCAGGGTGCCTGTAGAACATAACTACAGATAGAATATAAATTTGTATATTAAAAATTTCAGCTCTTATTTCTTACAAACCGAAGCAATTTTTTACTACTTTAATATTTTATTATTATTTGCTATTTTATATATATGACATTCTCCAGTGTAATTCATCTGCAGATGAATGCAGCAGAGTAAACACAAAAGCATCAATGATATTTTGTATCTTTGTACAGGGTGTCCCCGGGTTACATACCAGATAGGGACTGTAGGTTTGTTCTTAAGTTGAATTTGTATGTAAGTTGGAACAGTACATTACTTTAATAAATGCAATTAGGACAGATGTTTGTCTCAACATATTATTAGGCAGCGAGGTGTCAGTTACTGTATAAAATCCTCACTGTTACTGAGTTAATCACAAACAAAGTAAAAAAAAAAAATAATGGAGCCTAGACATTCATTAACTTCTGGAGCAAGCTGTGCTTTAATATGCAAAAAGAAACAACAGCAGAGTTTGTCTTGGTCATTAGGAGTTACAAGATGTTACTCAGCAACAGCAGGGAGCAGGGAAGCCCCGTTTGTATCTAGGAGTCGTCTGTATGTCGGATGTCCTTAACTAGGGGACTACTTGTATATTGTCCCTGAACAGGGTTTGCAAACACTGAGTCAGATGGTGTATTGTTTTGGTGGGAGCAGTTTTAGTAGCTATAGATATAGGTCCCCCTTTCTCAGGTTAGTCAGTACATGTAATTTCCCCCAATAAAGAATGAATGGACACTGCAGTGATCAGTTCAGTTTTGACAGATAGGAACTGCTAGCAAGTGTGATTGTGTACTGCAGACATAAGACTTGCTATGAAATGCTATTGCTTGAATGCTATGAAAATCTGCTTTATTTATTTGCATTTATTTACTATTTTTTGTTAGTTACTTGTGGTTTTTATTTATCATTATGTTTTTATTAGACTTATGCCAGATCTTGGATATGCCACAATATCTGAATGTAGAGAAGGTATTTAAATGGATTTTGTATTTGTACTAATTGACTACAACTAAGGCTGTTGAAAGCTGAGCCATCGCCGTTTTCTTACACGTATTTAATGTAATATTGAAGGAAACTGCAGTGACGGCTCCTTCATTGACTACTATTGTATTTAGGTAATATTTGTATATTCTGGATTTGATCTTTAAATGTTAATAATTTGGTTCCAGTAACCAGAAATGGCAACACGCTTGTTATACTGAAGAAAAAACAGGCCAGAGCCAACACTTCTCCTGAGTAGCAGATAAGAGTAAAGCATTAAGGTTGGCAGTGTCTTCAGCAGCATGCACATTACCATTTGAATTATTCACTGTAATTCCCTGGGATTTATTCACGTCAGCAATTTTGCCTCTGCAAAAAAATCAGTTGGTATTTAGACTAACCAAAGCATACATTTCTCTCCATCTGGGTATGCTGCACACTTAATTTCATATAGCTTTTTTTATTTTAAATAAATTAACAATATAATGCATGCATTTTACTGAGATACTGCATATAAAATATGCTACATGCAATTAATTTACCAATTTTAAGAGCTGAATTTAGAATCTAAATAAGCTGAGCACTGATGATAATATAACCTTAAAGCAAGACTCTAGGCACTTTTTTTGTAAAGTTTTCCCCTCCGAACGTATACCATATGTCCAGTTTGCTGCACTTCATTTTAAAATTCATATGTTCATGTCAAACAATGTAATTCCCACTGTGCCTGGGGTGAAAAAAAAAGCTGCACCAGTGTCTTTTCATCCCCTTTCTCCCCTTGGCCCTTCACAAAATACAAAGTGACCGGCCAGATAGATGGGGTCGTGAAAACATCCTCCTTTGCATAATGTATTACCAGTTATATGTGTCAAGATAAAAATGGTTGTATCATTTTTATCTGTTATTGTATTTATATTTTTGGGTTTTGTATACAGCCTAAAGAAGGAATCTAAAGCATCCCAAATGATACCTTTGGTCAATAAAGGGCATCCATTACTTTCTGCATATTTTTTTGAGCAACAGGGTTCAATCTACAGCCTTGCAAAGGCCCTAAATTCATGTTGTAAAGAATATCTTTTCAGTATCTGTCAGATGTGTAGGTTTAAATCATACATTTGTTGTATTTCTGATCTTTCTAGTACTGCAGTTTTGGGGTAATGAGTTTCTTTCCATTGGCCACTGTATACCCACAGCTAGGAGCAATATGTCAAATGATCAATCTCACTCCAATTCTAAATCAAACACCACGTACCAGCTGTTATTGCTGTACTTTACTACTATAAAGGCTCATTTTGCTGGCTTTTAGTGTGGAAGAATCTTTTTTTTTTTTATTTACTATACAATACATATAATGGCAAGAACAATATATTGTATATAAAAGTGTTTACAAGGCAAGTTGAATTTGTGAAAGTTCTAATTTATTAGGACAAGGAAGTGATACTGCCTGAGACGTCATATCAGTAAATCATAGTGCAAACAAGGCTTGCCACAGCTACACAAATTAACAGAAGGTCTAAAGATCTGCAGCTAACTTAAATTAATTAACTTAAATTAATAAAACTATTCAAGATAAAAATTTGGTCCAAAGAAGAATGCCAATGACTAATGACTCTAGCTTGCAATAGCTGATCAGCTGCTATATTTCCAGGCTTGTTTCTAATTGTTTCTTATATTGTTTCTTATATTTGATGTCTGATTAATTACCCAATGACCACCAATGGCAGAATTGAAGCAGTATATTTCACTGGAAAAACACTTTATTGTATATTACTAAAAATATGGTCCCATTTCTATAGTCACATTCATGCATTATGTTTGATTAATCATTTACAACAAACATTTATCATGCATGAGAACCTGTAGAAGAATAATACTTTCTAGCTCAAATGATCCATCTCCTAAGCAGCTGCTCATCTCATCCCTGCTGCTGATGACCTCAGGTTCCTGAATGAAGAGTACAATGAGGCTGATATCAGTCCACTTTTTGGAATTTGGGTATTACAGTGCAGTGCAAGTTTGGATAAATTCACTGCAGTGGTAGCACTGTGTTAATACTGGAGCCACAGTACTGAGCGTATATGTGTATGGACACTTGACATTATTGTTCCAGGGCAATGGCACAGATGTGAAGGACTTGAAGCTTGTACTTTCAAAGACATAGCATAAAAATTCTGAATGGTATAAATGTATAATGGTACCTCTTGTTTTCCTTACTACAGTCATGCTGTCGTCACTGAGCATTCTTGGCATTGCTGGTGCCAAACAATTTATAGGACTAAAGGCTGATTCCTAAAGTTTATCTACACTCAAGAACACAAATGTAATTTATTGCAGCTCATAATTCTGTAGATATGACTGCATTAGTTTATTTGTATTAACTTGGTTATCCTTCCAGTAATGCACTTCTTGTCCAAGGGTGACAATGCCTTGTTGCTGTATTTTAGCTAGAAAGAGCAGCGTTGACACCCAAGGACAGATGGTGCATTTAGAATATGGATCTTTTCCTTTCCTCATCTCCATAAATAATGTGTTCTTTAGGAGACAGAACTGGTTACACTCCTAGGTGATTGGTCATCGTGGAGGGAAATGAAATGAAACCAGCTTACCAGATTTCTAGCAGAATCAACAGGTATTTTCTTTGCATTTAACAATATGCTATTAAAAAAAAATCAATTGTATATTTACCAGACAAAAGAGCAAATAAGCAAAATTAATATTTGTTGTTGCCCTATGCTTAAACACTGTAAGCAGATGCCTTTAAAATAAGCGTTATGGACTTATGTTGCTGATGTTTGAGCTTCACTTTAATATTTGATATGCTACAGCAATGAAACCCATGGGTACAGGAAATCCAGTGTATGGATTTACACGGGCTGCAGGACAGAACCTTTGCTAACCCTTGTCAATTGCAAAAAGCACCTATAATTAGTCTGGTGTGATTACCTGGGGAAGAGATGGCAGGGTTATGGAAAAAAGACAGGATGGAGGGGACAGTGTAACTTGTAAAGTATTTGCTATCTTTGACCACATATATTTACCCTCTCTATTTGGCTGGTACAGTGATGTCAGTCCCACAAGCAGGAATGATGCATTCTGAGACTATTTCTGAGGTTTCATGTAGCAACTCACTCTCTATCCAGCTGGTCACATGACAGTCCACTAAAACCATGACCCAGCAGCTGCAAGCAAAGTATTGTTGCCTCTATTGCAACCCTGAGAACCAGCCAACCTCTGTTGCATCTGACGTGCCTTGAGACCATAACCCCTGGCACAACCATGAAATTCAATAGGGGCGGGATTTAATTTCACAAAAATGTAGTATAAGGGAAGAAGTATGAACCCTATAAAGTAGCCTTTAGGATGCCTGGATTTATAATGGTCTGGTTTAGCCAGGGGAAAAGGAAACTGGATAAAAGATGTCATTGCAGCAGTTCAATACATATTATAATATATTGTGTTTTAGAAGGTAAAATGTGGGCTTTTTATCATAATTTATGAGTTGGCTAGTTATTTTAAAGGTGTCTAACAATTTTAGGTTGACTTCCAATCACTTAATTTGAAGCACACATTTTCTGGCTCCTTAGATGAGTCTGGAGTTCAAGCCCTGGATATTAGATGGGACTCCCTGGGTCCTAAAATATTGCATTGACTTTTCTGCCTCTTCTAGTTCGATTCCATATACAAATATTTAACTTTGTGGCCTAATGTACATTTACTGTTCAATGTTACATAATTCTCAATAACATTCACACTAATGAGTTGAACTGGAAAATGCTGCATCAGCCTTTCAGCCTTGCTTTACTGCTCTAAAGAGTAGTGATTTGGGAGCCAGTACTATTTTAGGATTTCCAGGACACAGGTCTACATTTTCCAGTACCACTCTGTATTTATTATGAAAAATAAAGTAATGGTGTGGAGTTAGACCTGTGGCTTTTTAAAATATCATGGTGTAAAATCAATACATCATTTTTACTTTTCTACAATGTTAGTCATGCACTTATTACTGCAGCTATTTTTCCAAACTGACAATATACTTTATACTGTGGCAGAAGACACTAATATTTCTTGCAAACATTTTTAACAAATAAAAAATAGATAGATAGAATCCTTACTTCTGTCTACTGAAAACTATACTGGTGGCCTCAAATCCCAACTAAACCCCAAATTGAACAATTCACTTTCTGATAATGAGGTTGATAATAACATGCAAACAAAAATAGTGAATGGAATACCAGTTTTATTGGCTCGTACATGCATGCATTAGAAGTTGCTCATACTAGCTCTCATCTGAGTTCATCTTCTAGGGTGGGGGTGGAAAGTTCATTAGATATGACCATGTGACATCAGAACTAGGAAAAACAATAAATGCCAGTGTACATTTTGCAGTATTCCTGCAAACCTTGAAACCCATATATCTACATGGGGCAGAAAGTTTATATAAAATAGTTTGTTTTATATTGTTTTAAACACACACTTTCCCCTTCTCTGTACACCAACAACATTTTGATATCAGCTGAAGTCATTTTACCATCTCTTCTTAGGTGCTGGCATCCCTATCTGTTGCACCTATACAGTCCCACTGCAGGTAGTAACATAACAGAGGGTGTTCTCAGCCCCGAAATTCATCTGCCAGTGGGAAAAACTCTCTGTACTCTTCTGTACCTCTCTGTACTCTTCTGTACCTTCTGTACCTCTCTGTACTCCTCTGTACCTTTAAAACCTTTGATTCCTGTTGTGGGTGTACTCCGTAGAGTGATGGTTGTAGGGGGAATTTGTGTAATACTCTTCAGTAAATGATGATGAGCTGAATGCTCTTAACTTTAATACCTAGAATTTACACTTAGCAGCATGATTGTTTTGAGAGCTTGTTTGTGCAGATAGTTGGACTTTAATAATTTTATAGCCTATTGTTTTTGCAGTGTACTGGATTGACATCTTTCTACTAAATGGGGAAGATGTATGTGCTCATGACTACTGCATGGGAGGCCTTGGAAAAAAGTAAAAGTACTTTTTACACCCCCTACATCAGGGGTGTCAAACAATGTCCTTTTTTTTGGCCCCCAAAGAAATTCTGAATACGAATTGCAGCTGACCTGCTGCTGCATGGAAATAGCCCTGCTACCACAATTTCCAGCATCATTTGCATCTGTAGACTAGCGGCTTCTCTGCCTATGCGTGGCCCTGCATTGGACTGTTTTATAGACGCAAGTAATGCTGGGAATTGAAGTAGCGGCATCACTCGCATCTATAGACCAGTGGCCTCTCTGCCTATGCGTGGCCCCACATTGGACTATTTTTATAGACCCAGGGAATTGTAGTAGCATTGCTATTTCAGGGAAGAGGGAGTTCCAGCCACTCATAACATTAGGTCCCGCATGGGACTGTTTTCTTGAGGCAGGGAATTGTAGTAGCGGTGCTATTTCAGTTTCAAGTTTGGCCTGCAACTTTGTCTAAGTTTTCAATTTTGGCCCACTGTGTATTTGAGTTTGACACCCCTGCCCTACATCTTATATTTATCCCTGGAGGTACCTCCACTGCAAGGGTTTCTTTTCTTGAGCTAGGTGTATTGCTCTGTTTAACCATTCCTTTTGCAATGCAGAACTGAAAAATCTGTTTTCTTTTCAAACATGTGCATGATAGAGCTTGTAAGATCAGAATACTAAAACCATCTTGCTTTATATGTAAATGTTAAGTAAACTAGCACTGTTCTAGCAGGCACCATCCAGTTATCACTACAGAACAGGTCATGAAGTGCTGGATGTTGGAGGGGAATGGCTGCTCAATAGTCTTGTGAGAACTCTTGTAAACTACAAAACTTACTACGGTAGTAAAACAGAAAAGTCCTCAACCTCGTCTCTTGTAAGTTGACATGATCTATGTGGCTGCTTTTACATACTTCGTGTAACCATGTTATATTATAGATTATATTTTGGTTTATGGGATCAGCATGAGAATAAATGTATTTGTTTTTAGATATGGTAATACGTACATCTGTAGTGAAGTGTGCTTTACAGAATTGTAATATGCCTGCTTTAGTTTGCATTTCTAATGAGGGATAAAAATTTAAAGCATACCTCAATTACCACAGACATTTAAATAAGTAGTGGTGAAATGGGAGGCTTCCAACCTCAGAACAATTATTGGCTAGAACTTTAACTTCTTTGGAATGATGATTAAGTTAAATTGCTCTAATTATATTAACTGTTGGTGTCACAGTCTGCCTTAGAAATTATTACTTGAAAGTTTAGCAAAAACTATGTTAAACATTCTGAAATAAAGATGGGGTCAGTTCTTTCTGTCGCTATGAGCAATCGCTAGCCAAATTCCTATTGCAGGCATAATTTGTGAGAGCTTTATAGACCTTTTCAGTAGAGCGATGGGTAGGCCACTTCGAGCAAGCTGTGCAGGGGTGCTATTTACAATAAAGGGCACCCCAGCACTTGTGTAATCATTATCATGTGATATCACTCACACAGATGTGAACTGGACTCAAAGCTTTATTTGTAAAAAATGTAAAGACTTTTTGCATAAAATCAAAATGTAATTTACAAATAACATTGAATGAATCCCATTAAGATATAACTTAAGATATAACTGCCACCTTTGCTTCTTGCCTAGTGGCCATGCTGACCTCTTAACCAAGTACATTCTGATTCAATATCCTAGAATGAGCTGTCAGAAAAGTTTGAATAAAATCACAGATTGTAACAAGTTAGTGATTCCAAAGGGGAGGTTAGCTATGGCATCTCCCATATTTCTGAGCCCTTAAATAAGCAATTCTTTAACTTTATATAGTGAAGTATAACCTTATTACAATTAAATATATTTAAATGTCACAGTAAAGGTTTTCTGGGATTTGCGGTAACATATTTTTTTTTAAATGGAGATTATTGACGTAAAGAAATGCTCAGTTTAACATCCCTGGAAATAATAAAGTGTGGTGTGCTTGTCCTTTAAAGTTCAAGCATGTATTTTTTAAATGTGTGATTTTGTAGCTGTTTTAAAGTAGTAGTAATTATACATAACATTTGCACTTAGAAGGCTCCAAAAAGTGAGTTGTTGTTGTTATGTTAGATAAGCAGACTGCCAGGGTTTATTTCTTTTTGCAATGCATGTGAAGGTGACAGTTATCTGGAGGGAAGTGTCATGGAGCTGATTACCGTGCCTCAGTCTGTCTGGCAGTGTCTGCAGCCTGCATGTGTAAACTTTGCCACCTTTCTGTCTAAGGATGTGTACATAAATGCATAACTGAGTCTTACAGCCTCTGTGTGTGAATGTCTGGCTGCCATCTCCCAAGAGAACACCATCATGGACCAGTTTTGTCAAAGGAATAAATAGCTACTTCCGTAATGTGTGACAGTGAACCAGTGTGTGCCAGCTGTTCATCTGTGAGATCTTTGAGATCCTTTGAATATTTTTTTTTTTAAGAGTCTTCACTGATTAGGACTTCATTATTCATCCAAGCAAAAAATACTAAACTAGGCTAGAGGATATAGGTTTAAAAACCAGGAAGCTGCTTGTTGCATTGTATGTGAGCTATTTTAGATTGAAGAGGTTCTTTCCACTCAGGACCGATGTTCACATGTAGGCAGTCACCAGTGGGTAACAACTATCTATAGCGTCTGCAGGGATTCTACACGATTGCTGGGTTCCTAGGTGTCTGACCTACTGCTGCAATTTTAGGTGTATGTCCATGCACACGTTTCAATATGTTCGCTTTGTAGAGATCAGATCTGGAATAGCGGGATTTATTTATTGGAGTGTGCAGAGCAGATACTTTAATGAAGGCATCTTCCTGAATTACTGGGTCAGGCAAAGTACACATGAAGTATAATTGTTGCTGGAAACAAACTTTTGTGATTGTTTCCAGTGTCAGATGAACAAATGAGCATTGTACATACAGCGCCTGTTCTGATATATGGAAAGGGAGGGGAGAAGATCAATGAGCAGCACCCCAATGTGCTTTCCTCTATTGGCATGCATACCAGTCATTCACTGATCCACTACGACAGATCAATAAACCATCTCGGAGGACTGCTGTACACATTGGTTGTGGCCATTCTTATTGGGCAAGAATAATTTGATGTGTGTCAGATCACCAACAATCACCAAGAACTGCAAATTTTATATATAGACTGACTTTTTAACATTTTAACTATAGTAAAAATTGTATTTTTAAGGGGAAAAAAAACTTGGTTTGGTTATAGGACATTTGTGGTGTCCTTTTTATTTTTTTCAGATGTCTAATGACTTAGGTACTGGTACATACTGTTCATCCTGTTAACACTGTGGGTAAAGTTGTTTAACAGGGTCATACCGACACACTATTTTCATACAGCAGCATATACTTTGCTGAGTTCATTTTTAGAGTGAAACAATCTCCAAACAGTATGTGACTTGGGAAATATGCCTACTCTAATATTACATTACATTGATGTTTTTGTGGTTAATGTCTGTGCTAAAGCATTTCCTCTGTCATGTCATGGCTTTTACTCGGCCCATTCCCATGAGAGCGGTGTTACATATTGTATATTGTAGCTTACCAGTCCTTAGATGCAATAGCTGCATTAGTTTTCCCTTTTTCAGGCTTCTTTTTTACTTTTTCACCTTCTGATCTTGTCAGTAACACAGTTCTGTTCTCGGGTGCCAATGCTCACTAACTGTACTGTGACTATGGAGCTCCTGTTCTGTAGTCGCTACATGGGGGTGTTTTGTATTTTGTAGTTCTCCGTAAATAGTTGAGAAAGGGGAGTCTAATAACATGGAGATTTCAATTCAGTGCATAAAACTTGTTATGACATGCATACCAGATTTCCATCATAAACACATAAGCTGTTATTGACTTGTCATAAGTGTTTCTTCTTTATGCAATACAGATGTTCATGCAGGGAGAGCGATTCAGAGAGCTATGTAGTGTCAAAGCTCATAGCAACCAGTCAGTGTTTACTAAACTTACCATTTTTATACCTCAGTTATACTCATTTGACCTCCATCTTTTAGTTCTGAGAATTATTGGAAAAGGTTTGATGTTGGCCTTTAATAAACCAGCAGTCTTTAGTATAAAATAAAACACATAAATCTTTCAGTAAATTTACAAGGCATGAATGCTATTGACATGAAGAATTTATCTGCTGCTACAGGACACATAAAAGGGTGATTTGTCAGATTGCAGAAAAGTGCTGTTATTAGTGAAAAAAATGTATTAGTAATTTTAAATTTTTTTTTTAGTATCATTGTGCATTTTTATTTCGCCACAACATATTACTCAGCTCTCTAAAAAGTCCAAAGTTGCATTACTAGCTATCCCCCCAAAGGGGCTCATATTCTAATGTCCCTACCAGAGTCAAATGTCAATCGCACAGTCTAAGGTCAATTTCTAATCATTATTCATCCAAGCGTAAAGTCCTAAACTAGGCTAGAGGATATAGGTTTAAAAACCAGGAAGCTGCTTGTTGCATTGTATGTGAGCTATTTTAGATTGAAGAGGTTCTTTCCACTCAGGACCGATGTTCACATGTAGGCAGTCACCAGTGGGTAACAACTATCTATAGCGTCTGCAGGGATTCTACACGATTGCTGGGTTCCTAGGTGTCTGACCTATTGCTGCAATTGTAGGTGTATGTCCATACACACGGTTCAATATGTTCCCTTTGTAGAGATCAGATCTGGAATAGCAGGATTTATTTATTGGAGTGTGCAAAGCAGATACTTTTTTTTTGAAGGCATCTTCCTGAATTACTGGGTCAGGCAAAGTACACATGAAGGATAATTGTGGCAGGAAACAAACTTTATATTTTAATGTCCCTACCCGAGTCAAATGTCAATCACACAGTCTAGGATGTTTCTAGGATGTGTGAGAAAACTGGAGTGCCCAAATTTAAACCCATGCATGCAACCACAGGAAGAACATACAAACTCTATGCAGGTAGTGTCCTGACCATGAATCCATCCTGTTCACATATTCAAGTGTCAATTAGCTCTGTTCTAAGAGGTCATCAGTTACAATGGGGATCACGAAGTGAATTAGCAGGGATTTATTTAGATGGTTGACAAAACATGCCTGATCACCGATGTTGTAACAATCTCCACTTCACCAAAGTAGTATATGGGGCTGCAATAAAAATGAATGGGGAAAGTGAAATTGCCACTCTATATACAATAAGTAGATCAACAAATCTGCTTTAATTGCAAAATTTGCAGGTTATTATACAGCTTTTGCTGTATTATAATATTATAATACAGCTTTTGCTGTATTATAATATTATTATACAGCTTTTGCTTTTTATATCTAAATTTAAATTGTTTTTTTTTTAAAACAATTTATTTTATTTTGTCTTATAGATTGCCTTCATGACGATGACGCTCTTTCCCATCCGTCTGTTTTTTGCTGCTTTTATGATGCTCCTTGCCTGGCCTTTTGCTTTTATTGCTGCTATGGGTCGTACAGGAAAAGAACTTGAGATGCCTATGTCCTGGTGGAGAAAGTAAGTACAATATGTTTCATGTATTCTCATTTTTCTTTAAATGTCACATATTTAGTTTGAGGCTAGGGTTAGGACCATATCATGTTTCGTTATACATGTGGCATTTATCAAATCAACATATTCCAAATATTATTTAACTAGCTTAGCCTGGGAATCTGTGACCTATAGCTTGAGTCGGTAAGGTGAAGAACTAGGTAGCAAATGTTTAGACTAAAAGAACTAAATTCTCTTCAGAAATATTATTTATTTTTCTAATTCAAATGCTTTTTAATATTTAACGTTTTAACAGTGCATGCTGGGGTGTGTGCACACATTTGTGGCTTTTACAGAAAGGTTTGTAGCTGCTGTTAAGACACATGCAGGGATTGTCTGCTACCTATTTGCTTTATTTCTGCAAGCTTCATGGCTCACAGGTCGTAGGCTTTCCACACCTCCCTTTTAGTGTGACGTCATGCTTCTATATTTGTCTAAGGCACAGAGTTGCATTGTGGATTTTCCTTGTCTGGTTCTATACCCACTCTTCTTATTTGTTGAAGACTGCAGTTTTTATTTTTTAGAAGTAGTAGCACGTTAAAAAGGTTAGAAAAGCCAGGAGTATCGGATGGGGAAAGAACAGCCCCAATAAACACCCAATACCTGGCAAATAAAAAAATTAAAATCATTTCTATGTGAACTTTCTGTACAGAAATGGTTATATCACTTCTTCCATATTTTAGCACTACTTTAGTGATCTCTCGCTATAGCTAATGAAAAAATTAGGCAGGATGGCATCAAAATAATGCAAATGGTAACAGATTTTAAAGAAAACCTGCACACTTTTACCTTGCAATTTTTACAAGGTTTGCAATAAAAAAATGCTTTACTTCTACTTTAGGACCTGTGTTAAATAAAGGAAATTCAGTAGCGGCTTTTTTTTTTTTTTAGAGCGGAATATAACTGTGCACAGAGTTGTGACCAGACATTCTGCTAGAACTGGCAGCAGGGCAGATAAAGCAAGAGCCTTCACCCATGCTAACATTAGCAAATTGAAAACAATGACATGAGAACGCAGTGGCTTCTCTATATTGCTGAGTCTGCATTTAGCCACATTGCTATTAATGTGATTCAACCTGCAAAACAAGTTTGGGGTAATTGGAAAAAAAAGATTATATGTTGCATATTGTTAAGTACTTGAATCACACGATGAAACTGAACTTCTGTTACATTTTTTGGTACTTTAAATGCATGCAGGTTAAGAAGTTTCTGTTAACTGAAAACTTTATTTCTTCCATAACTCCATTAGTGACAGTACTATGCTATAATTAGTATATAATTAATAATAATATTACACAGTATTTATATAGCACCGAAATTATACGCAGCGCTTTTCAAAGTCCATAGTCACATCACTAGCTGTCCCTCAAAGGTGCTTACAATCTAATGACCCTACCATAGTCATTTGTCTTTAAATAAAAGTATACCAAATGTTATGCATTGTTTTATGAAGAAATTATACCAAATGCAGCATACCAGAATTTATATATTTTAGCAGCTGCAGTGGGTATTAGAGTATAACTGAAGATGAAAAGGTTGGATAGAGTGGTGAGATTACCTGTCCATTTTCTATGTGTGTCTATCCTCTTTGGGGATATTCGCTCACTGACTGTCCCCATTACCAATATCAATGTGAAAGTGACATTGAGGGCAAATCCAAAATTAAGTTGTTACCAGAAGAAGAGTAGAGGTGAAATCTTTCAGTAGGTAAACCATTTCCCATGACAATTGCCTTTTCTTTCTTCTTGTTGAGTCTACTGAACTGGAAGTGAGGGTTTATCCCCCTCATTAAAGACATGTACAGCGCTCATTCGTTTTTCTGTCATTGGAAAGTAATAATCATTAATCTAATATTTATTAAATTAAAAATGTAATAATTTAATTTTCCAAAGGGGCTTTGGATGTACTTTAAATTATACTAAACTCACCTCCTGTTGCTGTCATGACAGCACCAATATCTTTACGCCATTATCTTTTGTTTGGGATTTTCTATTCTGATTGGCTGGGCGGTAATGATGTTATGCCTTTGCATATGCATGGGTTAATTCATTCTGTCAGACCTCTTTGTAGAAGAGGCATAGTATGTATTGTACAGTGCCAGCACAAGTTACTTTCTAAAATCAGAGCGATTACCTTATTGGTGTGTTAATTATCTGGTAATGCCCCATCAGCAACTGTAGTGTAGAAAATTTAGGTCACTGTTTGACTTTGCTGTCATTATGGTATTTCAGTTGGGTTTTTAGTTCACTTGGAGTTCAGTTTAAAAAGAAAAGAAAACAATGTTTTGGGGTTTTTTTGTTTTTAAGATTTACTAGTATAGAAATGAATAGAAGAATAGAATGATTAGCTCAATATGATAAAAGTTAGAATTAATTCCGCTTCCCCTCTAAGCCTAGTAACCAGAATATGCATCTTGCCACTTGATTAGAATATTGTTCTATTATTCATTGTCAGGATAAAAATAGCATAAAATGTGTTCTGGATTGTGGACACTCAATCAAACACTAAGAAAATGTAATATTCAGCACATTGTTTAATTAGATGCATATCACATGTCCCAAAAAAACACATTATATGTATGTATGTATGTATGTATGTATGTATGTATAAATGTTATAATAAATATATTAAAAAAAGAATACTTTTGTTTTTCATAGAAATGTATTTTGGTTTACCGTAGGGGAAGCAAATGTGGCCAGAAACTGGTCACAAAGCTCAAAATGACCTTCTGACCTATAAATATAGTTATAGTTATCGTATTTCCTTTCACATGTCTACCAAAAGGCAGTTTCTAAAAGGAACATTGATCTTTAACATTCCCTTTTGTATTGACAGAATTGATTTATTTTGTTTTATTATCACTTATATCTGCAGCCCAGGGCTGATATTTGGAGTTTGCTTACTTTTCACACAATTACTGTGGCAGAAAATTAATTGCATGTTTATGGCAGTGTGGCCCACACAAACACAGGGAGAGCATGCAAATTCTTTGCAAAGCTTATGTAATGGCCTAAAAGTCACAGGACAGTATTTCTAGCTAGGGCTCACCTGCTATAAGAGGTGAAAGAAGCCATATTGTTCTCCCCAACCCCTTTTAGCCGGGCCCACCACCCGGCACTTTTCAGTAACAACCCAACTGTTTTTGGGTGGCTACTGATTAGTTGGGTCACAATATAGGGGTTACCACCCGCCTACAATTTTTTCCCACCTGCCTTAAAAATATTTTAGGTTCAATACTGATATATATATTTAAATATTTTGGACAACTCAATATTTTTGTTAGGCATATGAAGCTAAGTTAGTCTGTGATGGAGTTTCATCAGTGTTCTGTTGGCGACAGGATTGACTACCACAATGCTGTTGTTAATTCATCAAAATGGGCTTGGCTACCGGTCGCTAGGCCTAGCTACAAATGGCTGCTGGAGAGAAATAAATAGGTCTATAAATTTAATTCAACTCTATTGGTTTAGATACAAATCGATCTCTGCAACAAAATCTCCCACGTGACTTTAGGCTTGGAAGGAAAGTGGGAGTCTTTGGATCCTTAATCAAATCTCCCATTTCTCAATGTATGCTGGAAAGACAGATGGAGCCAGATAGGTTGCAGCAGCTGCACGTTTCCTCCTTCTAGTTTTTATGAATCATTCTCCATAACTAGTTTACAACAATTTTTTTTTTTTCATCAAGTTAGCTTATGTTTTTAGTTGGTATGGAAACCGTATTATTCCTGGCAGGTCTGGAGTTATATGCATTGTTTACTAGCATGAATTAATACATTTAAATCTTGGTATTTTTGTAGGTGCTTGTATGTGTTAATAAACATGCATATTTCTTGGTATTATAGTACCTCAACTAAACCTGTGACCAGAATAAATAAATGAACTAACATTTTTATAGCATAGTACTATGCAATCTGGACAATTGTAGTGATATATTGTGACAGCATCGTGTTGTGGGAATTGTAAATCTGTTATTTTCCCAGAGATGTTTGACAGCAGCTCTATATCCCCTCTTTATAGCCAGTTATAATTGTCTATCTCTTTAAACTTGTACACACCTACACACATAATCATGGATTCGGAAAGGTGCGCTGCAGTGAAATGCATCCTGTCTTTCAGTGGCAAACAGTTACGACCCACCATACATACTAACCATCAATGCACTCAGTGGCACATGGTCTTCAAAAACTACTATGGACAGGAGCAGTCTATTTTCAAACCAGCTCAAGAATCAATTTTGGAAATTGGTTTCATTGTAGGTTTTTGTAAATTTTAGTGAAATCAGGTTTAAGAAATTAAAATGACGGTTTTTATATCTGTATACATATCTGTTGGTTGAGACAATGCCTAAAAAAAAAACTTTGTACATTGCATGATCCACAGTGCAGTTAGTTTAGTACCATACACTTTGAATGGCACCCCTATTCACTTGCATTGTTTTGTTGATCAGAAATGGCAAAATACATCAGGCTATTGTGCTTTGATTTTATATTTCTGATGCCTAGTTATGTTGAAAAATGTGTTTAATATGTGAATTCCAAACATTTGCATTTATAATCATGTACATTATCTCTTACTGACAACCCAGGCAAGCCAGCAAGGGAATATCTAGATTTATTAGGGGACATTTATCAAGCAAATAAGTGACACAGATGCAAATCAGGCTGCCTCCTATTATTAATATACAGTACAGGGTTCTCCGCAGGCCCTTTTAGCTGGGCGTACCACCCGGCACCTTTCAGCACCCACCCGGCTGTTTTTGGGTGGTTACTAAAGAGTTTGGTCACAATACAGGGGCTGCTACCCGCCTACAATTTCTTCCCACCCGGCTTAAATATATTTCTGGGTTGAGCACTGCAGTATTTATATAGTGCTGACATATTACACAGTGCTTTACAAAGTCCATAGTCATGGCACTAGCTGTCCCTCAAAGGGGCTCACAATCCAATGTCTCTACCATAGTCATAAGTCTTTAATAAAGTCTAACATCAGTTTTCTGGGGGAACCCAATTAACTTAACTCCCTGTTTTTGCAATGTGGGAGGAAACCTACACAAACACAGAGAGAACCTGCAAACTCCATGCAGATAGTGTGTTCTGGCCGAGATTTGAACCTGAGACCTAGTGCTGCAAAGGCCGGAGTGCAAACCTCTGAGCCACCATGCTGCTTTCTTCTTCAGCAAACTTTGTGTGACCGTATTTGTAACCTAGGCTCCAGTTATCCTGGGAAACAATTTTGTAACTATCTGACAGATATTTTCTAAATAATGTTATTGTACGCAGATACATAAACAAGAAGTGGTCAGAGTCAGGTTTTATTATTTGCTGTTCTACTTTAGAGCAACCAAGGTATTCTAGCTGTAACGTATGTACTAAATCTGTTGCATTGCTCCTGTTCAGCACTGCTTTTGGACCGTGTTATTAAATGTCACCCATTGTGTACAGAAGTCTGTGAGAGATAGAACATTGTAACCACTAAAGATCCTTAATCTGCTATACACCCCAACATTACATTTACAGACTGTGTGTTATTAAATCCTTAACCCAGGGCAGTGGCTGTATCCCTATTCTGCAGCCAGACAGCCTGGCAGAAGTCAATTCTTGAACTGAAATTGAAGCCAGTAAAAGGAACATGGTAACGCAGGAATTCGATTTTCAGAAAAAAACTGCTAGACCAGCCACATTAGATGGCTACCGTTCAGCTTTAATAGGTCCTAAATGTCAGCACAGTAAAATGTATCTATATATGTGTTGATGTGTCATTCTTTAATGGTTTGCTTTAATTTTGCTTATTTGCAGGATATTGGACATTCTCCTAAAAGCAATTATGCGAACAATGTGGTTTGCTGGTGGTTTTCATTGGGTGACCGTAAAGGGAAGACAAGCCCTGCCTGCTGAGGCTCCTATTCTGACCTTGGCTCCACATTCTTCTTATTTTGATGCCATTCCAGTAACAATGACAATGGCCTCCATTGTGATGAAAGCAGAAAGCAAAGACATTCCTGTTTGGGGAAGTGAGTGACAAATTCTAAGCACAACCTGTTAACACACTCTTACCTTTTCATGACCTTTTTTGTATAAAATGAAGGTCCAATTGACATAAAGTGATATTTTAGCAATAGGTGAAATTCATGGATTAATTTATTTGTAAACATCTCAGGGATTCTAGTGGAGATATCTCCCAGTGGTATCCTTTGTTACTATCTTATAGTATAACTTTAACAAGAGGGAGTAAAATACCATATTTAGCAGTTAAATAATATTAATCCCAAATTCAACAAAAATAAGGTAACACCATTTAGCGACTATTGCACACTTAAAGCTAATCTACATGCAGCTATTTACAGCAATTACAATTTACAGCATATTTGGATTCATTTCTGTATCAATAATAAAATACATTTAACAGTAATGTAGGTACTTGAATTTGACCTGGCATCGGTCACATGAAGTCTTTGTGCAGCACAGCTTAGAATGGAAGTGGAAGTAGTACAACAAGCTAGTCAGGTGCACTGTGATTCTTTGATGCTCTTGGACCAACAAGAAACACAGTGTTGAGAATATTAAACAGAAATTAAAAATGAATGCACGATGTGAAAGGGTGAAGTGCAGAGAATAAGCTGCAGGCAGTATGTGCAGAGGAGGTGTATGAAGGGTATGACAGTGGGCAGTATGTGCAGAGGAATGTGATGTGAATGTAGCTTTCAGTAAGTTTAGGAAGAGAAGTGAGTGGAGAATGTGAGCAGGCAGACTATACTGGGAGATGTGACATGCAGAGGGTATGAGAGCAGGTAGTTTGTTCATAGGAGTATTTTGAGACCATGAGATGTGCAGGTGAGGAGTGTGGCGGATATGACAGAGGCAGCAGGTGAGGAATGTGAAGTCTATAATAGATATCCAATCAGTCCGTAACTAGTTCGTAAAACATTTTTTTTGGATACTGTAGGTAACATAAACGCAATGTTTATTTTGCTGTCTAATGCCTCCTGTTCAGAATCAGCTCCCTTTCTGTCTTCTGAACAATTGGATCTGAAAAAATTTGGTTATGGACAGATTTTTATTTTTTTTCTTGACAACTCTTACAGGTATGATTTCCCCTTCATAGAGGTAGATTTCCTCCCACATCTGTTGTCTCGAAGAGTAGTTTTTCCCAACACTAACCAAAAAAATTAGAAATTGCTAGATGTTCTACTTTATTTAGTGTAATAATATTATGGAAACTTCCTTTGTAAATAAAAATCAGCTATGGTATTTCTGACCTGACAGATCCTTTTTTAGAACATTCAAACTTGTGCAATTGAAAATGATTTATAGTGTGCTCAGTGACCTAGCTGACTTCCAAATTACCTGTTTTCTGTTTATAGATTGGATTTTGGATTTGTAGGTTCTCCCTCTAGTGGCAGCTTGTTT
The DNA here is from genome assembly GCF_032062135.1 of Pyxicephalus adspersus. Classification (NCBI taxonomy): domain Eukaryota; kingdom Metazoa; phylum Chordata; class Amphibia; order Anura; family Pyxicephalidae; genus Pyxicephalus; species Pyxicephalus adspersus. The sequence goes on along the minus strand of NC_092862.1, from coordinate 74,343,035 downwards.
GTCACTTTGCATCAAACACAAAGTGCTTTTTGTAAGAAACTTCACCAGATTATTATTCGACAGCATTGGTGGTTAATTTATTTATTATGGAAGGTCTTGAGTGTCCCTGACATAGGGGAGGGGAAGTGTTTTTCTCAGGATCTGCAGGCTTTCTACAGGTCGTGCTCAGGGGCTGAAATCGTAGGGGGTATCGTAATGCTGTAGGGGGTATTGAAGACTGGGAACTTTAAATGAGACCATGAGAGATCACTGGGATATTTGACATTGATCTCAACAAATTTAATTGTAAAACAAAAACAAAGAAGAAAAAAAGATATGGGGCGGACAGCAGAGGAAAAAGTTAGACTGTAATAGAGGATAAACCATTTTACTTTATTGAGAAAATATTTCTTTTTACAGGTTTGAGTAAATAGGGCTAACAGTAAATGTCAAAGAGGCTCAAGTAAGGGAACCAGGAACATAGAAAACATAATATTCCTTAAAAGACAATGAAATAAATAGCATAAAGTACAATCACAATGTAAAAATTGCACCTAAATAGAAAACCCGGTGTAATTAGAAATATTTATGCATTGTGTACACCTGTGAAAACTAAAGATAAAAGCAAGATTTGTAAAAGTAAATGTTTAATAATGGTTTCCAGTTAATCTATTGTAATATGTCAGATAGAGTTTTTAATTTATTTTCTAAATATGCAAGGTTGATGTCCTCTTGCTTTGCATATTGCTTATTTTTGTTAACTTTGTTATTCTAGGAAATTCAGTCAAGCCCATAAAAACTATATGAAGAACTTTTTTAATTATTTTTTTCTTTGCCCACAGCATTAATCAACTACATTAGGCCTGTGTTTGTTTCCCGCTCGGATCAGGACTCTCGAAAGAAGACTGTTGAGGAAATTCGAAGACGAGCTCAGTCTAATGGTATATGGCCACAGGTGTGTCAAAGCCCTACCTTATACATTCATTAGTTTATAAATAAAATCTATATTAGCAAAAGCTATAATATGAGGAGACTGTTTTATTAAACTTTATTTCTTTTTACCTAATAAAATAAGATTGTGTGGTTTTTCTAATATGCTTAAATGTGTTGTGATAAAAACAAAAGTCATAGCAGACATATAAATAGTGTCGCTAACAATAGATATATATGAGAGAGAGAGAGAGAGAGAGAGAGACAGTCAATATTACAGGGATGGTACTAACCTATAGGGCAGCAATTAATTATATTTGGTGTTAGATTAGACTTTTCCTTAATCATCTAACACCTTTGATGACAAAAGAGATTGAGGTTAAAGCAGAATTAAGGCAACACTAAAAAGTGTTAAGTCTGGTTATGCTTAATGACTAGATGGTTATGACTAGAATAAAATTTAATGTAACTTAATTTTATACGCTGCTGTCTGCCAATTCATATACTGGAGCATAATGAAGATCTCATAAATGTGCTACCATGCTCCTTATCCTATTGTGGATCACAAGACTGGCTGAATGGATATACATTTAACATATACATATGTTTTATATGTATATTTAGCAATTTTCCTATAGTTTAGCTCATGTTACAATGAAAGATGTGAAAATGTTTTTTTATGTTAATGTGATTGTAAACTTCTGCCTAACTGGTTATAGAATATTCTTTTCTTGCCGGACTACATTGTATGGAAAATGCACAGTACATCAGATTCTTGTTTTCTAGTGCCTATTCTAGTTTTAGGTAGATAATTTATTTTTCTATTCTCATTTACAGGTAATGATCTTTCCAGAAGGGACCTGCACCAACAGATCTTGCCTCATTACCTTCAAACCTGGTAGGTAGTGAATATTTGGTAGCGTGAATTGAGCCTAGCTGCATGTGCGGCATGTTTTATGCCAGCTTTCTAGGCAGATCTTCTGCCTGTGCTGATATTCACAAAAGCATCATTCAGGCTATGCCAGCTCTTACAGCTGCTTGTGTTTGCAGCACTTGCGTATTCTGGTTTATCATTTTTGTCCTCCTCAGTGTAGCTGATATTTGTACAGTATTACATTATTGTTTACCCTGTTCATGTCCTGAATGAGTCCTCATTTATAAGCATTTGTGTGAACACATGAATATACGCATATATATTATTGTCATTGCATTAGCACTTGTACTAGCTTTCCAAGGGTATTGGATAGTAATATGGGGTGATACTGAAGCTGATACAATCAAAATTCTCTTTTTGGTGAAAGGGAATAGTAACGTTCATAAACAACACTACAAAATGAAGGTTTAGGGTTACTGATCAGTGATTAAAACAGAGATTCCATAAAAATGAAAGGTTGCTTGATTTTGCTCACATCTCTCCAGGCCTTGCTGCTTCCTGGTAGAAATGGGCTCTAAAAACTTTGAGCTTTTCCAAGAGGCAACAGTGAACCATGGTGATGTCTTTTTTGCCCCTTGAAAGCTTTGATTTCCAGAAAGCTCTGGTTAGAATTTTTATCATTTATTCACAATGTTTTATTTTTCATAGAGTTTTTCTGCTGTATTTTTGGGGAAATAGGGGGTTAGGTGTAAAGTAGTCCTTCAGAGGTACTTTCAGATGATCTCTAAGAAGTATTTCAAAGATCAACAATGGCATTTCAAAAGAGGAACATCTGAGAACAAGTTAAGGTTTGATTACTTTTTCACATAATTCTAGTTACCTGACTGCCATGCTATTTAAGGTCACCATTAGACTTATGTACACACATCTGAGCTGTTGGGCTCATCTAGAACGAGAATCTGACGTGTACAGAGGTCATCCGACATTCTTCGTGGATCGGTCCTGGAGAATTCAGTGAGGCACCACTGGCTTGTGCTTCCCCCTCCCAGTTTCATAGAACAGAACAGAGCTGTATGTACAGCGCTTATTCATTCATCTTTCAGTTGTTTGTTGCTGGGAAAGATTGTGAAAGATCATTTCCAGCGACAATAATCAAGCATGTATACGTAGCCTTGCAGCACAGTAGTCATTAGGTAATAAGGTGGGTCCTGGTGACTTTTTTTGTACTTAATGTGTACACAGGTGTTCACTTTTTGGCTATGAGGAGACCTATGATCGTACATGGGATACAAAGACTTCCTGTGAGACCCTGAAAAAAACACTTTTGTACTGTTCTAATTCAGCACATCATACTTTGTTAGCTCACCTCGTTGCCATTTTTTAAGGTCTTTCTTTTTTTTCTAGCATAAAATAATTATTTTTATATAAATAATTGTTATGTCTTAAAATAATTCACAGTGTAAACCAAAAACACCTTCGTAATACAGGATTACAACTATTAATTTTATACTGCTAAAAAGATATGCCTAGTAATGACATCAATTAATGCACATAACATTATAATTTTTTGGTTTTTGTTTAGATTTCTGTTTATTTAGTAAAGTGCTCAGTGGAAAATCTCTATTTTAACTTTAATATTATTATTATTAATAATAATAATAATAATAATAATATTATTAATAATAAACAGTACTTATGTAGTGCCAACATATTACACAGTGCTGTACAATAAATGGGGGTTGCAAATCACACACAGACACAGGAGGAGGAGAGGACCCTGCACAGAAGAGTTTACAATCTAGGATGCAAAGTAAGTATCACACATAATTTAAACTAGTTTGATGAATGATGATAATTTGGATAAGCAAAATCTATGGGTGCCTTTAGGCCTAGTACACACAGTTTGACCTGTAATTCCACCGCCCATCCTATAAAAAGGTTCTTGCAGATGAATGCTATTAAAACGTATTTATTTATGACTGGTCTGTTTAATGAATGTAAGTAAATTTGAGTTGCGTGCCATGTTCTATGACTAATAACGGAGTGATCCCCAGTTGCTTAACCAAACGGTCAGTTGATTAGATTCTATGTAAACACACACATTAGGAAAAATATTGATTTTCTCATATCTTTCTTTTATGATTTTCTTTTATGTTTCATGTTTAGGAAAAGTAGATCAAACATTTAAGCAGAGGTAGCACAATGTAAGTGTACCAACTAATGCTTCAAGCAAACTCCGAGTTTTTAGGTTATAATACTCTCTAGCTGTACCCATGGCTTTAGGGGATAGCCCATATATATATATATATATATATATATATATATATATTTATATTTATTTATGTATATATATGGTACAAAATAGTTGCCCAGAGAGTCCTTTCTCCTTTGTTGTGCCTTAAATCCCTTTCATGCTTCTTTTTTGCAGATTTTTTAGCAGACTCAATATAAACATCCTATTCTTAGTAATTGTAGAAAAAAAAAAAAAATATTGTGTATAGTTTACGAAATGGCTAAAATCTAATATTAAATGTTTGTATTGTACTGGCAGTGCATTGTCTACTAATATTCCCTGTGATGATAGGATAGTTGCTTAATGACACACACACAGTTTTAGTGTAATTTTAGCCAAAAAATGTTTTGGGAAGAAGTATGGACCCTAATAGTTTAATGTTTGCTCTGTGACTTGCTAGGGAGAATTCACTATGTTTCTTGTCTTGGGAATGCAACAGCAAGTCACAACAAATCCTCTTAAAGTAAAGGAAATTCAAGTCTTAAACATTTCCATCCTCATTGCAAGATTTCCTCTCACCTTTTGCTTTTTTAAAATGCTTTCCTCTATTTGTTTTGGTAACAATGATCACCACAATACATACAGGGATGAATATCCACTGACATCCACTGCAAAAAAAAGTTTTGCCTTTAAATATATTTAAATTGGCAAATTACAGGTAAAACCCATGTCTTAACTTCATGCATATGGTACACTGTATACAAATGTTAATTTATAGTAAAATATATTAGGAATATATAGCTATAATTACTTCAGTTGTGTTTTCTTATATTCTTTTGATGATTCATATATCTGTCTTCCTGTCTGTACAATATCATAGTTCGTCATGTTAGGACACCCCATTGTTTATAAAAATTTGGTGAGATACAGGTGTCCATAAAGTAGTTGTATTGTTTGTATTACTTGAGTAGCAAATTCTGAGTAGATAAGCTGAGCTTTACTTTGCATGAGTATGAGTCATGATAAATGTAATCCTCTTTATAAAATCAAATATCTTGGCTTAAAGGTGATACTGTATGGTTCTTGCTATGACCCATATTTGTTAATATGCTTTTTCCAATGTTTAGCATAAGTAAATTTGGAGCCTGGCTTATTTAATAAAACCTTAAGCAATACAGTAACCCGTAACCCACAGTATAATATATATATATATATAAAATACTCAAACCGTGGAAGACAAATTTCAGCATTGTTGAACAATTGTCATTGTTATGGGCTAATCTGATTTTGCATAAATGCACTGCAGTTTTTTCTGCCTTATTAAGGTGCACCTCTTAGTGTATTTAAATACAAAATGTATTTTTAGTATGCTTGGAATTATGCCTATTTAATTTTCTGAAGAACATGAATTTTTGTGAATCTGTTGCAAAGTTTATCGCCAGGAAATCCTGATATAAACTGCAGTGCACAGACCAGATAGGCAGCTGAATTGCTGATGGAAAAATTGTGTATGCCAAACTTGAAATGTTGCTTCTAACTGAAAGGCAGTGGTTTAGTTTTGTCATCCTAAAACAGGAAGTGCTGTAATGGCCGCATCCCCAGTCAGGAAACTTGTTATATATTTCACATATTGTATCCTAAGGAAATAAGCAGTGAGGCATGCCAGACATGCTGAACTAGATTTAGGGTTTACACACACACTTTGTGAGCACTTGATACAACCCGACATTTCTTATTTCCCAGCTGTTTTAGGTTTTAGGCCAGTAATAAATGTTACCTATAACTGCCAAATTTCTGTCCCAGGCCACTGTAGTTTGGGGTGGGCTTAGGGTTGGATGGCGTTATCACATGGACACAGTCATCATTAACCAAAAGCTGTTTCTGCACAAATATGCTGATTGGCTGGTTCATGAAAAGGCCCCAGTGGTGCACCCAGGTTTTGGTCAGTGGAAGACAAAGAAAAAATGCCCCAGTGCCGGAAATCAGAATGAGGTTTAAAGTTTTCACTTAGTGAAAAGTAAAAAGAAGGATGATCCAATATTTGTGTCTATGTAGGCATCCATTGGAAGATCACTGATGTCCTGGATAGAACCTTTACTTGTGTTCTGGAACACCTGCTGCCATCCTTCAGATAGTGTACTTTGTGCACATTCAGCAGTAGAATGTAATTAGGGGTTCTGGATGCTGCCCTGGCTACCCATATTTTATTAGGGACATAATTCTTCTTCTGTGATGCAATCTCAATTGATTACATTTAGGCCTGACTTCTTCTGACTTCAAGGCTAAGCCCTGGCAAATGCAGTTACAGGATACAGTAAGGGTGTCTCAAAAGACAGGGAATAGTAGTTGGTGGAGCTTGATCATAAAGTCATGAAAAGTTAGGCTAGCTTTAAGAAAGGGTTTTGCAAAAATATAACTAATCTGTCTTTGCAGAGTGTAGGTGGCCAAATTTATCACACTTTAGTTGCAATGATAAATCATTTTATTGAGAAGTTCTTCTCAAACACTCAATGCACTCAAACACTCAATGCACCTACGTTACATCAAGCTGGTAACTTTGGGGGTAAAAAAGCTGTTTAGGGTATCTTTGTGATTTCATACTTTGTAGCGCAGACAGTTGAATTCACAGTACTGTGATATAGCAAAGTTATTAGTTGTACCTAAATGTGTCTTTTGGTTTTGTGAAAAGCCACGTTTACCAATTTACCTTCTGGTACAGGTCATATAAATTTACAGTGACATAGGTTGAAAAAACACCATCAAATTCAACCACTAGGTGAAATAATATATTCAAGATAAAACCCCATAAGACATAGTTGATCCAGAGGAAGGCAAAAAAAACTGATAAACCCTGGTTCAGTATGCTCCAACAGGGTAAAAAAAAATTCCTTCCTGATCCCGTTAGGCTTTGGATGTTGCCTGGATCTCTGTTGTTTTTACTTTAAAGCGTTAATATCCAGTTTTATTCTATGCTTCTAGAAAAGGATCCAGCCTATTACAAACTCAAGTGTAAATGTTTTCTAAATAACCCATTAAACTAATAATCCAATCCAACTTTAAATATCTAAAATAGTACAGATCCCGATTTTATTTTGCCAATTCTCCTGATTGTTATGCGATGTAACCAATAAACCTTTCGCAAATATTCCCTGTAGTACATGTACCAATGGTTATGAATCAATTCTATAATTATCACTGACGGTAATTTCGAGTGAGGTTCGGGTGAATTTTATGTACTATAAGCAGTAAAAAAAAAAAAATCCTACCTGCTTCCCTCGATCCAGCGGAGTCTTCTAGCGAACTCCGGCTGGCTTCTGCATCACATCCTCGGGTCATTTGATATGATACGTGAGGCGTCGGTATGCTGGGGAGGCGTGGCTTGACAAGAAATTGTAATCCGCTTATAAAACATTGGTCACAGTAAAACAAAAGTTATAAAAAATAAATCCAAATAATAAATCCAAAAGTTTATTCTATTATTGTACCCTTGTTTGGACAAATATAGTTTCTATAATTATTTATTCTATTTTAATTTATGATTTGTGTTTCAAACCTATCATACCCCGGAGATATTCCTAAGAATTACAGGCCTAAAATTTTAAACAACAAATTTCCATGCAAAACAATGTACCGCTTTTGACATGAAAATACGGACATGATCAGACCGCCAGGGAGGTTAAAGTAAGTGTGAAGTATGGCCTACTACAAAGTGGCAGTTCACAAGGTAATGGTAGGTGCGACCAATAAAGTGGGTGATAAGTGGGTAATAACCTAACAACCTCCCCCTTTCCCCTGCAATGACAACCAGCCAGCATATTGTCTCTCCACCGGTGCAGTTTTGTAGTTAATTTATGCCAAATAGTCTAGGAAATGTGGCAGACAAAAAATAGTAGCAGAACAGGCCATCTCATGTCTTCTCCTTTACCATAGCGTCTGTCAGCACCAACCCCCACACAACCAGAATCGTGCTTTCCTAGCTCCCCCAATCACAAAAATATAGGAAATTTATTTATGGGCCTGTGAGAAAGTGGGTGTCATGACTTGGCAGCTGATGCTTAATTTATATAGTGTGGGCTGATCATAGATGACAAAGCGTGATTGACAGCAACAGGACAGTGTGGTGCTATGGGTATGAGCAGAGCTGGCAGAAAGGCAAAGAATTCAGTGGTGCCCCTGTCTGAATAAATTAATCAGTTAAAATTTGACAGTCTAATCCAGTCCTTTTATTGTAAAAAGGTGTAAAAGGTATCTGTTTTATATAAAAGTTCCGGGGCTGTGAAATCTTGGACAGCCCTGAGGGTATATTACATACACATTATCAAAAAAAATCTGAAAAATCACTATTGTGACCATTCCAGTCCATGTTTAGAATGACATCAGTGTATTAATTTTTTAAATGAATGAAAAACTTTTATTTTGTTAATATGATGTATTATAGAATCTGCCAGTTTAGTCAGTGATACTATTCCATTACATGAATTAGGTTTGTAATTTTTATGGCAGTGTTAAAAATAGTCTGCAATAGATTAAAAAGAAAAAAGCACACATATGCGAAGGGAATGGAATTACATTTAATTTGGATAAAATGCATTTAACAAATGTGGTTACCTAAATTTTTATACTGATATTAAGCTTTCTGTTCTAGGTGCATTTATTCCTGCTGTGCCAGTCCAGCCAGTGGTATTACGATACCCAAATAAAATGGTGAGTACTGTAACCTTGGTTACATTTAAATGGTTTCTTGCCAACTCCTTTATGATGTCCTGCTTTTTGCCTTTTCATACTGCTGTCAGAATTCCCAGGGATGCAACAAATGTCAAGGCTTATAAATATGGAGAAGCCAGACGTACAAGGCATGGTTTAAGCATTCTGTTTTTATTCACGTTTTTTGTGCTATATTTTACAGTCATGCAAACATCAGCCCAGCATACACATTGTATGCCCAAGGGAAAAAAAGCAGTATGCATTGTTTTTTACTAACTCAAAAATCTGCACCATTTAATTAAAAGATAGCAACTGGCATAGCTGAATATAACTTTGAATCACAGCAATGGTTGTAGACTGGGCACTTAAACAATTCAGCATAATTGCTTATTCCATTCACTATACAGTAAATTTACTATATGCTGCATTGGCATATATACAGGATGTGTCATTTGTATAAATTCATACGGATTGCCCTGAGATTAATCCTTTGTTGTTGAAATGAAAGCAATGTATGGGATTAGCAGTCCCTATAACTTACATTGTGCTGTAATTATTGATTATGTGCACCATCTGGGAAGGTGGGCCAGGTTTAAATCACTTCTGTCCCCAGGTCACTCTTTGTGACAGAAAATAAATAAAGATAAGTCATTTGGCATTTGGGAATTTGAGAAATCCCTTGACTGCAATGTATCTTGTTTACAAAACCAATAGCTGTGAAGAGCAAGCCAGAACCTTTCCCTGGAGCTGTAAGCAGAACTGTCACATTAACCAGCACATGAGAATTTAACACTTTCATACAAACAGTGCAGCTGACCTGGCCTAAATCTTTGTCTATCTTTGCTGCTTGAATCTCATTTGGCTTTCACTTGATATTTGTCTGTGGGTTTTGGTGGTCTCACATGGAAAGTGATGTTGAATAAGAAAATGATGGAATTTCTGCCTATGTCACGTTTGCAGAAATTTCTTCTGACAGTTTTCTATCTGAACAGCAAGGAAAGGAAAGTTCATTTTAATGATGTGCATGCTTCCAGAGAGCAAAAAAACTCATTCTTTCCTAAGAGAACAGAAAGGGTTGTTTGTTGGATCACCTAGCTTCACTGGTGAAAGTGTATTCTCTCCAGCCTTGGAGAGCTTTATTAATTCAGACCCTTATTCTTCATGCAAAAAGAAAACAAATGCAAGAAATAGACTGGCTGGTGTGTTAAATAATTGTTGAAAAATAGATTTGCAAAAACGCTAAGAAAAAGTGTTGAGAAAATTACCATCCCTAGTTCTCAAGCTTCCTTCCACTAAAAATATTGGACTACTCCATGTCCACAGAGGCACAAATCATTGATGACAATGAACATCTTTGAAACTCATTAAATGTAGAAATAAAAAGTGACATGGAGCCGTTTTTTGGATTTACAAAACTGTTACAGTAGATATGTCAGACACTTAAGGTTTGTTGACATGAGAGTTTGAGGTGTAGACGGTATTACTGGCAGTGCTTCTTTTTCACACTCCTTGTATCCTGTAAGGAATTTTTTTTCCAGGATATACCAGAAGAGATCATTTTTCATAAGTTTAGTGTCCTCTAAAAGGAATTGGTTCCAGCAGGATTATCCAATATTTTGTGCAGTTTTATCTGATTAATGTCTATAACTAGAAGTTACCGGAGAAAGGAAAAAATTGTTATGCTTTAAATCCAGCACAAAGCTTACCCGCACTGTGAAATGCCAGAAGTTCTCTAGGGGGACAGATGAAAGAGAGAATGATAACCACCCTGTGTAAAGTTCTGTTTTCATATTTTATGTGCTTGGCATCTAGACACAATTCTGTATATTTAGATTTAGGAAGGCTTTACTCCCACTGCTAACAAACTATATTAGAAACCTGAAAATCCTATACTTCCTATCATTGTGCCACCTGTTAATTAATATAATATATAATGCTTAGCTGCAATATTAACCCATTCATAACGGATAGCTTGGTGGTCACTGCAGTGTTTACTCCACACAGTTGCATGGAATCCAATGATTCTTACTAGCTAATTTGCTGTAGACTTCATATGCACACCACCAAAAGCAAACTGCTAGTGTCTTGAACAAATAATAATGAACCAGGAGGAGCAGGAGCGAGAGAACAGAAATGAGGAATTTCTGCACTGCGACTTCAAAGCAGTCAGAAAAGTTTCTTACCACTGCATTACTATTCCCGAACTATAAACAAACCATCCCGTTTAATATTCTGGAATACATGCTTTATTAAATAGTCCTTGCAGCAATATTATTTTTATCATGGATGATGTATAAATTACTTCCAACCAATGCTGGGAAAGGTCCTCTGACACCAAGGCAAAAATACACGTGTCCTAATTTTCACCCTCTCTGCCACATGTTGTGGCAACTCATTTGCAGTTGAGTTGAGTGTGCCTGAGCAGTAACTAGCACTGGTGGAGAATACCCTCATATTACACCAGGAAGGGATCACCCCAGGCTTATTTTGTTTGATAGCCCAGTCCTGTAGGGGCTTCCACCACAGATGCACCCCACCACACCACTGGTAGCCTCTAGACTTTACATCAGTCTGGCCCTGCTTCCAAACTGTCATAACAAAAAAAAAGTTTTGCTATGAAGTTAAAAGTGCTGAAAAAGTATATTCAAGAAACTGTAAAATTTCTTCTATATCTCAAGTTTGTTTTTGTGTCTTTTGTAGGACACAATAACCTGGACATGGCAGGGTCCTGGAGCGTAAGTAATTTTCTTTATTTCTTTCGTCCTGGATGGGGGTATATTATTTAATTTTTTGTTGAACGCAAGGCATATTTAATATTCTTTGCTGAGCTCATATGAGTCAGGTCTTTATTTTTTTTATTTTTTTGAATTTCCCAACAATACTTTACTCTTTGACGCATCCTGCTTTCTTCTGCCACTGGGGTGACCAAGATGGTTCTTTATTGCATTGCATTTAGGAAAGGCCAGAGATCTTGGAAACCAGTTGATTAAAAAACAAACAATATCAGATCTAATACTGTGTGTGTGCAAGTTGTAGACAAGGTCAAAAGGCTAGCCCAGAAAACTAGCTACAAACAACACAAATTTATAACATAGCAGTGTGAGATTTTGTCATGCACAAGTGGAGCAGTTGAGCATGGAAAGTATAATGATGGTCGATGGGCTGCTTGAAGCGGAAGATCCACTTTCATTGTATTGCCTTGTTAAAGGGAAGTTATAGGGAAACAAAAAATGGGAAAACACCTCAAATGCTGCATCTGAACTATGATTTATAGTACTCAATTGCATTTGAGGGAATCTGCCAACCTGCATTTTGTATATGTTTGAAATCCATGTCAAACCCAGAAAAACAATGCTGCATGTTACTAGCAATACTAAAACTGTAGACATTAGTAAGTGTAAAATATTTTACCTTCTGATAATGTGTTGCTAGTAAATCAAACTCCTAAAGCTCAGTTTATCCAAAACTTAAAACATTTGATTTGGAGTAAAAATAAATTCAGAACACCATCCCGTCCCATATTTTTATTTGCAAATTTGCAAATTGCCCCTCTATATTTGTATGTGCTACATCAAGACAAAGATATAAGGTATATCTTAGGTATTGAAACTGTGTTTACATTGATGGAAATATTAGTATATTTTAACATTGTAAGTATCAGAGGGTAAAATTTGTTCTAGAAATGTGTTACCCATGAGAAATGCAGATATACATATATATGATTTTGTTTTCCCTTTTAGGATGAAAATACTTTGGCTTTCTTTATGTCAGTTACACAATTATGTAGAAATTGAGGTAAGATGCTTTTATTTTGAAATACATTTGTTTTTATTACAGTATATTATACCTTTTTTAATTTTTGTTTAAAGGATAGGTGCCCTAATGCAATTATATTTTTAATTGCCCCTATTCCTCCAAGTACAATCACTTCTTCTCTTATCTTTTACTTACCTGTTCTATGCTCCTGCCAGATCGCTGTAGTGTGTCCTGCTGTGAGCAGTGCTGTCTTGGCTGCAAAGTCGACCAGATGAGCAGCTGCATCTTCTGTATCTGAATAGAATAGTGCCATTCATGTCTAATAGGAGCCCAGCAACTCACTAATTGTAAATGTCCTTTGATTTTTCCAGAGAATGTAGCCACCCACCTTGATGACTTTGTATCTTAGCTTTGCGGCTCCCAGTAAGCCATACAGCTGGAATCTAGTGGAAGTGAGGTTAGGGGAGTATAAGACTTTGGGGGTGAGGAATGTTCAGGAAAAGGGGGTCAGTTAAAGAATAACTATAGAACAGTACAGTTATCCTTTAATCTATGTAGTTGCTAAAAAAAAAAGTATTTTACCGAGTATATAAGGCTTTTCCTTTTGATGGTTTGTTTCATCACCTACCCCATTGATTTCCAGACAGTTGTAGGAGTTGACTGTGCACAGAAAAGCACCCTATATGCTTGCAAACTACTCAAAGGCAGCATGTAATCAGAAAATTGATAAGCACCTTTGTGAAAAGGCCTAATAACTGCCACCAATGACTTGATTGGGTGGAAGTGGTGGATGTGACCACTTGTAGTTATGAGTGACTCCTGTGGTACACTGCAAAATTTTTATGATCTGGAAAGTTTCAGTTTCTCAGCAATTGGTATGTGTACTGTTTACCATTATAGATTGTGCAGTGAGAGTTAGTGTGTTAAGCTGCTACATCTACTACAAATCTACTACATCATTTCACACTATCTGGTAATGCTATTGTGAGAAAGGTGACTCCCTGTGTTTAGGAAAAAGTTTATTGAAAAAAAAAATTGTAAATGTGGAATCCGCATTAATAAGCATGTTTTTTATTTATACGTTAGTTTCTTCCGATTTATACTCCTTCTGAAGAAGAGAAGAAGAACCCTGCCTTGTATGCTCACAATGTAAGGCGTGTAATGGCCAAGTAAGTATCGTAATTTATCATTGACTGTTGGTACTTCTAGTACAAAAATAGCCAGCACTTGATCAAGCAGACAACATTTGACCTTCTTCAAATTTTTAGATAGTAACATGGTCTTTGTTGCATGCATTTGCAAATGAATGTGAAATCACATTGACCAACACTTTTAAAGTGTTATCCCCTACCCTTAAGCTTTCTTACTTCCCAAACTTTGGATGTTTATATATAACATTGAATAATCTGAGAGCAGTCTAATTTTAGAGGCAGACTCATCTTCAAAGAAACAGCTAGACACTCGAATTTCAGACTTGGTGAAGGCAGACAAAAACCTTTGTTGTTTGTCTGCACCAATGTAAACAAGTAAAAAATATCATGCACTTAGATCATATATAACTAGCACAGGAAAGGTATGTAGGGTAGGGCAGTACTGTAAGCAAGCAAAAAAATTTCCAGCGTTCAATCCACTGAGTTATCTTAAAAAACACATATAAACTACTACTAACTTTTTGGTTAAAAAAAAAAAATAGGTTTATCTTGCATATATTTTCAAATACATGTAAGTCACACTGACCACCCAAGTTTGGGCCATAGAAGCACTTGTAGCAGATTATTGTTGATATTTTAAACACCGTACATTTTGGTTACATTGGAAGTGGTGTAACTTTACAGGTTGTCTTCTTATTATGAAGGGTGGAGCATAGCTGTTGCAGAGTTTTACCGCATGTCTGTTTGAAAATAGATTGCTGGTGAAGTGATTGCCTGAAGTATATAATTAATAAAAGTGATCTGTTGCAAAAGGTGCACAGCTATACAAGGAAAATACAACATATGTCTAGAACCCCGTCTGTCCAGAAATAAACAATATCCAATGCATTTGGGTAGAGTAGAATCAGTATACACTATAATGTATAGAACAGAGACCTCTGCAAAATACTTTCGGACTCAAAGGATCAACAGAAAAAATGGCCTGGAAACTCTTAGCCGTACCTAAAATTGGCCCAAAAGATAGCTTTTCTTTAATTTTCCTTCTAGGGTTTTGGGCCAGTAACCTAAAAAGTCATCCAAGTTTGCTATTGGAAGTCTTTTTTTTTTTATTTCCCATATCAACCATCCAGCTTTCAACTAGTTTCTACAGTCCTGGTCTGACATGAACACCAACACAAAGGATTCTAATGGGCTGCTATAAATAACCAGATGTATGTATGTTAGCACCAATTTTCACATTAGTCGAATCAGGATAGTACAAGAGTTTTGCAAGAAGAGAATTTATAACAAACATTTCATCAAAAATAAACTGGTCTCTTGCTTCTTATCTACTACATTGCTTTAGTGACCTCTGAAGTTTTGGAAGAGTTGATTACATCTATTTCACTCATTGCTATGTTGTCACTACAGTAGCTGACCTGAATAAATAATGTATCTTACACTGACTTTATCTTCCATT
Organism: Pyxicephalus adspersus; assembly: GCF_032062135.1. Classification (NCBI taxonomy): domain Eukaryota; kingdom Metazoa; phylum Chordata; class Amphibia; order Anura; family Pyxicephalidae; genus Pyxicephalus; species Pyxicephalus adspersus. The sequence goes on along the minus strand of NC_092862.1, from coordinate 74,327,949 downwards.
GTGTGCCAAGATGTAATGTGAGTAAATTGCTCCTTCACCCATGGAATTTATTCACTGCTTAGCAGAGGTGAAGCAAGCAGTTCATGTGCTGACATTGGGCTTAATTAGTAAAGTGCACTATAAAATATAATTGTACCCATCTGCAAAAAATCAGTGTACTGATAATTTATGGCACAGGTAAATCAAATCAAGCTTTAAAAGCATTGTCTGTAAATGTTGCACAAAATATAGGGGTGGAATGAGATCCCACTGAAATTGTAGGTATGTTTTGTTAAGTTTTTTTGGATTATGATGATGTAAACTTTGGGAATTTGAAGGGGAAGATTTAAATTGCAGTAAAATAAGATGTAAACATCCAAGAACGTTGAAACATACCAAGAAACATTGTATTTATAGTGCAAAACAATTACAAAACTTTGTTAGTAAATGTAAATCCCAAACTGATTTTTGAGCTCACAGTAAATAGTTTACCTAACCAAACAGAGACTAATTAGCAAGGCAATGGTCAACAAAAAAAGTGCATTTAACTGGCTGTCAATGTTGCTGCTGGTTACAAGGCTGCAGCCTATAGTTTTCAGCCTGAAACCAAATGCTGTTACTGGAAAATCTAGATTAGAAACAGTATAAAAGATTCAAAGAAAAAGATAGATACAGAATACAGATACAAAAAAAATATATAATATAAATATTTATTAATGAAAACTGTACACATTGAGGCATTAAACCCTACTATACTATACACTTTAACAATTGATATTACATTTCCTGATCAAGAGGACAGAGTCCTTTACTTATACAAAGTTAACTCACTATATTCATCTGGCTTTTTCAGAAATAAAGGAGTTGGGGACTTCTTTAAAGAAATTGTTATTTCTGCTGCCTGATGGGTCTTCACCCACCTTTTTGTGGCAAGCTGAGTGTGAAGGCGCAGGCGTAAATTATTAAACCTTTTCTTTCTCCAGTCTAGGATGGAAATGAATAAAATTACCAAACTGCTTTGGAAGCTGTTTGGCTTAGTGTTTTTATTATTCAGGTGGTATATAATATTATTTATTTGAAGATTTGTTCTGCCTAAAGAAGTTCTGATTACATTCTTGCAATAAGAATTGCTATCAGTAGGTGGTGCTATAATTGCATTGAACAGATTTTCCACTTCAGGTCTGTTCATAGGGAGGATAATATGTTACCTTTTGACTAACACTTTTCCTCTCTCTTTCTCCTATGTTTACATTAAATTTTCTTCCTAAAGAGCATTGGGAGTGTCTGTCACAGATTACACATTTGAAGACTGCCAGCTGGCATTAGCAGAAGGCCAGCTTCGTCTCCCATCAGACACCTCTTTGTTGGAGTTTGCAAGACTTGTAAGAAGTCTGGGGTAGGTAAAATCTACGTACTGGAATGTGCTGAGAGATCAGCAGGATAGTAACTGACAAACAATAACTGACTAGTGATTCTTTTTGTAAAATTTTTTTCTTTTTTTCTTTTTTTTTTCACTTTATACCCAAGTACACAAGATTATTTTTACTACAAATTATGAAGTTAATGTCCTTTAGTTTGGTACTAAATGAATGCCGAATATCTTTACAATTCTGTGTACATATGGATTTAATAACAGGCTATTTAAATCCAAATTAGATTAGGTAGATTACTAAATATATATGCTGCTGAAGGATATAAAACTTTGTCCATAACAACCAGACAGCAACAGCCAGGTCTTGCTTTTACTGTGCTGCAGCTATATAGATCCATTCAGTCACGTCCCTGACCCCTCAGACTGTGATTGCACAGTGAAAGAATTGGACTAGGGGAATGCATGAGACTACGACAGATTCAGGTATTTTCACATGTTGAATGTAAAATTAAACCAGCCTTTCCCAACGTTTTTAACATGAAGAACCCTTGAAATAACTTTCAGATGTGCAGGAATCCCCTTCAATAAATATTTTTACAGCACCACAATTATATCCATAGGAACTTTGTAGACACAGTACACAAAATAATTATATATTTCTCCTCCATGTGAATGTCTGATCTCCATACCTCCTACATCCCCCGAGGAAGCATTGTTTGTGAAACGTGTTGGGATAACAGGAGTTCTTCCCTCCAATAACTCGGCACATTACATATTGTTGTAATCCTTCACACTGATGCTTGTGTAATTTTTTTTTAAAGTAGTTTAGTACTTGTTAGCAGCTATGTTCAAAAATAAAAAGCTAAGTTATAATTTCTATTACATACTAAGTGGTTTAATATATTCACACTAATTATAAACCAAAAACAAATCCCTCTCTTCTTTCTACTCCAGCACACCCTGTTTCAGGTTGTTGGTTCCTTACTCCATATCAACAGTTCACAGTACACTAGCATGGTGCTCAGTGGGAAGAATATCACCCTTACAGATAGCCATTAAAAATCATTTTGTTTCAGTTAAAATGACCAAAGAAGCGCTTATTGTTCAAGGAACCCCAAACAACCTCTGGAAGAACCTCAGGGTTCTTTACAACCCTGGTTAAGAAAAGTGCTTTTAAATCTGCCTGGAATTCAGCTTTGTTTGTCAGGAAGTAAAGCATGCAAACTGTTACCTTCCATTTGCTGTTATATGATAGTAATAACCCTACTTAGTTATTTTGAACTGGCATAAATAATACTTAATGAATAATATTTTTTTCTTCACAGATTGAAGCCAGAAAAGCTTGAAAAGGAACTTAAACAGTTTTCAGAAAGTGCAAAGAAAAGAAAAGGGGAGAAGATAAACCTAAAAGAGTTTGCAGAGTACCTATCTGTTCCAGTAACTGAGAAATTAGAGGACCTCTTTGCCTTGTTTGATGAAGTATGTGCTATCCCCATCTTCAAAAATTTTTTTAAAAAGCTCAAAGGGTGGTTTGTTAGCATTTATCTGTAACACTTGTAGTAGAAATGAAATACATTCATATACATGAGGAAAATGCACATTTTAATAAGCTAAACAGAAATATTTCTGTGACCATACATGGTAACATATAAGCTTTAACAGTTTGGTTACCAGAGAGTTACATCCTAGATGTCTAGGCAAAGCATTGTATCATCATCATGTACCTGTTAACTAGCTAACTAGTTAACTAGCTATAACATAATGACTAATCTGCATTTTGCATATTTGCTTTAAGGCTTTTGGTTCTCTGTTTCAATTAAAATTATGTATTTTATTTTATAGATTTACAAAAGCATAAAAATCCCCCAAAAAGTTAATTTTGTTTTTTTCTTTACAACTCTTATTGGAACTGACCCAGTATTAAAGAGGGGCATGCTGCCATCTTCAGGCTGTGCTGACATTGGCAGTGCCACTTATCTCATAAGGACTATTTACGAAGGTCGTTCAAGTCAAGCTTTTTTTATTTGCAAAACTGATAAATTACATTCACAGAATTAGTGTGATCTCAGAATTCTGTATATAACATTGCTACATTTTGGATCAGGTAAAACTTTTCCCAAGTAAATAGAACAAATAAGAGCTTGGATTGAAAGTCCTCTGTTCAAATCATAACTGGACTTACGCCCTTGATATCTGCCTAGGGGGCTGGATCACTGCAAGTCTGAATGTTATGCGGTTCACAATCTGTTAAGGAATACTATATAACACCAGCTCTATTAGATATGCTCTGACTTGGTTGTCTGGCCATCACAGTATGGTCAACGTTTCTTGCTTTCAACACATCTCCTTTAAGACTTCCTACTTGCTACATATTATATACTAATACTTGCCAGTTGTCAATGTTCTTCACTTCACCTGTCATTTATATACAAATGTTTTATTTATAATATAAGTTTTATTTTTCCTCCTTTATTGAAAAGAAAGCATTAACCAATCAGCAGTGATTTCTGACCTGATAATGTGATATGCTTCGTATGAACTATATCTATCACCAATATGAGGAAAACTAGAACATTTTACAAAATACTACATATTCTCATAACATTGTACAATAATTCTTTGTTTCTGCAGAATGAAGAAGGCGCAATAGACCTACGGGAGTATGTTATTGCTCTTTCTGTTGTGTGTCGACCTTCCAAGACCTTGGACACCATTCAGTTAGCTTTTGAGGTATTTCTTTTTAAAATGACTTATACTGCATATTTTTTTGTTATTATTTTTTTGTAACTAAGTTGGTATTGCTCATCTTTATGTACCTAGCTAAAAAAGATACACTCAAAAAAAGTTGTCTATCTATCATGATGCTCCAATGACTTCAGTTCATTAAGTCACTACTTTAGAACGCATAACTTGTCACAATGCATTGCTCAACATTTTGAGTAGCCACTTATCAGGCCATTGCTATATGAGAAAGACAATCAACCTTTGCCCTATATAGGCTCCTGCACTAAGCTAACAAAGGGCTTTTTACTTGGGGCTCTAGTAAATTAAGGGTTATGTGTGGAGAAGTTAAGTATCTGAAGCGGAGGTTATAAGCTGTCAAGAAAAGCTGTAGAGACAAATAGGTTTTCTTTGGGATCCTTTGTAATTATTTGACGACTGTTGACTGTATAGCATGTTGATTTGAAGCATTTCCATGTCTGTAACAGATGAGATGTACTTGAGAGGATTTATTAACTTGTTTCAAAAATTCAGACTTTAAACCAACCCCACTTGTATTAGACCTTCAGTCCCACTTCACCCTTTTTCTGCCTCTTAAAGATATCAGGCATAGGTATGATTTTGTATTTGTTAGCAAAACATCCGCTTTCTAACATTTTTGCAAGACCATCTCATGAGTCAGTTGAGTTCAATTGTATAATAATAAACTGAAATCAAATAGTTCAGACAGTGCAGTACTTACAGAAATTGTAAGCCACGCTTCAAACTTCAGAACATGACAGCTGAAGGTTTGCAAAGTTGCACCTGAACAAACCATAAAACTTCTGGAACAATGACTTTTGGAGAGACATGACCAAAGTGGAGATTTTTAGTCATAATGTGCAGCGCCATGTTCGAAAAAAACAAACACATTTTAGCACAAACGCCTCATACATATACCGACTATCAAGCATTGTGATGAAGCAGTGATGATTTCAGTGTTTTGAAGCCACAAAACCCAGACACGTTGCAGTCAATAAGCCCAATCATAAACTCCTCTGTTTTGTCAAAGTATTCTAGAGTCAAATGTCTCTCACTGTAAATCTCACTTGCTTTCAGTATATTCAACATATAACATGCCAATAAGATTTTGACCAATTTGTGTTGTTAAATATGAGTGTTGTTGTCCCTTGTAGATGTATCAGTCAAAGAATAATAAAACTATCGTAGAAGAAGACTTGGCAGTGATTCTGAAAACTGCGTTGGGAGTGTCAGAGCTCAATGTAACAGATATTTTCAGAGCAATAGATGAAGAAGAGAAGGGTAAAATCACATTTGGTAAGTACTTTTTTTTCGGTTTATCATTATAATTTGGCATATAGTGGTTTGTGCCACTGATGCCTCCTTCCTCTCCTATGCTTCTTTCTTGATGTCTATATATTACACACAGGATGTAGTATCTTCTACATTTCTCATATGCCTTTGTCATACGTGTTACCTTGTTTCTGTGCAGTGCCTCGTGCTTTTTCTTAATACAGCCTACCACAAATGACTCCAGCACACATAAACAGTGGTATAAAGTTTATTGTTGTCAATAACAATATAAACATAATCATGTCCCGGCAGGCAACCAAGTTCCATTTCTATGAGTAGGTCGTTAAGTGAATTGTTTGTTAAGGGAGGAGTACAGTAAAGTGAAGTAAAGTGTCTCAGAGCTTTGAACATGCAGCATCTGTTAGTGTCAGCATTATTGCCTGCAAGATTGGAACCAAGGACAGAATGTGAACAGTGCTGCAATGGAAAAATGCTAGGGTGCCCTACACTGCCGTTTTAGCAGTCTCTTAGCCCTCTTTTGAAGAGCCAATTGAAAGTCTTAGCATTCAATAAACAGATAAGTTGTTAGGTAAGAAGTATCTGTACTCATGACAGTCCATCTGGCACCAAGAACCATAACAAGTCACTTCATTTACATATGTTCCCCACTCTGATACTTGGATTGAACTTTAAAAGGACATCTTGATGACATTTGCTTTTTGAATAAATTAGGGCTAAGTGAGTGGAGTAACTGCATGTAGCAAAACTGCAATGTGTTCATAGCTTGGTTAAATTGCCTTATATCCTTTCTTAGTTTCCTGGTAATTGTAAAACTCAATTCTCTAATATCTTCAAGGTATATGTTTTGTTTGTCCTTACATAAAACTCTTTTAACTCTGTGAACTTTATTTACTTTCTAGGTTTTTTGTAATTATTTGTGGTTGCGTAAAAATCAAAGGATTTAATTACTAAATAGACATGTTGCTTCTGGCACAAATGCTGCTGCACAATATTACATAATATTTAATCTATCCTAATAGTAAAGTGACTCATTATTTTAAAGATCAGTGTACATAAACTACTGATTGACAAATACAGGTACATGCCATAAATACTTATTGTATACAGCTCTGCGTAAAATGTTGGCGCTATATAAATAATATAATAATTAGTTTGTTAGACGTTTCTAAGACTGTATATTCATTCAAGGCGAAGTGACACTGTGTAGAGTTGCATCTTCAGTGCTTCCCTGCTGCCCTGTCTTCTGTTGCACCTGGCACAAAATACCTGGGGCTTCCGGATATGATAGATCCCTTGATCTTTCTTTATGGTATTACCAAACGCTATATCATGACTGATAAGGTGATGTCCCCACACTCTCTAGGCTCTGACACCAGGAAGTATTTTAACTTGACTGTAATCATAGACCTTTCAAGGAATCCCCTATTTGTCTTTGACTTTGTTTCTTTTGGGTCAATAACTTATTGTAATGAAGTCACTGATATCAAAGTAAAAGCTGATCTCCCGACGCCCCTATACTTGTTAAAAGTAACTGTTTTCATTAGGAGAGGCCTGCAATGACTTTCTTCAAATTGTTCTCAGTACAACTTTCTATATTACAAAGATTTGTGCCATCATTGGTCAATATGGACAGTGGTTTTTAAACATGTTTTCCTAAAGGAAAGGTAAACATTCCAAAGATCATGTTCTCGTTTATCATGTTAGTGTATTTAAAACCTTAGTCCAATAACTTGCATGTCTTTTTTTTCCTGTTTTAGAGGACTTCGACAGATTTGCTGAACAGAACCCCAGTTTTGCTGAAGACTATATTTATCCAAATTTGGTGGACTCTGAAACTCTTCTGTCCAGCCCTTCTCCCAATGCTCCTAATGGCTTCTGTACTGATTTCACACCTGAAGACATGGAGGATACGCAGTATCACAACGATCAAAAGAAAAAAAACTGAAGTGGGGTCTTCTTCTCCCTCTCCTGGTGAGGGGCTTGTGTATATTGTACCTCTAAATATATTTAGACTCCTCTATACACAGTAGTCTTTTGTTTGTGACAATTTCCTTTTCTTGCCCAGCTCTCATTTATCTTTTCTTTATTACAATCATAAGGTGTTTAAATTGCAGAAATTGAGAGTGATCTATACTCACTGTGTACTAAAAAAATAAACAACTGTCATCAAAAAAATCTTACAAAAGTGCCTTTTTCTATGATGGATTCACTGGCTGCTTTCCGACTGACTGACATTTTAATTATATAGTCCTTCCCATGCTTTAGACAGTGGAGTATGAAAGACAAGGGTCCACCTTGCTTAAAAGTCATTGGGACAAAGGGTCTGTCATTTTCTAGTTCTTACTTTGTAAGTTTTTTTGATACATGTTGTGTTAAGATATCTATTTAGTCTGCTTTGCAAAAATATAGTTGCACCATTGTATGGCACTCAAAACAGTTCATATTTTCTGAATTTTGGTGTGCAGAGTTTTATTTCAGGGGCCAGTAAACCTAAAATAAGTTTGGTTTTCTTTTATAATGTTTAAGCTTTTGTTTACATTAATTGACAAAAAAGGGTAACATCTGGATGGTTTTGTACCTTACTACATCACTTGTAGCAGGTTCTGGCTTGTTTTATTACCATTCATTCTGAATGGCATCCCTATGCACCTTGCCAGTCGACCTGGGGTCCATCCCAACACAATACAAAAACAGCCCGTGTCTTGTGCTTTGCAGAGGAAAGGTAAACAGAAGTGCATTTCACTTCTTTTCATTCACTGCTTTACCTCACCACATGGTAGCATACACAGCTTAAAGCTTGATTCCATGCAAGGATTAAATAAATTATTGAAATTCATATGGGGGGCACAGACAGTCTCATGCAGTGTTTCTCAACCAGGATTTCTCCACAGTTTGATAGGGGTTCCTTGAGCCCATGAGCAACCTTGACAGCAATGATCTTTGACTTTCTGTAAGGGTGACATCTGTAGGGGTCCCCCATGTTCTTTACATTCACCACATCATTCATTTGTGGGTATTTTTAATATCTGCCTTTAGTATCTAAGTTCAGATTTATAATTTTCCTGCACTTGGTTGGCTACCTGTCTAGTAATTACTGCTATTTGTTTGACAACATGGAAAAGAGTTATGGATTAAGGGAAATACAATATCCACCAGATGACTGTACTTTGTTTCATATATATATATATGTTCATAAGAGAATGGTATTGATCACTCTTTTCCAGATAAGAATAACTTGTTTTATGTTTACTGGGCCTTTAAAAAAACTTGTGAATTTCCAGTGCACACATAAACGTTAGTGTGTTTTCTATGAATTGTACAATGTGTGCATGTAGAAGCGATCCTGTAACTGGTGTGGAATTTATAGTGCACTTTGGTGAATAGTTGTTTTAGGTCAATGTCGTTTTTTTTGTATTCACGTTATTTGTTGCAAAAGCAAACTCTTTGAAGTAAATTTTTAGTTTGCTTTCCTACAACTCAGATTTATGTAGTATTATATGCATAGCATTTGTTTTGTAAATGGCAGGTTAAATATTTTGATTTGAAGTTTTTCTTCATGTATACGGTTATGTTTACACCCAATTATCCATGTTGAATATCCACATTTCCCATTATCTTATGCTTTTCTCTGTTTTAGGATTTTGAGAAATATTAAGACAAATTACAAAAGGATAGTAGGACATCAAAAACAAGCTCCACCTTTCCAATGAATTTGGTGCTACAAATCATGAGAGCTGTTTATAACCCTTGGAAAATGAATGTATTGGTATCCTGTTTATCTGAAAATTGCAAGGGCTTCTACAGCATAAACTGTGTTCAATGGAAATTCTTAAGTTTCTTGCATGGCCAGAAGCCATGAGTAGGGAAACCTGGCAATACAGGGTCACAACAAACTATACTTTTTGGTGGACTTTATTGAACATTCCAGGTGTATAAAATCCCTCTTTAGTTCTCTGCTGCACACTGTTGTTTTGCCTGCTGGGTTATAGAGACATTTACAGGGCCACTAAATAGGGAAATGTTCAGTTGCAAATTGAGTGAGGAGCACGGATAACAGTGAAGGGTGTTGTTTTTATTGCACACTCTAAACCAAGGAGGCACCAGAACTGGCGGAATTGCCACTGAGCCTAAATTTAGGTCCATCCATGGCTGATTAAAAAAAATTACTGACTGCAGATTAATACCATAAGGCTAAGGCTCATCGATTACGGGTAAATATTGCTAATGAATGTAAAAAAAATGTTTTTAAAAATTGCTATATCTTTAGAACAGACCAATTATGTATCACTGCTACACAGAAAGCATGTGTAATAAGTATATATCAATGTCCTTGTGTACTTGCATACTACTTAAATAAAATGTTACGTTTAATTTACCTTTAATTTTAATATCCAAATGTTAAGGAGCAATACAGGACCTTTAGAAAACAAGGACTGTTGAAGTCTATGTGATCATTTATAGACATCTGCAGCAGTAACCACTATTTAATGTTCTTGTTTATTTTGTCAAAAAATAATTCCCATGTCATACTCTCCATCAAGCAACAAATTCATTAGAAAGGTGGACTTCCTTAATGACCAAATCTTCTCCTGCCCATAGATTAATAAATTATGCAAATAACTTTTTTATCTGTTTTTGTTAGTGAATTGGATATAATCTCCTAGCTAAATACAGAGCACCATATTGAGTAAAGCATGTACTCCAGCTTTAGGAGGCATTGGAACCTCAGATAAATAGAACCTTTAGTGGTCAGTAACCAACTGAACAGATTTTACATTTATAATCACAACATATAGATGCAACAGTTTTCAGAAAAAAACATATTTTAGACAACAAATAATATTTAATCTAGAACCTGGATATAAAATAGAGTAGTACTTCATGATCCAACTTATCCTTGGAAACAAGAAGCTACTGTATTATGTAAAATAAATGTAGAAGTAAAAAACATGAAATGGATCCAAGCACTGAATACTGGGTATCATAGGCTCCCAAATCAGTCTGTTTTTTTTAATAGTAAACATATCTTTGCCAAAAAATAACATAGATTGGTGAGAATAAGCATGTCCCATTCTTTGTTTCTTGGAAAACAAGAATGCTCATGCACCATATGGTACCTAGTATGTAACTGTTTTTTTTTGGTATTCATAAATATACTAGAATAGATCCATTTTCAACACAAGGGCAGTGTTCGCCTACTTTTCAGTAACCATCTGGTTGTTTTTGGGTGGTTTTTGATGAGTTGGGCCACAATACAGGGGCTGCCACCCACCTTCTAGCCACCCAGCTTAAATAATATTTCTGGGTTGAGCACTGCATGAGACATACTATAATAATGGATATAGAAATAGAAATGCCACTTTTAAATTAGGTAATTGACAAAGGTTGGTTCAGAACACTTGTTTCTTTATTCCTTAAAGAAGGGCACCTTTTTGTCCATGTTTTTTCATTCATATGGTGTTGGATATATTGTAGTTTTTCTAACTTTAAAGATAAAGCCAATGTTCACACATTCTATTAGATTAAAATAAGACTTTTTCCCTGTTACTTTAAATAGAATTTCTGTTACAAAGGAAAATCTCAGAAGCTGGTAACGAAAGCTGCTATTCCCTGATTACAGTTCCAGGGCAGCGGCTTTCTAACCATGTTGCACAAAACTTATTTCTACCGCCAATAGGTTGAGACTTCTTTCATTAAAACATATGAGGCAGATGTTTGCTTCATTACAAATCCCTTTAATTAGTTTTTCTTTTAGCAAGTGGTGTTCTGATTGTGCCGATTGCTGGTCCATGAATGTTTTACTATAAGATGTCAGTGACGAAACCTCAGGTTGAACATGTGTGGATGCAGCAAGTGACATTATTAGGGTCCTCATAAGCTGTGCTTTGATGGCTCTTCTGCAATCCATTTACATATTTTTATTATTTTGACCCCTCGGGTTTAACCATGAACATTCTTATGCAGTTGACTTTGTTATTGCTATATTAGAGATCTCTGTAACTTAGGATTTCTTGATCATTTTTCTTTCAGTTGTTACTGTGAATTTATTAGGGGAAGGTAGTTAAGGTTTTTACTCTATTGTTGATTGTGGGTGTTGGGATTACTCTATAGAGCTTTGCTGTTGTATTACTCCTGAAGAAACAGTGTGCTTGACTTTAACATTCCCATTTCTTGTAACTCTAAGAGCACACACTTGAGGTGAACAAATGATTTATTAAACATGTGCCCCTGTTTGATGGGTTCATTGATGTCCCATTGACCTCAGATAGTTCTAGATGGAATGTGTAAGGTACACTGAACATGCTATTTGAGTGAGGGATGGAGAACCCGGATAAGTGGCATCAACATAAAAATGTTTTAAATAGCATTAAAAAATGATGTATAACTATATTTCTAATACACTTTCAATGTGTACATCTCTATAAACTGCATATGTTTGTTTTTTATAGATTGGCATATTTCGTGTTGTGTATATCAGTATTTATGCACAACTTATATTTTGTTACAAGGTATTTCTGATATGGAAACACTTTGTATTTTTCATTCTGTCTTACTGTTTCTTAGATCTTTGGGAATTTGAACTGATTCTAGTTTAATTGCAGACTGTATTTAGCAGTTTCTATGGTAAATAGTCATATTTACAGTACTTTGCTTCAGGTTATTTAACCACACAACATAAAGTGCTGTGGACAGATAACTTGTTCTGTTTTACTGGTTTTTAGGTCAGCAATATGTTTTGTTTTTTCGATTTGGTTCAGAAGTACAGATATGTTACTACTTTATTCTAGCAGCAGTTCATACATTGTAACTGATGTCTTAACTCCAGCTACTAAGGTTTTTTTTTTTTGGCAAAAGATTTTTATCTACTCATTTCATAGCACTTCAAGATGGCTTAATGTTGCCTATCCCCTAACTGAAAGGCTATTCCTATACTCCTGGTAACACTGCCATCCTAAACCCAGGCAGGGTGGAATTTGTTTCTTACGCAGGTTTAAACAGGCATCCAAACGGATCAAATCACCCCACCAATATCTTTGCTACATGATTATATTAAGTGTTGGCAGATTTGTCAGTAAGAAATATGAGCGGAAATCAACTTGTGGTTGTCTGAATTTCCTCATTACCAATTACCACTTAACTTTTATCCTCATGCAGACAGCATATTAAAGGTAACACTGACCAGACTTATCAGACAATATCTTTATATCTGCTAAATGCAGTAAACAAGTACTAGCATTGTTTGTAATTACCTGGCCATTTATGTCAAGTGCTAGAGAACATAAATTACCTTATTTTTTTGAAAACGTCTTAGTTTCAACTTTTACCACCTTTAAAATTTTTCTAAAAGTTTAGCGCTGATTTCTTAAAATATTTGACTAATTAGGTTTTTAAGATTAAGGTAGTCAGGTAATACATGCAAATCTGTCTTGTTATGCCTGCAAGGACTATGGACTTTCCCTGTCTCCATTGTTCTATAGTTATCTACAGGCGACCATCCAATGGATTAGTGAAGCCTTGGTGAATAAGTAATGGTGGGTTGGAACTTGATCTTTATGTATGCTTAACAATTCCCAGCCTGTATGTATTTGTGTTTGAGCTGTGAACATAAAAAAGTTGCACTTTTTTATTTTTTTTTTGTGCTATTGAGTTTTTTGTTAAATGAAGGTCAAAGGGGAAACCCTTTCAGTGCATGAAATATTAGAATGTTGCTCTAAATTTGACACTGTCACAAAATAGTACTGGTGCAGTATCTGATCAATTTTATACACTGTAAAATATATATTTTTTTCTTATGTTTAGTTGCTTTTTTAATTTAGTGTTTTTGGGGGGTTTAAAAGCAAGTTTGTCATCTCAGTTTCATGTATAGTCTTTCCCAAACATATCAAACTAGTAGTTGCTAGACAAAGTGGACATCATTATGGGTTAAAACCTACTAAAGAATTTGCAAATGTCTTGAGTTGTAGATTTAACAGGACAACAGATCACCTGGATCTGTCAGATACTCACAACTTGAAAAAGTCTTAAAGTTTTCCTTTTGCCAAAAAAAGTTTGATATCATGCAAATAAAATTGTATTTAAGAATAACTAGTACCCCCCCCCCCCCCCAAATGAAATATATAAACTGTACTTTTTCACCTCCAGCAACCTATTTTCTCCACATGGCCATAAATCTTCATATTTAAATACATTTTTCCTTGCACCAGTGGTTTGTCTGTTTGTAGCCATAGACTATCTGTACATCTGAGAATCTGCTGCCTCCCTATGATGCCAGCCCAAAACACCAACAAGATGCAATATTGAACAACAATGTTGTTTGGGAGTCTTCCCAGGGACACATCAGATGTTTCTAAGATTTAAACCTACTTGCAAACACCTATGATGTCAGCTTTTGCAGGTTACTGTTACCTTGGTGTGTACCTTGGTACTCACTTTAAATAAGGTTATTATGTTTCAAGTCTATTTATTCAGTCCATTTTTTTTAGAAACTAGTAATGTCATTTATTGACTTTCACTATGAAATGATTGGCTAAGCATTAGTTGGGGTAAAAATAGGTAATAATACATAGTTGTATGGCTTGGTGGAAAGCTGGTGGAATCCACAACAGTACAGGTTTAGTTGGTGAGGCACTTCCAAACTATTTAATTAAATATGTGGTCTTCTAAGCTAGATGTAATTCGTGGTGCTTCAGTAAAACTAGAAGACATGGTTGTTTCCATCCTATAACTAACAAGCAGATACTGTACGTCCATCTTGATGTTTGATAACAAAACCTAGGGAATGTCTCTTCTAAAACTCCCTAAAAGCATTGCAGTCAGGCTTCCATTTTATAGACATTTTATTATGGACGTTTGTTTAAATGTCCAACCAAGGGTTTAAAACCTACAACCTCAATATATTTAGGGTCTTTGTGTTGTGTCCACAATCTCCTTTAATATCTGTGTTTTTTTTAAAGCCTGTACTGTTTGTGGATATATTGGAACAGTGTTATTTTTATTTTTTGCACTTTAATGCTTTATTTAACCATTTTATGTGTAATAAAAACAGCACATAAAACTAGTTAATCATTTTTTTGCTGTAACAATTGATTTATTCTGGTCCCAGCAGAATACCTAAACTGCATAAATGTTTTTAATATGCCTGCCATTGATAAGAGTTTTCTTCTTTCTTGTTCTGCATTTTGTTTTTTTAGGAAGGACTAATGATCTTTTGTAGCTCAGTATACTGCAAGATATATTTATGTTGTGCTTACACCTAATATGAAGTTGGTTATACTGCACATTTAAGTATATTTTAATGTGACTGTCTGAACTCTATTTTTCAGTGTTAATCAAATAAATTACAAAACTTGTTTTGTCTCTCTTGATTTCCTGTCTTCTTTTTCTATTTCTCTTCTGGTTTTATGTGGTTTACCTTATAGCATTCTGTTACAAAAAAGATATATTCAATTGTTGCTAGTAATGCTCTGTATAGAAAAAGAAATCCTTTCGATTTCATTAAACCTTATTGTGTTCTTATTTATGTACTGATTATTTTAGCAGGTTAGTTTATGTCCACTAATTACTATTCCTGGGTCATCCTAACAAGACTGTGCAAAGTTTAACTGTTCTCTTAAAAGCACCACACTGCTAGCAGGAGCCTTTTTCTGTGTCGATGCAATGGTCTTTTTGCAGTGGTCCAACACAACCCTGACATACTAGCTTTGCAACTGTCAAATCTCATACTCTAGCTTTGATTCTGACCCATCCTACCTCCACCACTGCCTTCATGTGTGTAAATGTAGGTCTGGCTATAGAAAGAAAATACAGGAAAACATACTACGCACTGTAGCAGAATGATGTGGTGCGGAACGAAAACAAATGAGGTATGCAGAATGATGTTTACAATAGGAAATACATCACAACATGCAGGGTAAAATGCTGAAGTAATAGAGTACAGAGCAGCATGCAGAATGTGATAATATGAGTGTGGAGTAGGAAGTTATGTGAATTAGTTAATAATGTAAAGTGCACGTTGCGGAATGGCCTGTGTCAGTCTGGTTCACAAATATGCTTTTTTGCCTCCATATTGATGTTTACTCCTAATGGTAACAGTTTTACAAGTGCCCTACTTTCATAAATAATTTCATGAGAATTTGGGTGATCAAACTGTTTTGCAACAGACCTACAGTACTATGTCTGTGTTGGTTATGTGTGATATTTTGCATGGAATCTCTGGGTAACAAACTGCACAAAAAAGGAAATCCCCTTCAAAGGTAATGCATTTATCAAACAATGCCATATTCCTGAACAATCAAAGAAAAAAATAATTCTACTTTACAAAGTGGACCCAAGCAGGTAATACTAGCATACTCATAAAAAAAAATTATTTTATTTCAAACGTACTTATAAAAAAATATGTCAACACATACAACATACAATCAATAAATAGACCATCACATGGCTTTACCTTACATATTGTGCACATAAACAATAAAAACTATCAAATTTATTCTCTCTGCATCCTGTTGCGTTTTGCAGCAGCAGCCACCTATTTAGGGGATTTGACAGCAGAACAACAAAGCTAAAAAACAGATATCCAAAACAAGGCGATATTAAAATCTGTGTCAATTCTACACTGCATGCAAGGCAGGTATGGAGAGCACTGTATTAGTGTCATTGGTATCAGGTTCCTGGTTTGGTGATTCACTGACCCAGGTAAAAGGGTACTGGTGAAGTTTTAGAGACCGTATCTTCACCTGATACCAATGACACTAATATAATGCTCTCCGTAATACCTGCATGGTATGCAGTGTGGAATTAACCGGGATTTTAACATCACCTTGGTGTTTTGCATATCTGTTTGTTTCCTTTGTTGTTCTGATATCAAATCCCCTGTAGAAGTGGCAGCTGCTGCAAAAACGCGTCAGGATGCAGAGAGAATAAATTTCATAGTTTTATTGTATATGTGCACAAATTGTAAGGTAAAGCCATGCTATGGTTTTTTTTATTAATTGTATGTTGTATATGTTGACATTATGTTTTTATAAGTACATGTTTGAAATAAAATTGATTTTTTTTCTTTTGATATGGGTATACCAGTAATTTCCCACTTGGGTCCACTTATGGGTAGTAGGACTTTATTTCCCTCCAGAATCTCTGTGTAAAATAGTATGCTAATAACACATTCAGGTAGGTTAAAGAATTTTGTAAAGTATTACACAATTAACACAATCATTGCTTTGCATACCTAAACTCTGTAGTATGCATACTATCCTTATACAGTTGTGTTCAGAATATTAGCAGTGTGTTTAGAAAAGTGAATAAAGCCCAACATCCTTACAATAGCTTTTATTCCCATACACGCAAATGCACTGGGAACACTGAACAATCTATTCCAAATTAAAACATGAAGAGTTGATCAAACTTGTTTTATTCCTTTACAGAAAATAAAGAAAAAGGAACATTAGGCTGTTCAAAAAAAAAACAAAAAAAAAAAAACATTGCATTCTTTACAGCCTCAAACATTCACTGTATAAACTGAAAATGTTTCCAGCTTTTGCATTCCTGAATCACTGAACTAATATTTAGTTGAATAAACACTGTTTCTGAGAACTGCTGCACATCTGTGTTGCATGGAGTTAACCAATCTTCTGCATTTCTTAGTTCTGCCTAAACAGCATTTTTGATGTCAGCTCACAAGTTTTTTATTAGAATAAGGTGCAGGGATTGGGCTGATCACTCTATCTTGTCAGTCTTGGTCTGGAACCAAGGTTGTTTCCTGGTGTTTTTGGGGTTGTTGTCCTATTAAAACAACATTTCAATGGCATTTCCTCTTCAGCATAAGGCAGCATGACCTCTTCAAATATTTTGATGTATTTAAACTGATCCATGATCCCTAGTATGCGATAAATAGGTCCAAAACCATAGTATGATACACAACATACACAGTTGTTGTATATACTCTATGAAGTCAGCCAATTTATTCCACTGCCAGCTTAAACATTTTCAAAAGTTATTTTTATAGTTACAGCTTACTGCTGTCTAATCTTTTTTTTTTTGAAACACCAATGGACTGATACATAAAACCTAATCAGATGGAAATGCTCTTTTTTATCAGTGTCTAAATATCTATGTGCTAGTTTTATGCTGCCATCTAGTGGGAAAGATTAGTTAAAAACTGATCATTCAAATACTGATTTTTCTCTTGGGAGTGGGAATATAGATTTGTAGCAGTTTTGCCTCCCAGAGTAGAGAGAGGTTAAATTGACAGATATCAATTGTCAAGTAAGGTTATTGCCTATATGATGCAAGACACAGTTGCAGTTGAGAAGTTAACACATACAGTATGATTAATTCACAACTAAAATCTTTTTATCTTCCATCTCTCCTAATCAACTGATTGACTATCCTGACATATCATAAATAATACTAGACTTTTTTGGTTTAGGTTGTTTAATAAAGATCTGTATATGAAAAAAACAATAGCTAAACCTGGAAGAACAATATTAAAATATGAACAATATTCACTACAACTTTTTTAGTAAATATATTAGTAAAACTTCAGGCACAAAATTCAGGATTGGCAAGCGGAAAGGGTTTTTTTTTATTCTTGCAAAACTGGCATATATACTCCTTGAAAACTTTTAACACTATACATGGATTTTTTAAAGACAAGTCATACATGATTTATACATACTTATAAAGGCCAGCTCTGAGACTCTGGGGCTCATCTGTAAAACATGGAGCACACAAGCAATAGGCTGGTTACATGTTTAAAAAATTAGACATACATGTTTAAAAAACTTCTACACATAACGGGTAAATGACAGCTGGAAAATTACTGGCTGCTGTGGGAAACATTTCTGCTTTTCTTTCCTCTACTTTTTATACATGAACTCCAGTGTGTAAATGTGAGTGACTTTTGTAGTTATTTGAATATACAGAGCAGTGAAAGCAAAGCTATGCTGCATGACAAAAGAAAGCTTACAC
The DNA here is from genome assembly GCF_032062135.1 of Pyxicephalus adspersus. Taxonomy (NCBI): domain Eukaryota; kingdom Metazoa; phylum Chordata; class Amphibia; order Anura; family Pyxicephalidae; genus Pyxicephalus; species Pyxicephalus adspersus. The sequence goes on along the minus strand of NC_092862.1, from coordinate 74,309,594 downwards.
TGGGCAGATACTGCTGTGCTATGTATTGGCCTATGTCCTGGTGCTGGATGTCATTGCAAATCAGACTCACTTTTACTGGCAGGAGCAAGCTGAATGCACGGGTAGCAATGCTTCCTGAATAAAAAGGGTGTTTCCAGGACAGTCGTAAAGGTAACATTCATTTCATTTTTCTAAATCACACTTCTGCATCATTGTTTTAGGAATCTTCCTTTATTATATTTGTATTGATTAACAGTAAAAAACATATTTTAAAATAGAAATAATAAGAAGAACAGAAGCACATTTCCAGGTTACTATTGAATTATAAAATTTCTGTAAAGGTTTATTGAATGTTTAGGTCATAGTTTTGCAAGTCACATCCAAGTGGTCAACCAGCCAAGCACTTTTTGAACTAAAAAGGCTTTAGTTAAATGTGGATAGATACTTCCAGCAATATGTTAAATGAATAGTAAATAGAATTGTGTTAATAACTTCTCTACAGCTAAAGAATTTTCATTGTTTTTATTACTGTGTGATTTATAGTGATCATACGGTATTCAATTCAATGAACACTCAACAAAACTGTGCATAGCTAGGATGTAATAATGTGCTTTTTGGATAATTGGAAATGCTGTCATTGGATGCATTCAGTATCATTACAATATATTGGAAAATCTATGGTTCTTTTTTAGGTAATATGACTTGTGAATTGCTTCCACTCATGGGTTTGGGAACAGGCCTGTATACATTTGTGCACAATATGTAACTTATCATTATGGCATATATAACTATAAGAAACACCAAAGATATTTTTTTTGGAACTTTGATAAAAAATACTAAATAAATGAATTAAAGGTATGCACTAGAATAACCATTGTGTTACAGTAAATATTTTCTTATACTCCTTTTCTTTGCATTTCATTATACTGATTAGCAAAATGATTAATGCAAGTCAGAACTCATTCTGAATTCAGTCATTTCATTCTGCATTGATGCTTGTGATGTACAATTTTTGCAGCGTTTGTGTCTGTTGGGACAGGTTTCCCCACCTTCTCCTCTCTGGAACAGCTTTCCTACATGAGTAAGGTATTTGGGCAATATTCATGCTGTTAGATGGAGTAAAGCAATGGCACAGCAGTGTGTTCAGTCACTTTGTCAGGCTGAATGACCCTGTAAATATTATTTGAAAAAGCCTTTTCAAAAATTCCATTGTTATTCTAACAAGAGAAGTTTGTGAACGAGGCGGGTCTGAACAAAGTGGGAGTTACAAATACAAATGTGTTGCTATCTGCTCTAGTTTGAATAACAAATGGTGAATCAAAATACAACAGGTGATGAAACAATGTGTATTGTATGGTGTATGGTTCCTTTTTTATCTCTAAGAAATGTTCATCTTATGGGACCGTGTTAATTGGTTTTATCTAGACTGAAGATTTTGTACAGAACACCATGTGTGCCACATAGTAACAAGTGGGACATAGTGATATACGAGTTCTGTTGTAAAAAAGAAAAGGCAGCATTGAGAGAACGCTTAGAGGAGTCTCCTGCTTGCTGGTCAGACAATTTATAACAAAAATTGGCATGTTGAGTTACAGAATGTATGGGGGGCAAATCATACATACCTCGATGCTGATGCCCTTCCAACCAACAGCCCAGAGAGTAGCCTACGTTTAATGAACTAGAGAAATAAAGACTTTTTTTACAAATTGTCTGTTAAAGAACAGATGGTTACCGACATTATGGGCAGGTGTTGGGCATTCTTGTTGTGCAATTTTTGCAGCAGTGTAAAGATCAAAGTAAAAGTTACTGTTTCTATTGGATAACACTACATTAAAGAGGAACTAAACCCAAAAGTGCCTAAAACAAAAAAAATCCACTTACCTTCAATCCCCCAGGGCAGTCCGATCCATCCGGAGGTCTCTTCCATCGGTTCCCGCGTCGTCCCAGGATCCTTCCGCGAGCCGGGTGCCGCAATCTTTGTCTCTTCTTCCTACGTCACCCAGGCGTGAGATCGGGGCACAGAGGTTGGAAAAAAAACTTGCCGATCTCACTGGGCATGTGTGAGATCGGAATATTTGCTCAGGCATGCGCAGAAGGAGTACGAGGAGTAAGAGGCTTCGCCTCTTTAAAAAAAAACAGAATTTTTACTCTACATAAAAAGGTTATCCACCCTTTTATGTAAAGTGAAGTTTCTGAATTTAGGTATGCGACACATACAGGAAAAAAATCTGTTTACGAGTTGAAGATTATGGGTGATGTTTTTAATAGAGCTGGAACCAAAAGCCACTGTCTGAAGACTCTGAAAATGGCACTTGGGGATAAAATGGATTACAATGATGTGAACTAGAAACAACAGGACAAAAAAAAACATGAATAAAGCACCTAATCCAGACAGCATGAATACTCAAGGTAAATCCCCCTATTTTAAAATCAATTTTCTGTTTTTGAGGAAGTGACCAAAACTTGGTTAAAGGGATGGCTGTAGATATAGCATATATGGACTTTGGTAAAGAGTTTTGCACAATTCTCACAGATGTGTAATGTAAAATGTATAGGCTTGGGAAATGTAACTTTTAAATGGATATAAAATTGGATTAAAGATCTCATTTAAAAGTAGTGAGCAAAGACCTGGTTCTGCTGACACAAGTCAAATGATGAGGAATGATCTTCCACATAAAGCCCATTCTTCAGCCATTTAAAACTAGATCGGATGAATAAACATATAAATATGTGAATTATTATTTGGACTAGGCTTTATTGTTGCTAAATACAATGAATTTGGGATCTAAAACTATGATCATGATCATGGTTTCCTATTACATTTATTGAAGTGTCTTCACATATTGAGGGTTTGCAATAGTCCCGACTTTTATGTTTATGTCAGTTTTGCTTCTTTTGTGCAGTGATTAGCCCATAGAGGCATCATGCTTCCATTCTGTCACCTTCCATTTTTAGTTGTAACAGTCAAACAGCTTCTGGAAGTATATATAAAAAGAGTTGGCACATTTGTGTAAATGCTGGTAAATCTAATCCTCCTTCTGTATCTCATACCCTGAATCAAAACATTAAAAGAACTGCAATCTTTATATGTTTATGACTTTACCTAAAGCCTAATTATAAATGCATTACCAACAGACTTCATTTTTCAAATCAAATAGGCATGCATAAAGTGTATTAAAACATATACAAAATACCTAACAGAATTTTACACACACCCAGACACCCAGGTCAGATCAAGTTACATGAATGACCTTTTTTGCTTATCTGTATAGGTGGTTGCCTTCCTAATTGTCAGAAATGTAAAATGCATTCTTTCTACTGACCCCCACTCCAATGTAATTTGAGTTCTCTTTATATTAATTATAGCAGGGGTTCCCTGAAAATCATTTAAAGGGGTTACCCCATGTTAAAAAGGCGGGGAACACTGGGTTAACCTGTTTTTATTGTGTAGTACTTTTTATAACCACAAGGTGGGACTTGTGAATTTTTGAAGTGTAGAAGTAAATTTCGACTCTACACCAACATTGTGATAGTGACACCTACAGGTCGTTTCAAATATTGGACACCAACAAAACAAAGGCAGTGTTATTTGAAATACTGTCTTACTGTTGGTATAAAATCAGTCAGTAAGACTCAGTCAATAAAATAATTAAATGATCCAATAAACAGCAAGTAAAGCTTTAAATAATATATAGTGAATAAAAGTGAATATATATATATCACATAGTGTAGTATAAAGTGAATACATTGCTTGCATTCATTTAACAGGTTTTGTGAATAGTAGTAGCTAAACAGAATTGTCAGCATCCCTGTTTCTGTCAGAGTTTATAATCTGGAGGGTCATAGGATGGTTGTTGGTAATATGTGGTGGAGCTGAAGTCATTGAAAGGATGAGCAGATGAGGGAGGGCTACTGCCTATGATTATCTAGCTGCTTATCATTGGCACCTGCCTACAGTACAAGTTCACAGGGAGCAGAGAATGCTCATTCCATCTACTTGGCTCTGACCTCTTACACGTCCTAAATCTCCAGGACCAGCAGGGACATGTCAATGCCTAAAAAAGAAGAAAACCAGAATATCTTCTTTATGCCTTACTGATGTCCAAGAAAAACATTTATATTATCTGGTGAAATAGATTCAAAAGAGTAAGTAAGATTTATTTCATGTTTGTACTTGTAGTCTACATACAACATGTAGCTGTTCAATAATGTAATAATAAATGTGATAACTGTGGAATTGTTTACTGATTTATGGTAGGTCATGTAAGTGACATTTTATCTTACTACCTGTTATCCATATTTTTTTATTTTTACAAAGTATGTTAAGTATGCAATATTATCTGTTTATTTTGTTTTTTTCTTTTTTCTAGAACTAAAAATGCATTATCTATCTATCTATCTATCTATCTATCTTTATCCTATTTTTTTTATCTCTACATATATATTTTAAAATAAGACCATTTATGTTCTGGAACTAAAGATTTTATATGTTTGTATCTATTCAACCAGTCGAGGATGCAATATTGATTACCTACATCGCTTGTCTTGTATTCTGAACAAAATAAGTATTATTTTCAAGTTTTAAGTAAAAACTCATTTTGCTCTGTCTTTTCATAGATTTTTAGTCCTCTTGAAAATATATCGTGAAAAGTAACAATACTGCTTGTCTTCTCTAGATTCAACTTTTATTTTAGAATCTTCAGGAAAAGCAAGTTAAATTTGCTGATGCTGCCTATTACTGTATATATTCTACTTCTCTTTTCCTGCATGGGGTAGTGCTGACCCCTTTGGAAAATAGACACAGTATTAAGCAGTACCCCTGTATGGGGTAGTGATGACCTCCTTGTAGAATAGATGCAGTTCAAACGCAGTAGTCTTGGCATGGGCAAGTGCTGACTCCTTATAGAATAGTCAGATTATGAAGGCTTAATCCCAGCATGGGGTAGTGATGACCCCCTTCTAGAATAGATGCAGTATTAGAGTAGTACATAGGGTAGGGGTGGCCCCTTTTAGAATAAATACAGTAGAAAAGCAATATTGGCTTCATGGGGTACTGCTGATCCCCTTGTAGAATAAATGCAGTTCAAATGAAGTAGTCCTTGCATATGGGATATGCCATATGCTGGTCCTTTGTAAAATAGACACCATATAAAGGCAGGTATCCCCACATGGGTGTAGTGATGTCTCCCTTTAGGAATAGACACATCATTAAGGCAGTAGTCCCTGCTGTGGATAGTGCTGACTCCTTTGTAGATCATATACAGTACCATGGCGGTAAACCCAGCATTGGGTAGTGCTGATCCCCTTGTAGAATAAATTCAGTACGAAGGCGGTAATCCATGCATGGGGTAGTGCTGACCCCCTTGTAGAATAGATACAGTACAAAGACAGTAACTTCCACATAGGGGAGTGTTGACCCCTTGTAGAAAAAGACAGTATGATGCTGATCCCCTTCAGTAACAGATATGGTTTGAAGGCAGTAACCCCTGCATGGGTTAGTGAAGGTCCTCTTGAATAGATACAGTGAGAAGGCAGAAACCCCTGAATGAGATATTACTGACCCCCCTGTAGAATGAATATTATATGGGGTAATGCTGACCTCTCTGTAGAATATATACATTATGGATGTTTGCTGACTCCCTGTAAAATAGATAAAGTATGGGGTAGTGCTGATCCCCTTGTAAAATGGATACAGAATGGGGTACTGCTGACCCTCTTATAGAATGTATTCTGTATTAGGTACTGCTGACCACCTGGTAGAATGGATACAGTATAGGGTACTGTGGACCCCCTTGTGGAATGTATACAGCATGGGTTACTGCTGACCCACTTGTAGAATGGATTTATTATAGGGTATTGCTGACCACCTGTTAGAATGGATATAGTATATAGTACCGCTGACCACCTGGTAGAATGGATATTGTATAGGCTACTGTGGACCCCTTTGTGGAATGGTTACCGCATAGGGTACTGCTGACCTGCTTGTAGAATGGATTTAGTATAGGGTATTGCTGGCCAAGTGTTAGAATGGATATAATATAGAGTATTGCTGAACACCTGGTAGAATAGATGAAGTTAATGGTACTACTGACCCCCTTGTAGAATGTATTCCGTATAGGGTACTCCGGTCCCCCTTGCAGAATGGATACCGTATATGGTACTGCTGACCACTTGATAAAATGGATTTAGTATAGGGTACTGCAGACCTCCTTGTAGAATGGATACATTATAGGGTACTGTGGACCTACTGGTAGAATGGATACATTATAGGGTACTGCTGACCCCCTGGTAAAATGGCTACAGTATGCAGTATTGCTGATCCCTTTGTAGAATGTATAGAGTTTGGGGTATTCCTAGGATCCAGTCTCCATTTTACCATTGATGAATTCAGCCTGGTCTATCACACTGAGCTTGCTGTTTCTGTAACACTAATAGCAATATTCTAAGACTTTTAACCTACGGATTGATTTGCAAAATGTCAGCCTGGCATTTATCTTTTTCTACAGTTTTGCTCAATTTTACATTTGTAATCTTTGTATATTAAAGTTATGTATAACACATAGTCAGTGATATGTCTTTCAGTTTGCAGATTGTGCTGTAAGTATATGAAATGTGTGTGTAGGGCATATTGTGTGCTGTAAAGTGGGAGTCGCTGTCCATCTCAGAATGGTGCTGAAACTTGCAATTGTTCTATGGGAAATATAGCTTTACATTCATTTACGATATGATTATATGTCACTGTGCAATTTGTACAAAAGTTACTCAAATCTAGATTGTTTTTTCTGTTTAAACTATAGAAAATCAGAATATTGTACACAGGAAAACTTTGAGCTTTACTGTACACAAAAATATTTTGCAAAAAAAAGGAACATGTTAGACACACACTTTCCTTTATTTTATAAATAGATGTTTAAAAGAGAAAAGTCCAATTATTTTTATTTAACCCACGTATATTTAGGTTGTTATGTCAGTGCTTTTGACATGCAGGTGACTTTTTACACCTAACATGTATTGTAATTGATTACGTAGCATTAAAATATACAGGTTTGCAGTTTAAAATAAAATTCCTGACATTTCGTTATAAACAAAGCAGCTATTAATGAAATTATTTTATCAGTGGAAATCTGTGTATTTTCCTGAGTTCCATATTTCCAGCACATCGCTCTTCATTTTTTAAAGTATTGTAAGGAGAATATATATGTATAATATAAAATATAAGGGCATTTTAACTATTTTTTCTGCTGTGTTTCATTTTAGTTTAATAGATTATTTTAATTCCAAGTCATTTGCAATATTCATATTGAAGTTTTACATTATATTCTTTTATATGCACCTTCTCAAAGCTTAAAGCTGTTAATTTTTGTTAATGTGCAAATGAAAATAAAACATAATAATATTGATTTACATCTATGTATACAAGCCTGATATATCAGTCTGGCATATATTTCATTTGCCAGAATGGCTGTATGTTCTGGTAGTAGGTGTTATAGATAATTCAGCTTCAGATGCCATATTTTCAGCAGAAGTTATACCAAGTGATTTTAAAATGTTGTTACACACAAATGACACCTAATGCTTAGCATATGCTTGATATTTCTGTTGGCTAACCATTACTTAATAACATATTTATAATTGTTATCTTTCCAATAAATCTGCAGACTTTTTTGCATTTATTTACTTTTTTTTATCTACAATATATATAAATATAAATATATATATATATTTATTTATATATATATATATATATATATATATATATATATATATATATATATACACTAAAGCAAGATAATAATGTCCTAGGTTTGTGACTGGCTTAGCCTGATGTGGATATATATAATATGCAATTGGCATTTCAAAAAAAATCTTTACTTTAATTCAAATAAGTGACAGGTTGCCTGGTGATTTTCTAGTGACAAATGAGTAAACGGGTTTCAGAAATGATGTTGTCTAGTTGATCAAATAAAACTAAAAAACAATATATGTAATATTACATAAAAACTATTGAATAAATAAATGGATATGCAAATGAAAATTCCCCTGAATATCCCCTGAATGTCCCCTTTCAGGCATCATGCCAAACCTAGGTCCATTCTATACTGTCCTTTATAATCTTACAGACAGTTTTACAAACAGATAAGTGGATTTTAAAAGGCACATGTTGTTTTTTTTTTGGTTTCGAGGGAATATTAATAATAATGTTTTGTGTTACATGAGTAGCTGAAGAAGTTAAGATGCACATTATCCAAAAAGCTTAAACTTGTATCATGATTTTTTTGTTTTACCTTAAAAAGATCAATTGTCTTTCAAATTCAAGCCTAGTGGAAATGTGGCTTTATGTGGTTTGTTCTCTATTATTTATCATTATTTATTTGTTTTTTTGTTTAAGATCTGTGTGGGTTTTTTATGTTCTCCTCTGGCATATTTAAATAGTTTGTTTCTATCCTGTACATTATATATTTCTTTTTTTTTTACAGTTTCAAAAATTGTGGAATCTTCCAACACCCCTGGTTAACTGCATAAAACTTCATGATCAAATCTAGACCACCAGTAGGACAAATGTCTTCAGTAGTTGCACCTGCTAAAGAAACAAATGCAATGGGACCTAAAGAAGTTGAACTTATACTTGTAAAGGAGCAAAATGGAGTTCAGTTCACTAACTCAACACTGGTTAATCCATCACAGACCAATACTGAAAATGAAGAGAGAGAGACTTGGAGTAAGAAAATTGATTTTCTTCTCTCTGTTATTGGATTTGCAGTGGACTTAGCTAATGTTTGGAGGTTCCCATACCTGTGTTATAAAAATGGAGGAGGTAAGTTATTACTATATATACTTCAGTGGTGGTTCTAGGTCCAGAATATAAGGGGGCACAAGGTGGTCACAATGGCCGGGTGATGGGGTGAAGATTGCAGTGCAAAATCTGGCGTGGCTGCTGTATTTTACTTTTTTATAGATGTGATTCAATTGGTTTGAGCATACTTATGATATATACTGCATGTTTGCCACTGTCCTTGGATGCACAAATATACATTTGCACAACAGCTCATAACCCTTAGGACCAAATATCATTTTAAATATCTTAATGTGTTACATATGCTTATTTGATTTTACATATTATATATGATCTATAACACTATTAGAATCATGAACAATTCCTACCTATAGTATATTCATATGTTAAACAGAACAGAAATGATAGAAACACATCTGTCATGTTCTGATCTGCCCATGAGCAGCCTCATCCTGCTATGCGCAGTAAACAGAAGATGACAGTCCATACTAGGACTTGTAGTTCCACCACAGCTGGCAAGTTTCACAGTGAACACTGCACATCTTACAGGTATATAACAGGCAGCAAACATGTGCAGCATAGGAATATCTGTACAAAGCCTTGGCTATGTTTATGCTTAGTGTGCTGTATTTTATTTTCTCTGTTACACCAATGTCTTTGTTGGATTAAAGCCCTTAACTACACAATCCCCAGCAATGCCCACCTGATGTCCCCTTTTTGCCAATCAGAGTTGGACTGGCCCCCCAGAGGAACCAGTCTACAACAAAATGTCCTCCCCTTAAACTGGGGGACACTGGAAGGGTGCATTACCCGGCAGACCAGTCTGAAACTGTCACCAATAGATGAGCAACCCAGGAACCACATGAACTCCCAACACCACCTACCAGCACCTCTCAACATCCACTGATAGCTTTCTGGGGGGGGGGGGCAACGGTGCCTGTGAGATCGAGGGGGACACCAGTGCCTGTGAGATGGGGGGGGGGGCACCAGTGCCTGTGAGATAGTGGTACATGTCTGAGTATGCCCCAATGTTGTGCTGCCAATCATATGCTTCATAATAAAACTAATACCAGACTAGTTAAATATCAAAATGCAAGTTAAAAATATGCATGTGAGCTACTGAAAATGTATTACTGTAACACAAATTAAAGTCTGCAGACTCTTGTGTCACCTTCTGACACTTTGTGAACACCTAATATAATTTTAGCTTTTTTTTCATTATAAGCAATAGTTCAACAGCATGAGTGCTTTTCTGAGTAATTTTATATTTGTGTTTATGATATAAAGATTTATAAAATTCTAAAAGATATGTCTCATGTCTTATCTTTTTAGGTGCTTTCCTGGTACCATATTTGTTTTTCATGATTATTGCTGGCATGCCTCTTTTTTATATGGAATTGGCAATTGGGCAGTTTAATCGAGAAGGAGCTGCAGGAGTGTGGAAGATATGTCCTATATTTAAAGGTAAATATGATGAACACATCATACTGCATTACAAAAGGCAGATACCCCGGTATTTAAAGATCACCTGCCATACAAATATTTACCAAAATACATTACAGTCCTAAATATTTTAAATTGCCTTTAACCACCTGAGCGTCTAGATTTCTGTACCAAAAGTGATCCACTGTTTTTCATGAATTTTTTTTTTTTAAATTGTAGACCTGTAACTTACAGAAATATGTCCGAACAAGGGTTCTAGTAGATATTATGAATATAAAAAATGTTT
>NC_092862.1:74251610-74298446 GCF_032062135.1 Pyxicephalus adspersus | reverse complement strand
ACCAGGTAAGAAGCCGACCGGCATCTTATGTTCCGCTGGCCGGTATCTTGTGTTCCGCTGGCCGGCATCTTGTGTGAAAAGATGCCGGGCGGCGGAACAAAAGATGCCGGCCAGCATCTTACCGGTCCCGCTGGCACCCGACGCTGGAGAGGGAGACCGACGGACGACGATGGACGGAGGACGACGCTGGAATACGAAAACGATGCTGGATGAGCACAGCGGGACCAGGTAAGTATGGATGCGACAAAAAACTTGGGGTTAACCATCCTAGCCGGTTTTTTTTGCCCGTACGAAGGTCGGGCTTAACGGCTAGGTGGTTAAAGCTCATCTAATATATATTTGGTTCTGACAAAATACAAAGGGGGTTACAGAAAAAAAGTTGTGCATTTGTGTCCTGAATAGGAGCATTTCAGAAAGTCTCTCCTGCTGGACACCAATGAAATTTAGCAAGGTGGTAATGTTTCTAGTTACCATAACATGCATGCACCAAATAAAAGTAATGATAAATCAAGAATTTCTGCACTCACTAATTGGTGCTCATTTTATTTTTGAAAGATACAAAGCTAAAGCTCTCATACAGTGCTGGCTGGTCATATTTTGCTCCCCGCTCACCATTCCTGTACCAAAGAGTAAAAACTACACCATACAATGTGTCTAGTCAGTTATAGAGGGCTGCTAACTGTCTTTGTACCTCAAAATCTCTGCAATGGATATCTCCAGAGAAATGCAATTCATGTGACAGATAACCAAGGGGTACATGTTCTTACTGCTACATCCTAAGGTCCCTTCATCTCCCCATTCATGAGAAATTAGGGTTCACAGAAGGTAAGTGGCCAAATGTGTGAGCAGGGCAGCACAGCATGACGGTATAGTTTTCCTTATCTTGTGATGGTGCCACAGCAATCATTTTTTATTTTAAGGGGGAGTGAGTCACAAGAGTCCCCCATTTATCCTACATTTTAATGTACCTACAGCTTCCCTTTAGAGAAATTGGGGTTCAAGGAACATAAGCAGACATTTATATGTGACAGGAGTGATACATTTTAGTGAAGGGCGGGGGTAGCCACAGGAGTCCCCCATTTATCCTACATTTCATTTTCTTTACTGTTAAAGAAAAATGAGGGTTCACAGAAGATAAATGGCAAGCTTTGTGTGAAAGGGTAGCACAGTGTGACAGGTATAGTTTTGTGTGATGGCACCGTGGTGATGTAAGTTTAGGGGATTACAGTTACATTTCCCTTTTCTTACAGAGTATTGAGGTTCGGGGGGAGTAAGGGGATAGCTATGTGTGACAGGGTAGCATGATATGATAGGTATAACATTTTAATAGGGAAGGGGGGGGGCAAAAGGGGTTTCTTACTGGTTTCCACATTTCCAGTTGCCAACATCCCTCTGTTCCAGAGAAATTAGCCAGGGTTCCTTGGCATGAGGAAAGGGGTAACCGCACCGCAACCTTACCACCAACCTGGATGTAGCCTTGAAATTTTGTGAACTTCAAGGGGGGACTATAGCGCACAGATAATTGGCAGTACCCTAATTTTCCATGCCCCCAGGGGTCCCCAACATGCAAACTCAATGTGGGGACCCTGGTCTTGAAATAGCCCTCTTAATGTGAAAATAGCACTGTATTTTGTTAGAATTTTATGCTTCTAACAACATGAGGCATAAGGGAATGGGGTAACCGCACCACAACCTCACTGCCAACCTGAATGCAGCCTTGAAGTTTTGTGAATGAGCAAGTATATATTTGGGTCACCATAGCACAGAGTGAATTGACAGTACCCTAATGATCATTGCCATAGATGTGGCCCCTGGGGGTTCCTAACATGCAAACTCAATTTGGGGACCCCTGTGTACCCTGAAAATGTCACATTTCCATGACACTCAGTATAGGAGATATGAAGTTTACATGGGGATAATGAAAGCTGTATGGACACAGACACAGATATCATGCTGCTGCTGCTGAAATTATCTCTCAGTACAAGGTAGGCAGGGAGCAGCCACAGCTGATTGTCAGGTTTATAATATACACACCCACTCTTAAGGAGGTAACACTGAGCATGCTCAGGAAGCTCCCTCTCCTGGAAGCATGATCTGGTTGAGAAACATAGGAGATGCGTGTGCCTCATCTTCCACAAGACAATGAGCAGACGGCCTAATGTGGCCCTAACCGTAGGTTGGGCATAGGTCTAATTATACATTTTTCACCCCTTTTTCCATAGTGTTTGGACACCTTTTTTTACAGAAACCAGACTCTTGTCTGCCCCCAATGGTGGCAAGGGCCACCAAGACTTTAAAAAGCAGTCCCCCAAATTACACCCTCTTACTCCGGCAAATGAGTACAGGTATACGTAGAACCCCTTACCCATTCTCAAAATGGGTTAAAACAGCCCTAGAAATCATGGGACTGATTGATTAAAGTTTTTGAAGAGAGTAGTACAGATGCTTCTCGTTTACCAACCAGGTTACATTCCTGCAACATGGCCGTTAAGCGAAGAGCATAGCAAAGACCCGGTCTGCACCGCTGCAAGCATGCAGCTCATTTATAGTCTGCAGCCCTGGGATCAGAAATGATCATGGAGGAGGAAGACGGGGGGAGGACCGAAGAGAACACGCTGCGTGGATGTGCACTGTACAGTTTTGCACAGTGTAATCGTCAGAGGAGCCGGTCATAGGTGCGGGTGGTCGGTAAACAGGTAAGTCATAAAGCGGACTACCTGTAGATAGACTTTCATTGGCGAATATAAGTGATTTAGTAAACCTGGAATGGATCTAGTTCAATAATAAAAACCTTTGCCAAGTAATAGCAAATTATTTTTTAGAAATCTTTTCCAGATGTTTGCTTGATCACAAGGGTTCCCCATGAAAGTCTATCTTTACCAGTCTTGGGGAGCTTTTATAAAGCAGACCCAATGACAACACACAGAATGTTCCTTTCTAAATGATTAATTTTAAAGGCTCCAGTGATGTCTAAACAGTGTCCCACTATAAGCGATGCAGCACTGGTCCCTACTGTAGATTCAGGAGGAGCTCCAGATTCCATTTAAAAAAATATGAAAATAAAATAAAACTTTTCTGTACTATTTACTAAATCTTTAACTCTGCACGGCAAAAAATTGTAAGCCTGTAAAATACCGGGCAAGAACTGTATTCTCACAAATACTAGTGCCAGTTCAGTCACAATGCATGTGTATCATAGTAAATAAGGATGAAAAACCTGTTGAATTTGCCTGTAATAGATTATAAACAAGCACATTTAGGTATCTCTAAATTTGGCTAGGTTTCATAGAAACATTTACAGAGGGTCTTGAATAGCATTTATAATCTTAATTTTGTTTGACCTCTTTCACTTTCTTCAAAAAAGTACTTTCCCTTTCTTTTTCAGGTGTTGGCTTTACAGTCATTCTGATATCATTATATGTGGGATTTTTTTACAACGTGATCATTGCTTGGGCTTTGCATTATCTATTCTCCTCATTTACCTCAGACCTTCCTTGGATTCACTGCAACAATTCATGGAATAGTCCCAATTGTTCTGAGACACGATATGATTTTAATGACTCAGGCTACACTTCTTTCAATGACACTTTCAAGGTCACTCCAGCTGCAGAATACTTTGAGTAAGTACTAAACAGTTTCTCATTAAGGTATTGATTTTTATTTTTATTTAATTTAAAATTTAATTCATAACTTTACTGTACTATGATTAAATTGTGGTTTTACATTTAAGCTAAAAAAACAAGTTTTATTTAAAGGGTCATTTGAGAAAAATTGATCTTTTAGGTTCTGGTGTTGGTGAATAAAACTACTAGATTGTTTTGTTTATATCTTGGGATCTTATTTGGTGGGGCTTTTTCTGTTCTCAAGTTTACTTTTGCTATTACCACTTCAATAGGGAACGTTTACATTTATGTTACATGATTGAGAATTGGTCCTGGAACATGCAGAAGTAGGTGGGAAAACTTCCCGTTGGACAAGAAAGTTGTCAGTTGCTGTATCCAAATATAAATTGGGGCTGACTCAACCAAGTGTGCTAAACCAAACTAAATTATACCAACATCACATTTGGCGGGTCTGACCCTTTAAAGCAGAAATTTAATTTAAAAAAAAATAATTTACATGCTCTTGAAATTTTACAAATCATACCCAGAGAGTCCCACATTGTCTTGGCTTCTTTCTTCTTTCCAGAGCTTTCTGTTCTGTCCGATGTTTTCCTATTTTTTCCTTTTTCTGGGTTCTTCCTGATGTCTCCTGATTTTGCACTGAGCAGGCACAAGATCTAATTAGGTTTCTATATGTATATAAAATGAAATAAAATATAAATGTATATAAAATGAGTGCCGATCTCACTATGCATGCGTGAGCACAGAAGCAGCAGCCCACAGCCTTCTGGGATATTTGACACAAGTATACCAGAAGGCTGCAGGTTTCCTGTTCAATCTTAGGGGACAGAAGGGGAGATAAACTCCTCAGAAAAGTAAAAAAAAACAGATTTGTGTTTATATGTTCACTTTAAACATATAAGTATTGCTCTAAAGACAACCATATTTAGCAAGCATTTACAAAGCTTTTAGCAAGCTTCTGCTGAATCCCTCTACCATTACATTTCACCACCTGTGTACCCCTGTTGAACCAGAGAAGTTAAAACATTTCAGCCATGGGCACATTGATTTGACAATTACTTTGTCAATATTAATGAAACAGAATCCATACATATGTCATAAATAGACACAAACATTTCTTTCATTTAGCAAAGTTGTCTTGTAAAAATTATTTTATTTTCTAAGCAAAGTACAGTCAAAAGTGACAGCTGTACATAAAAATTGTAAGTTGTATTTTCCCCTGTCTATAATAAGTAAAATTACATTTCTTGTACAAATCACAACAAAGTTATATACAAATAAAATATTGGCATTTAAAATGTGTATTTTTTTTTTCAAATTGATTAAAAGAACTGTTTTTTTTATTAAAAAAATAATACTCGTAAGGCTGTTTTTATTGACAGAATGGGTCTGATGTATCCAAGGCTTGGGAGGGTACACTTTCATCAATGAAGCTGAGTGATCCAGCAAATATGGAATGGATTTCCTTAAAGTCATTTGCTATTTGTTAGCAAATGTTTTCAATCCTGGACCAGATCCATTCCAGGTTTGCTGTATCATCCAGGCTCACTGATGAGTGTATTTTCTCCAGTCTTGGAGAGCTTTAATGGATCAGGCACAATGTGTATGTGAAACATAAGAAAATTATGTAAATATTGTGAAATCAATCTTGTTCTATCTTTTTAAAAGTTAATTTACATGATTTGCATTATTACCACAGAAACTGGTTCAGTGTCTCCTGAGCCACCCAGCTATCCAAATTGTAGAAATATGAACAGGGTGTATAAAATATGTGCTAGGAAGTTAGACTTCAGGATAAAGTATTTGGAGTGCATCATTTAGGGCTAAATCACACTATTTATGTTGTTTTAAAACACACAGTAATGGCAGGGGTGCATTTTCCACCCAGTCTGCTTGGCTTTTTTAAAATTAGGGTCAAATGCATGTCCCCCTCATATTATGGCCCCTTCAAGCCATGGTAGCCTCTTGGTTGCACTAGTGCTATTAACCCCCCTGTAGCATTTGAAAGGGGGCAGGAAGGAGAATGGATCCATCAGCAACTGCAAAAGCTCCGCTCTGGAAAGTGGGTGGCATAAGCTTTGTACAATTCTGCCATTGGTAACGGGTTCAGGGAGAACATTCCTGAGCAGATGCAATATATTTTTTTCATGGTGGCCTTTATTAATAACTTCTTTTTATTAACAAAATTGACATGGGAGTAATTTTCTGCAAGTGTCACAAGCTGTTGCACTGGAGGTGGATTTTAGAATGCTATACCCTACCACCTAGACTCATAATGAAATGAAGATGCATATTTGGGGATTTATAAATGAAAAGTGGTCAGTTTTTAGAAAATTGGCCTATTGTTGGTAATATCTGAATTTCATATCAGAATTAATATCAAAATCAATATTTCCTAATATCAGAATTTACCCATCTCTGTAATTGATAAATGCCTATTGGTGACATGGGGTACGTGCAGCAATATATCTGCAGCAGTCACCTATGTCCTTGGATCTTAGTCACAGAGAAAGCTACCCTCAATCTTTAAGCCGTCAGCGTGGTCCTGTAATCTCTGCTAGAAGTGTGGTCCCTCTCATTAGTAAAAAAAATACAAATTTGTAGGGACAGCTCACTGTTAGGCCCACAATGTAAGAGGAACTGGAAAGCTGGGTCATGTGGTTGAATGTTGAAGACTGCAATATCATATGAATATCATATGGGGTAACTAGAAATCTACTACACTTTATTGAAAGCATTAAAATTCTTCAACACTGCCAGGAGCCCTGAAACTGTGGCTTATTAGTGGCATGTTGAACTTTGTCCATCCCTACTACATCCCCTGATATCTTGAATGCACTATATGGTTGCCTTTGCCACCAAAGCCACACTGTAATTATTTATGCAGTAAATATAAGTGAATAATTCAATAAACATAAAAGCTATGATAGTAAGCTTTAAGTTTGGGGTCAGAAAATACACAAAGTACAATGGTACTTCCCTACATGCAGTTAGCTCTCTTAATGGGAAAGGAGAGAAGATAACGATGCTGTAGAGAGTGCAGACCTTTATCTGAACCAAGTAACACTCTCAAACCTGGCTGTTACCTCTCCGTCTTTGCTACTGTACGAAATCCTTCCTTAACCCTCCATCCTGGCTGCAACCCCCTCCATTCTGCATGTGAGCGCTACATCCTGGTTGCCCTCCTCCATACTAGCTGACCTTTTTATCCCAGCTGTGACACTCTACCCATCCCGGTTTACCCCTTCTGGTCTAACTGCCCATACCTCCACCCTGGGCAAAATTATTTTCTGGTTCTCTATTTACTTTTACTTTTTACTCTTTATTTTGATTTACTTTACCTTTCCACTTTTAACTTTACTGTAGTGGGGTTTAACTTGCTCTTTCATAATATACTAAAAATCTTCATTGGGACATGTAAACCATCTCTTCCACAATTTAATATTTTTGCTTCTATAAAAATGCCTTAAAGCTAGGTTGACCATGGTATACACACATGGTGTTTGTTGATGAAGACAAGTTTAGGAAAATAATATTAAGAAGTATAGTTTATACATAACAAGACATTTTATCAGACCATTACTTAAAAAATACAGCGGATTTTTAGGAACTGGAAGCATTGGCCTTATGGTAAACTAAGGTAGTTGCTTTTGACATCTGGTCTTTCATGCTGAGAAGATGTGCTTTTGTTGTGCTAATCCTCTCCTACAGCAGATGTTGCAGCTGTCATTAGGTTTTGATGTGTAGCTGCCACTTGTTTACCATCATGTCCCAGTTAGAGCGGTGGAGAATTTCTTTTGAGCGATTAATGTTATTTTCCTGTTTTTGGGTGAAAGGTGTTTGGCTTTGATAGCCCCTTTATATGTTAGCTTTGTGATTATATCTGAAAAAATACAAATAAAACTTGGTAAATAGTGAAGAAATACGAATTAGTGCAAAGAGCAAAATGTCAATTACCAAATCATACGCAACTTAATTTTCGTTAAAACTAAACAGGTGGGTTAGGCAGTAGTTTGTTACTAATATTGTTCAACTGGCTTGTAAAGATTTCCTTAAGTTAGATAAGTACGGGTGATAATTCTTCTGCTGATAATAAAGGGGTTTATTACAAAGAATTCTCTGATAAATTTAACAAGCGAATCCCTGATTGCTGTTCTGAGTCTAGAGGAACTGATTGGCATTCCAGAGTCACATTCACCCTATTTACATCATTACCGTGCACTATAATAATTAAGTAGCTGTTGGACAGTCATTAAACTCACTTTAAATGTAAAAGTAAACCAAAGACATTTATTCTGCATACCCATCTGCCCACATGAGCTCTCCATGGCAATGCCAATTTGTTTTAGAATGTGTCAGTAGTAGGTATAAATGATAGCATACACACTCCCTACTTCCCCCATATAAATTACAAAACCTTACACATTTGACATGCATGTGGTTTCCCAATAGCAAGGGTGTGGAATGTTTGCTGATTATACCAGTCTGCATGCCTATCAGCAGTGTGTTGGTGCTTTGAGAGGGGTTCCCCTAAAGAAAAACCCACCCTTGTCAATGTTCAAGTGATTAATGCTAACAGAACTCAGGATCTTTGGAACCACTGGTGCCCAGGAAAGGGGGATGATTCTGTGCCTGTTATGAGGAACCAGTTTTAGGGGTTCCTAAGATCTCAGTTCATTCTTGGAAAAATAAAAAATTAAATAAAAACACCACTAGGTTTAAACCTAATATGTACCCTATAACATTTACCCTAAACTGTGTCTGAATGTGTTTTACAGTGGGACTCCTTCAGAAGTGAGAGCTCAGAGAAAGAAGTTCAGGATGTCACTGCTCATATTCAGAAATAGTTCACAGGGGCAATAAGGTCACATTGAAAAAAAAAGGGAAGGGTTTTTATTTTTTTGTATTGTGCTTCTTATCTGCAGGTACAGTGAACTTCTCTCTGAGTAGCACCAATGCCGATGGGCTTGAGGGGTGATTACCCATTAGTTCTTGAAGGGGAGAACATGATGATTTGTTTTTTGATAAATATAAACATTAACCATGGAAATCTTTAGACTGTACAAAAAACACAATTTCTAGTGAACCTGTTTGATTTTGTGCCAGTTTTACAGCGGAACAAACCTGTTTTTCCAGCTAACTTTGGTGAGCTCATTTATTTCACACAGTGATTAGTGTCAGCAATGATGCAATGTTTGACAGTTTACCTTTAATTTTAATAAGCTACAGGTTAAAAGAATGTCAGATGGATGGGCATGAAAGGTACATTTCCCCTTCTTTTATAAATGTTTCAGGCATTTTCTTATTGAACAAAATATATGATTAATATTCCATTCTTTTTGCATTACTTTAGCTTACTACATAAAGTAAATGTTCATCAAAGTATTGTGGGCAAGTCCATTGGACTATGCCTATTGAAACATTGATATACTAAATTAGGTGCAAATAAAAACACGAATACGCTTAAAAGTACACTGAAAGTGTGTGTTGCATATGGAAATGGACTCCAGTGATAAATAGACTCATGAGTCAATCAAGTATAAAGAAAATGCAACAGAAAGTATACACGACAGATTTGTGGCAGCATAGGAAAATACAGATTGATTTGTGATATAACTATATCATAGATCTCCTATACATTGCAGATCGGAGATGTGACAAGGGTCAATTTGTGTCTCTAACATATCCTAAGTATACAACTATAAAAAGCAGAGATTGTAAATATAACTATTTGTGCTAGTACACATGGGTATATGTATCTCAGTGTAAGGTTGGGAGACTAGAACTGGCCATGAATAAGAGATAAGGGGGAATAATTACTACAGAAAAAATGTCAACCGGTGATAGAACTAATAATCTCTTCATTCCGAATGTAACAAGATTTTCTCCTAGCATGTGGCTAATAGCTTAGATGAGTCTCTAGGATATACACTAGTGGTCATGAGGAATTAGTTGGTTTAAAGTACATTTTAATATGTATTGTTTAATGCAGTGTGTTTTAAGGGATATGTCATGGTATATACAGATTTCTCCATAACCACTAGTCCTAATTAGTTGTAAAATAGTAATTTATAGAATCCCATACAAGACTTTCTTTGCATAAATGTTTCCCAAAGGGAAATGGCCACCCCTGACCACCAAACAGTCCAGTTCCTACCGCTCTTTACTTGTCAACCAAAACTCCAGAAGCTGTTCCAAGCCCTTTTCGCTTATGTCATAAAATCCCCTGTAGACTATTCAATCCTGTAGTAAATAGGAATGTATACACCATGTAAATAAAACAATTACTCATTTTTTTAAACATCAGGACAGATTATAGCACAACACTTTAAAATGAGTGACAGCAGTGGGCCCAAAAGTTCAAATAAGCAGATATATGGTACCTCTTGCTCCTTTACAGAAGAACAACAAATCCTTAAGTGATCTTTACTTCTAATATCTATCTTAAACACTCCTAAATTTGTAGAACAACAGTGTGTCTGGCCTTCAGAACTGAGTTCAAGGGGTATTGAGTATTGAGCTAATAAAGAGCAGTTTACCCTAAATTTCCTCACCTCCTTAAGAATATGAATATTATATTGAGAGATGTAGAATGCTATGTCGAAGATAAATAAATACCAATACCATACGATTCCCTTCAAACTGTGCTTAGCTACATTTAATTTCCAACACTATTTCACATCTTTAGCAATAACGTTGTAATGCATTTTTTTTTCCTTTCATTTTTTAGGCGAGGTGTTCTGCATCTTCATGAAAGCAAGGGAATCCATGATTTAGGACTTCCACGCTGGAAGCTGACATCTTGTCTCATTATTGTGATTGTATTTCTTTATTTCAGTTTGTGGAAAGGTGTCAAAACTTCTGGGAAGGTATACTCATCCTTTAAAATTTTTCATGCCAAAAATTTTTTTTACATATCTTCTAAATGTCATATGGGGGGGTTGTTTGGAGATAATAGTGAAAATATGGTGGACCATTAACAACTTCTTTGCTTTCCTGATACATTATTTTTTACTTTTGATCTTGTTTCCAGGTAGTATGGATTACAGCCACAATGCCTTATGTTGTCCTGACTGCATTGCTACTTCGTGGTATCACACTTCCAGGAGCCATTGATGGCATTAAAGCGTATTTAAGTGTTGATTTTCTCCGTCTTTGTGAGGCATCTGTAAGTTTACCCTACAATGTAAAAGGATCTGTATGCAGTTCATTCTTGTTCTTTCCTCTGTGACTTCAACCTCTCTTGATATGTAAATTGTTTGAGGAATGCCAAGGGGTACATAAAGGCACCTAGCCTCCTTTATGATTGGTGCATTGTGTAGAGGTTTTTTTTCATACCATACTTTAAACCCTGTGTCTAGATGAGGGAATTGGATAGGTGGGCAGAAGGTGAGTTTGTTTTTTGTGTATAAGCGACTTGTGGTTTGGGGAGTAATTATAAACAATTTGTGGATTTCTTGCCTCATGGGTGGAATGCAATATGAAACTGAAACAATAATACATATATTAGTCCAGTTATATGAGTAGACACTCCTTGGTTATCTTTGTTGTTGTGCAATTACTTGGAAGCAAACAACTACCAATGAATGAAGGCAGAATAGGTCTGCTGGCTTATCAAAGGGAAAAAGTAAAGTAATACAGGCTTTTTCTGACCATGAACCCCCACCCCTAGTTCAGGTACACCAACATGTTCATAAAGTTTGCTGCATCGGGCTACTAATATTATCCTATTTCAGTTTATCATTCTATGTGCTATTTGACACACATATTGCATCTTGCTTTTCTAGGTCCCAAATGTGTCCCTGAAATCTTAAGCTTGGTTTACACGGACATTTTTAAAAATGCATATAAACGTCCCTACTGCATTTATATGTGTTTTATGCTTTTTTATTGGCGTTTTAAAGCTTGCCTTTAAACGTCTGTGCTGCATTTTCCCACGTTTTTAACAAGTTTCAAGTGCTTATAAATGCGGGAAAATGCGAGAAAACGCCCTATTAAAACCAATAGAAGCATTTACCCGCGTTGTTGGACGTTTTCCAGCGTTACCCCGCATTTTAATCTTTTAAACATTGCAAGCAATGTTATAGATAACGCTCATAAACGTGCCTCAAGGAAACGTCCTGGTGTAGATTAGCTCATTAGAATGCATGGGAATTTCAAACATGGGCTTTTAAAGCTTTAGGTTAAACGCTGGGGAAAATGTCCGTGTAGACTAAGCCTTAGAAAGTTTGAATTTGAACTAACAAGCAGTAACCATCATATAGCTGTAAAGCACATACACCAACATAAAGCACCCAGCTACTCAGTAATTTTTTGCAAAATTGGGCAATTCTCCTCTCTATATCCCACTGCAAAGGGAAACAACTGTTTTGTTTTTTACAGAAATCAATAGCGACCCAATAGTGAAATCAATAGTGACCCATCCACATGTAGATTTGGTCTGATTTTTTTAACAAACAAATCTGGCCTCTGAGAAACCCTATGTCTTGCATTAAATGTGTAAAAAACAAAGAATGTACACAACAATAAAAATATAAAATATATAAATTTAAAAATACTTTGTATTTTGGAATAAAAACATGTTTCCATTAAATAAAGTAAGATGATGAGATAAAAGTCTAGACTGGACCCCTAGCTGCTGGTAGGTCCCAGTCAGAGATATATATATATATATATTTATATATATATATATATATATATATATATATATATATATATATATATATAGCCTATGTTGACAGCTTTCTGGTTTTAGTCATTGCTCCCTGCCTGTTGTTATGTACCGTTTGTTCCAACTCCTGCAGGAGCTAGCAGGGCTATCTTTGTGTAGCTAACAGGGCTATCTATGTATATATTTGCTTAGGTTTGGGACTACAAGCAGAGCTGTTTTTTAATGTGAAAACATATTTATTAAGTTTTGTGGTTACTTTTTCTATGTTCTGAGAATTGCTTGTTCCTCTAAAAGTGGCCATAATGGACATGGTAAGTTTCATGCAGGCAGATTATTGAAATACCCTAAGCTTTCATTCTTTTCAATATATTGGTCCACATATACTTGCATTTGCAAAAAATCTGTGACCTTAAACATCATTCATTAAAGACGTATAAAAAGAGCAGTAAAAAACATTTTAGGACTTTGCGTGTTGTGGTTATTTAACACATCATTTACTCTTTATTTTTTTCAAGAAATCACAACTAACAATGCAATAATTTGTTTAAATAAATGCACCTTCCATGGATTCTGACATAAAATTAAATTAATGAAAGAAACAAGATAGCTACTCAATCTTTTAATTTGCAATCAACCTGAGCTAATATTTTATTTTCCATAAGAAAAAGCAATGAAGGGGCATAATTTCCCTCTTCGCAAGCTCACGACTTGACAACTCAAAGCAATAATCTGAGAAATTGGAACTGGACTCAGTAATTGGTGAAATTACCTTGTATTCAACACTATCTTTCATCTTTATGCTGAATGAGTTTCCTGCAATTATCTCTAATAACAGCTCTCCCTCTCTCCCTCCTCCTTCCACCATTCTTTGTCTGCCTGCTACTGGGGATTGTTTAAAGGTTTGGATTGATGCTGCCACTCAGATCTGCTTCTCACTTGGTGTTGGGTTTGGTGTGCTAATTGCTTTCTCCAGTTACAATAAGTTTACAAATAACTGCTATAGGTAAGTAATAAAAGCAATGTTGTGACACACTGTGGTATATTGATGCTTTTTAATATTTTACATACAATTATACAATATTTTTTAAAAAGTTCAGTAAAATAACACATCAGATTGTGATAACCAAAATCTTGAAAATGTTTATTGATTTTCATGGGTAATGCATTGAAAACAAAATGACGTAAAAACAGTCAGTTGAAACCAAAGTCAAACCCACTGAAGGCTGAATTCAAAACCACACTGAAAATCAAAGTAAAAAAAAAATGTAATCACAGAGTGATTGAACGAATGATGACATTTTTTACAACAGCTCATGTGGCTTAGTAGTTATGTGTGAACACAGCCTGCCTGTATGTACTCTCAATAAAGTTTAGGCATACTTTTGATGAGAAGGTGGAAAGTATACAACTATACAACACCCGCAATCCCCTACAATTTAAAATGTGTCTTTTACATAAAAATGAATAATAATTTTCAAAAGATTGAACAAAACTCTACCAGGCACATAGAATCCCTTTACGTTCTTTGAAGGATTGCTAGTAGAAATTAGCTCCAGGATTTGGGGAAAGAAAGTGGTTGGTAATCGTGTTCAGCAACAGGAGGTTCTAGGAAGCTTTATGAACTTGGAGAAGTGAAGGGAGAAAAGAGGTGAAAAATGAGTCAAGGCAGGAACAGAAAGAGGAGATAAGAGGGTGTAGAGAGAGTACATGAATTAAGGATATGTATGATAGGAGGTTGATAGAGAACAAAAAATAGGGATGAAGAAATGAGGAAAAGAAATAAAAAATAAGAACCCTAATTCACAATTTATTTTACCACATGATTGAACAGAAACAAAATGGTTTGATCTAAAGTTGAATGCTAGCATTTTGCAAATGTTGAAGTTGTTGACATTGTATTTTTTAAGGTGTCCTTTTTGAGATATTTACATTTATTACATTTCTCTATCCTACCATTCTGTTGTGTTGCTTACACAGAGATGCAATTATTACAACCTCAGTAAATTCCCTGACAAGCTTTTTTTCTGGATTTGTCATCTTCTCCTTCCTCGGGTACATGGCTCAAAAGCATAATGTAGCTATTGGTGATGTTGCAAAGGATGGTAAGTATACTGATTTATATAAAGTTAAGTTAAGTTTTTGTTTCCTAACCTCCTATGAACTTTCACAGAAGTGGAAAACCTCTAAGTAAACCAGGCCTATGTAATACACATTGTCCATTTCCCCACTGATACTCACCCTGCTGCTGTTGCCTTGACTTGCAAAATGATGGCAAGGAATAAAACAATTGTGGGTTTATTGTTTTTTTGATTTGTTTTGAATATCCATTTTTCATGGTCTCCATGACTGGGGGCATATCAATGGTGGGTTCTTCCATCACAGAAGTCACAGCTATTGCTGTAAAAATGGGAGCTTCTGAATGAAACCTTCATGTAAATGTTTTTAAAGATTTGTTTTCTAAATTATTATCATTTTGATTGTTTATGTTATATTTTTATGCAACTGAACCTATGTTCTTATGTTTTTTTTGTAATTAGACTTATGATCTCAGGTTAAACACCACAATAAACCATTATATAATTTTTTTAGCATTGCAGTATATATTTACTTTTATGTGACATTTCCTAGTTTTCTTCTATTCTTTTCTTTACATTGCCTCCCTTTCCTTCCTGTACTTGGTAAAAGTTTAGGTGGTTTAATATTAATGGATTATTTTATTTATATTCACTAGGGCCTGGGCTGATATTTATTATATATCCAGAGGCAATTGCAACACTTCCTCTTTCTTCAGTGTGGGCTGTAATTTTCTTTATCATGCTTATCACTCTGGGAATTGACAGTGCAGTAAGTAAAACAAGTATACCTTTAATTGATAGCACATCTGTATACAAAAAATGTACATGCTAATAGTCAGACCTATTTAACAAAAAATAAAAATATAGAAATACCACTGATCTAAATGCCAAAATTACCAGTTTTTATTTCAGACTGACAATTAATTTTAAATTTTAAATGTGCATGGTAAAGCTTACTATACATGAACACAGTGTATGGTCAATAGGGTAAATAAATTACCTATTACAGGTTGACATTCGAAAATCCGGCAACCTCCGGACCTGAGGAGTGTCTAATTCTTGAAAATTATGCATTTTTTTTTTTTTATACTTACCCCCACACAGGCCAGTTTTTCTCTCGCAGCACCCATGGACATCTGGCACGGTTCCAGGGAGCAGGCAGCAGGCAGTAGGGACGTCTCAGCGTGTATTTAGTTTAGCAAGCAAGACCTTACAGCTGTTTCTGCAGAACAGCGCCATCAAAACATTAGTGGCCAAACAGTATACTGCAGTCCCTGTATTGTAAATACGATACGAAATTCATGCCGGTAAACTAAAGGATCCGGATTACCGATTACTGAGGCTGGATTTTCGATTGTCAACCTGTATCTAGTAAACATATTGAAGCCGTAACTGAAAATGAAACATCAGAGGCTCTTTTTGAGATACATGTATTTTGTTGAGTCCAGTAGATATGTAACTTTAGGTACACTCCATCTGGTGTAGACTGATAATGAGGATCCTTGTCCTCTTCCTGACACTGAACCTTTCAAGTTTCAAATTTTATACTGCTGGGAATAGTTTCCCTCTTTATCAGTTTATTAAGAATGAATTAGGGAATCTCTGTTATATGATACCATACTGTGATATTTCATTCTTATTCTTGTACTAAAGAAGGAAAAATACTTTGAAATTGAATTTCAGTTTGACAAGATTTGTTTTCTGGTGATCTGGTAATTATTTTAAAAGCAAACAGTCAGCACTGTCTTTGTAAAGATGGTATCTGTTCTAGACAAATGTAATAAAAAGTGTCAACTGGTGGGTTAGACAAAAGAGAAGTGAGAGTTCATAACTCTTGGTTAACTCTGAGCAAAGAGGAAGGAATTCTCTGTGCATGTGCAGGTGATACCTCATTCTAGAACAGCCAATCAAGAGGCTTAAAACTACAAACCCAGAAGAAGAGGAGAGTAAGTGGATCATAGCACTGAAAGGTATCATTATGCAAGAAAGGAGTCAGAAGGTGCAAATTTGCTGTCCATACTTGCACATATGATATCGCCTACACACATGGACTTCATTTCAGCTTTAAATCATCATTTATTAAATATATTGTAAGTTTTCTGTATAAACATTTTCATGCTTACATGTATTCTTTTTAATCTAATTACAGATGGGAGGAATGGAGTCGGTAATCACAGGACTGATTGATGAATTTAAGTTTCTGCATAGACATCGGGAGCTATTTACACTTTTCATTGTGCTATGCACTTTCTTCATATCTCTCTCCTGCGTAACCAATGTATGTTATTTGTGTCCGTTTCATCTGAACTTAGCAATAATAGTATTTATTACAATACCCCGGTAAAAATGGAAAAGGCAATACTCAAAAGAAATTTACAGATTTTGCTCAAACTTTGTAAATGGGTTAAAATATTTTCTGAAATAAACTGAACACATTTTTTCCATATATTTAAATAAAATAATACAAACATAAAAAATATAAACATTTATGCCACTATATTCTTTTATTAAAATAAACTGCAATTTAGAATGAATGACAATCTATTGCAAAGAATATATACCCATCCCTTATCACAACATAATAGTGAATGTAGCTCAAGACTGTTTTTCCATTTTTTTAGCTTACGTGGAGTAATTGCTCTACTATGTGTACCCCAAATATGTCATGTGACATGGTTAGCAAGTTTATTTTCTCATTTACATCTAATGAAGCCTTGACTGCACTTATACTTGCTAGACATATCAAACATGGGTGGACCAAGTCAAAAGAAAAGTTCCCCAAATGATTGAACATGCAAGGAAAATACATTTATTAGTTTCTGTCCATTCAGCCTTGGTTTTTCTTGTTTTTCTTGCATATATTTGCTGTTCAGAAAAATAATAGTCCTACTGAATTCTTTCTTTTGTATCCATTCTAGGGTGGAATTTATGTTTTTACACTACTTGACCATTTTGCTGCAGGTACATCTATTCTTTTTGGGGTGCTCTTTGAAGCTATTGGAATTGCTTGGTTTTATGGTAAGAAAAACATGTATTTGCATAATATTTAGTAGCATAATATTTTTGGTTTCTCAGAAGTACATTCTGAAAGTAAAAGTATGTGCTGTAAAGTTGCTGTTAAAAGGAAATAAACTCCTTATTAGTGGGTTTACTAAAAACTTAAACTAACCTGCTCTTGTGTACGATAATGGCCACCTTTTAGCTGGCAAGATGATTCTACATGTGATTTTACAATCAAAATTTTACATGAAAATAGAGAAGAAAATGAAATAGAATAGAAAATAGTTTGCTGTTCCCTTCCAGGTGCACATTGAATGCATTTAGTAAGAAATCACAGCTATCAGTGACATTTAGCAGCAAAGCCAAATGATCAATCCTGAGTTTGAATTTCCTGAAAATTTGTTTAAATTAGTCTAAAGATTGCTTTGTTGCAATTGTCAGAAAATCAAATCCTTGTGGTTATATGGCTTTGCAGTAGGTGTCAGTGATATGAGCTGTTTACTTGCCATGGCAATCAGATCAGCATAAAAGCCAGGTAAATAGTATTTTAAGAAAAAGAAGGCCCTTCATATTTTACTGATATAGGATTGCTGGGTAAAATTGCCCAGGTTAAAACTGGATGGGAGAGAGACTACAAACATTTTATACTGTATACTTTTTATATAATTTGTAGATGTCTGTATGATGTTTAGCTAATAACATTTATAGAAAATATGTAAAATTACCAATAGCTTTTAATTATTTTTATACAGGTGTAGGTCGCTTTAGTGATGACATAGAAGAGATGATTGGAAAACGACCAGGATTGTATTGGAGACTTTGCTGGAAGTTTGTTAGTCCATGCTTCCTTCTGGTAAATTGAATAACACTGGATTATAGTTGAAAACCCCTACACCAGGAAATCAGTTACTGCCTTTGAAACACATAAACCTGGAAGATTACCAGAGGGGAATGTTTGAGGAAATGTCAGTTTTGCTTTGTGTTGCTTTGCTGCAGTTCAGCCTACGTCTAAGTTAAATTTGACCAGAGTGTTCTTAAAGAAAAACTAAACTGAAAACTGGCAAAAAAAAAATACACTAACCTTCAATCTCGCAGGGCACGCCGATCTATCCGGGGGTGTCTTGCATCAGGTCCCATGTCGTCCATAGCCGGTGCTCCGGGCACTGCCATCTTCGTCTCTTCTTCCTGGTTCTTCATCCTACATCACCCGACCCGGGCGCGAGATCAGGTGACGTAGGATGAAAAAAAAATTTGCTGATCTCACTGCACATGCATGAGATCGGCAAATTTTTCTGTTTGAGCGAAAAGGCTCCTTCTGCGCATGCTCGAGTTGCTCGGGAATGCGTAGAAGGAGCACCCAAGAGCCTCCTATTCATTCTCGATCGCCTAGGCAGTCGAGAATTAGGGGGTAGTGCTGCACTCTTTTTTTAAATCTCTTTGAATATTGGGGAAGGGAACCTTAATGATCAGTTCATGCAAGAAAACCTACATATATCCTAAAACTAAATTACATTTGCATGAAGGTAAAAATATGATAAAAATGTTTTCTGCTAAGAGTCCCGTATTAGATTTTAAGGAAATTGATTTTTTGGTTAACTAAATGATACAAATTACAACATCTGACTTTATTTAGGTACCGTGAGGAAAAGAAGTATTAGATCCCCTGCTGATTTTGTATGCTAGCCCTCTGACAAAGAAATGTGGTCAGATTAGACCAAAATTGAACTCTTTGGCCTCAACTCGCCATGTTTGGAGGCTGCCTATGACCGCAAGAACACCATTCCCACCATCAAACATGGAGGTGGACACATTATGCTTTGGGGGTGTTTTTCTGCTAAGGGGACAGGACACCTTCACCGCATCAAAGAGACAATAGACGGGCCCATGTACCGTCAAATCTTGGGTGAGCACCTCCTTCCCTCAGCCAGGCCATTGAAAATGGGTTGTGGATGGGTATTCCAGCATGACAATAACAACAAAAACACACAGCCAAGGCAACAAAGGAGTGGCTCAAGAAGAAGCACATGAAGGTCCTGGAGTGGCTAAGCCAGTCTTCAGACTGGTTGATAGGGGATCAAATACTTATTTCACTCATTACAATGCACATCAAGCTCTGACTTTTGAGCACTGGGTTTTTGAGGGTTATTTTGTTGGTATTCTGTCTTTCACAGCTACAATAAACCTACCATTACAATGATAGACTGGTCATTTCTTTGTCAGAAGGCAAACGTACAAAATCAGCAGGGGATCAAATACTTCTTTCCCTCACTGTAAATCACCTTTATGTAAAGGTACTAATTTTGAGTTTACAAGCTACCTTACAAGGATAACAGACCACCATATTTCACAGGATATTCATATATATTGATTTGTATTCATTTATGTACATTTTGTACATGTTTGTGAATTTTTTTAAGTTTTTTAAAAGTTTTTTTAAGTTTAATCCTAATTTTTTAAAATGTCATTTTAAATTGAATTTGGTAAGGCAAGCAGCAGAGTTACAATACCAGTAGAAGCTAATTATATTGTACATTGCATTGATCGTTTATTATGTTACTGTATTAATATTTTTTGTCTATCAATGCACCAAAACAATGCATAATTATTGTGATATTTCTTCTTTCTAGTTTGTGGTCGTTGTTAGCATTGTTACATATAGATCTCCAAAGTATGGAAACTACACATTCCCGGAATGGGCAAATGTTATTGGCTGGTTAATTGCCTTATCATCAATGGCCTTGGTACCAATTTATGCTATATATAAATTCTGTACAATTCCTGGATCTCTTCGAGAGGTGTGTATAGCATCCATAAAGCTATTAAATGTCTATAAAATCTATTTTGTTACAAAAATTAATTATGATGAATTTAACATAAATATATATTTGTTTTGTATTTCAGAAAATTACATATGCAATAACTCCAGAAAAAGATTATGAGCTGATAGAAAGTGGAGAAGTACGCCAACTGACTGTAAGCCTGTACATCATATTTCTGTACATCATGTTGCTAGTAAATTGTACTTTTAAATATTTGCATTGTTTTGTTTTCAGCATAATTTTTTTAAAATCTTGATTTTGCATCCCCTTGTTGTAATTAATATGTTTAATGATCATTGTAAATATAAGGATTAGGAAATTAAAATAAACCTTTAGGATTTATTAAAATGAATCAGGATCAGACCATGATCATCTTTATCCATTTTGATGTAGATATCCTTAATCCTTTAGAAGTGAAAACTGCATTATTGGTCATTCCCAGTGATAATTGCCTGTCTATCCCATTATCCGGTACATTGTGTCTTTTCCAGCTATCTAAGTTAAGCAGCAATCTGCAGATAATTGGCAAATGTGCAACATAAATGTAACGTTTCTAAATAGAAGCTATTATTAATTTATTAATACATTTTAGGTCAATCCACTGACAGTAAACATATATATATAGTTGCTTTTGTACCCAGTTGGATCGACTCTGCTTCTGCAAACTCTAGTTTATTACACTGGGGAGCAAGTTTGAACAAATTTTTTGTTGACTTTTTAGGCTTATTTACACTAAAATAGGTATGCTGATTCCGAAAGTGCAGTTAGTTTTCCTCTATTACATCCAGTTTTTTCTCTACCGCTTATATTAATGCGAATACTGTAGCGTAGATTTGTATACGCTATTCATTTACACGCAAGACAGTGTGGTCAGAGGTTGTGCGTTGCTCTGCGTAGTGAATAAGCAAAATTTATTCTACTTACACACATATTTCCTTTCTTTCAGATCATGTGTGGCTCTGCTGTTTCTCGTCATAAATGCCTAAACAACCCTGATTCATTTTGGTATATCTGTGGCAGTTTCACCATTCCCAGTCAAAGAGCAAACATCAGCACATTTGTAGAGCAAGGTTAAACTTGGTGATCAAGATAAATCTTGGGCCCTTCATATGGTGTGCAAACAGTGTGTCGAGAGTTTATGGATGTGGACAAAGGGAACACGTGATAAGATGCCATTTGGTATACCTATGGTTTGGCAAGAGCCAGGAGATCATTTCAGTGACTTTTTATAGTGAAAACTTCAGGATATAACAAGAAAATAAATGTAACATAGGGTATCCTAGTCTAGCATTGGCTATACGCCCAGTGGCTCATTCAGATGAAATCCCAGTGCCGGTTTTCGTTACACTCCCCTCTCTTGAAGAACATGATTATGGTGATGAACTAGGTGACAACAATAATGAAGAGTTTGAAATTGAAGACGACTCTGTTCGTAAAGGTTTTAGGGCAGATCATGGAGGCCATGAGTTGAGTGAATTAGCACGTGATTTGGGACTATCGAGGAAGGCTTTAGAACTCCTAGCATCAAGACTGCGGGAGAAAATTTTACTTGAAAAAGGAACAAAGGTATCATACTTTTGAACCAGAAAAATTGCATTTTTGCAGTAATTTAGAACTGACATTGGCTTTGTGTATTGCCATAGCATATCTGGTTTAATGGAGGAATTGTGAATTCCAATCTACAACCTAACTGATCGGCGACTATTCATTGATAGCTCAAAGCAGAGCTTAAAGTGTGTCCTACTTCACAACGGCAATATATTTGGGTCAGTCCCAATTGGCCATTCAGTTTCTCTTTGTGAAGAATATGCAGACATAAAGAGAGTCATTGATTTGTTGCAATTACACCAACACAATTGGGTCATCTGTGTTGACCTTAAAATGGTATGCTTCCTTGGTCAGTAACGTGGATACACCAAGTATTCCTGTTATCTGTGCATGTGGGACAGCAGAGCTCATGAAAGGCATTGGGTGGAAAGCAATTGGCCTCCATGATCTGCCCTAAAACCAGGTGATCCAAACATTCTACATGAGCCACTTGTTTATAGAAAGAATATTATTTTCCCACCTCTGCACATGAAACTGGGCCTGAAGAAGCAGTTCGATAAAGCTTTGCCAACTGAAGAAGACTGTTTCAAGTACCTCATTTTGGCATTTCCTAGCCTGTTATTTGAAAAATAAAGGCCGGTGTGTTTGATGGTTCACAGATTCGGCAACACATCAAAGATGAACATTTCATAAGGAAAGTGTCCAGAAATTGTCCAGAAATTGTCCAGAAACTCTTGGAGAGCTACAAAATGCTTGGTTGCAATATGAGCATCAAGGTGCATTTTCTGCATAGCCATCTTTCTAACTTCCTGGAAAACTTTGGTGCAGTCAGTGATGAGCAAGGTGAATGATTCCACCAAGATTTGAAGGTCATGGAAGGACGGTATCAGGGTAGATGGGATGTACATATGATGGCTGACTATTGTTGGAGCATCCGGCGGGATTGTTCTAAAACTGAACACTCTAGGATAAGCTATAAGTGTAAATTTTTACCTTAACCGCTTACCCAAATAATTTTCAAATGTTTTACTGTAAAAAAAAAAATAACAATAAATCTTTCGTATGAACAAAAGAAATTTAAATAAACAGTACATACAACTTATTATTTCATAATTTTTTTTTTTATTGTATGTAAAATTTGTATGTTTTTTTGACAAAAATGGAGGGTACCCTGTATTGTAAAAACTGGATGTGATCGCAAAAAACTGGGGTAATTTCTCAATTCACAACCCAAAAAATATGAAAAGTGTAAGATCTAACTCAACAAAAAAGGCGTTCCCCAGTGTTATGGGGTCAAATT
Source organism: Pyxicephalus adspersus (assembly GCF_032062135.1). Lineage (NCBI taxonomy): Eukaryota > Metazoa > Chordata > Amphibia > Anura > Pyxicephalidae > Pyxicephalus > Pyxicephalus adspersus. The sequence goes on along the minus strand of NC_092862.1, from coordinate 74,275,410 downwards.
GCAGATTGTCATATATTGCCCTTTTGCTAATGAAAGGAAATATTGTTGCACAGCATTAGCAAATGTAAGCTGTCATCAAGGTGTTTTCATCCTGTCATCTGAAATATATTTCTGTATTACACTTCAGAGTACTGATCTTCTGGGCCCCAAACAGTTATCAATAGTTCCTGTCACCTATTTGTGTTATCATTCTTGTATCCTGTAGTGAATTGGAGATCAGGAAAGGGGGAATGGGGGGCAGTATAAGCTTTGATGGACTTAAAACATTGACACTCCCAGAAGTGCTGATTTTCCATAAATATTTGAAGTAGGTGAACTGGGAAAGGTAAGTATTTACATTTTTTCTTTTATAGGTAAAAAAAACTTGACTTTTTAAGACAGGATCACTTTAAAGTGTATGAAAAACAGTGTTTTAAATTTTAAAGGTGGGGAAGGGTTCAACCTTTTATCATGTTTGATTGCTGTCTACGTCCCTGCCCATAATATGCACTCCTTTTTTTGTCCCGGGCAACATTGCTACTAAATCAATAAATATAGGAAACTAAATTTTTAAGTAATAGGTATAAGAGATGTACTCCAATTATTAAGTCCTTACCTGTTCTAATGACAGCTCTCTGTTTGAAAATTTAGCCCACTTTAGAGAAATTCTTTTGTCTTTTTATTTACATCTAAGATGTGAAGGGAAGTCTCCCTATGAAGATGCAGACAGCAAAAGATAACTTGATAGGGGTTTTAATCATCCTCTACTCCAAACTAAAAAAAAGACTAAAAACATCTCAAAATTATGATTTAGATTTATTAAAGCTCTAAAGGTGGGTGATCCTGCAAACTTGGAATGGGTTTCCTAAAAGTAATTTGCTATTTGTTAGAAAATGTTTTCAATCCTGGACCTGATCCATTCCAGGTGTTCTGGATCACCCATCTTCACTTATAAAAGTGTATCCTCTTCACCCTTGGAGAGCTTTAATAAATTAGGCTCATTGAGTTTAATATGGAATAACAGTTTACATAGTGATGTTTCAATATTATGAATCAGTAGTGTTTCCTGTACAGTTTTATTGTAGTATGTTAATGTGTTAGTATGTTTGTATGTTATTGCTCATAGAGAAATTTCTCTGTTTACTTGGCTCCCTTTTAGCAAGTAATTATGCCATTTATGTTTTGCTAACACTAATATTACAAAATGTTTTCAAGGACAACATATGATAAATTGAAGAAAAAGGAATAAATGAAAGCCCAGTTTTGTTTGGTTTGTCATTAGACTTACTGTGTTATTCAGTGATCCGGTGGAGCATGCTAATGATAGTTCTAACAATATAATTAGGAAAGCATGCTACTGCCGGCCACATGCCTAATCAGGACCTTCACCCTGTTATTCTCTTCATTGTAATGCCACACTTAATAGCTTAAATAACATTGCACATGGGGAGCTGATCAGCTCACATTCAGTATATTGAGAAACATTGTAAAAGTTCTGAGAAAAGATTTTTTTTGCCATTTTGTATGTTCGCAAACTGCTGTAATTACAAAGGCCTCAAACACTTTGACTCAATTCATTTTTGGTATGTAGATGTAGACATAAAAAAAGTTTGGAATCTGACTTGCTAATTTATTTTTCTAATTCTAATTGGTACTTTATATTAATTTTTTTTTTCATTATTTTAGTAAAAATGCTAATACACTTTATTTATATTTTTTATCTGTGTGGTATCTCTTTGAAATGTGAGATGTGAATATATAAACCTAAGGCTGAAATATAGTCTGGCATACCATACCATAAAAATCTGTCTCCTAACTCCTTAATTCGCTTATAGTTATTCTACCTGTGCTTGTTCCAAATTAATGTCATTTATGTTAAAAAAAAGACACAGTTTCCCTTTATATCACAGTACAGCATTATGCATTGCCTGCTGTTTAACAGGATAGCTGTACAAGTGAGAAAAAAAGCTGGTTAAAATCATATTATCTGACATGGAGAGTCTTCCAGGTTTGTTTATTCAGCAATTAAAAGCTTATATCCTGCTTTCCATATGTCAAAGCAAAAATCACTTTACAGCTGGAGAGCTGTATGTGGCACACTGCTGGTCAGAAAGGCTTAGGCTTCCGATATTAGTGATTGTATGTCAGTTTAACCATTTCAACTTCAACATGATTTTGTTCCTAGAAGGGGATAGTATAAAAATGTTTCTAAAACAAAGCTGAAATACTTTAACCAAATCACAGAACATTACTAGCTATGTTTTCTATTCTGTATTACCTTCGATAGTGCAATGATTTTATTTTATTTTTCTTTTCAGCTTCAACATTGGCTTAGTGTATAAGGACATCACATCAACCAAGTAATGCAAGATATACAAGACAAGTAGGAAGACAAAGATACTTTTAGTTATATTCAGTTTCTGAGTGGTGGATTTATTTAGCATACATCAAAAAAGATTTTTCTGTTTACAATGTGTTCAGAGTATATTTGGGAATACAAGTGTCATGACTGCCTTGTATGGTGTTGCTTGTTTTTCTTTTCCCTGTTTTGAATATTTTTGTTAAGATGTTGATGGAAGAAATCATGTATCGTATTGCACATTTTATGCTATCACAAAGGTATAAATAGAACAGAATAAACACAAACAAGACGATTTTCCATTAATTGTAGGACTAACTGGCAAACTTCAGATTATGCTGTAAAGAAATATGTTAAACATGAGTACAAAGGTGCAGGTTGTTGCTAGCCTGCTTTTTAACATAGAGATCTTTAATGTACAATATAATGTAATTTATAAGTGCTAATGACTGTTCAGTATTATAAATATAAAATGATGTTTTATTTATCAAGAATATGTGATATTGTTTAAATGAAAGAGCTAGTATGTCTTACAGATATATCCATCAGAAATTCTTCAAAATGAACTGGTGAATAGATTGGACTAAAGAAGAGCTGTCTGCTCTGAACAAGTATTTCAAATACAAACTTGTCTAGTTTTACAGGGTCTTATATCCACATTCTTAAAAAGTTCATTGACACATTAGTCTTACTAAATGAGGCTGCACATTACTATTCTATCTATTGCTACAGCTTCTGACATTTTTCCACTAGTTAATTATATTGGTCAGATCATAGTTACAGGAACATGTATATATCCTTTGGGGACACAATGATGACATGGATAGCCTGGGAAACAAGATCCCCAACTGCTCCCCAAAAAGAGAAACTACAGTCAAATTTAAAAAATGGCAAATAAAATACAGTCTTTAAATAGTTTTATTACATTTTGAGTTTCAAGGTTCCTCTAGGAACACTCTCCCAGTAATTCATTTTTTTTTCACCTGAAAAGGCCAAAATGTCCCTAGTAACCTATTCCCTGAAATTAGTGAACCCCACACTCCTCAGAAATCCTCAGATATGTATATATAAAAAAGTCCCACCTGACAGGTGCCAATGTCTGCAATTGGCTACAGGGAAAACATCCTTCCCAGTGTATGTTTTTTTCCTCCACTATGTACAGGAAAATATTCCAACAACAGGAAGAAGCAGCCAATTAGGGAGCCAAAGCATCTTCAGACATATTAACCCATTGAACTCTGAAGGATGGGACAGCATACAATTAAACAGATACTTCTAATGTAAGCTAGGGACACTTCCTTATTTAAAGAGTCCTTACAAACATATAATATATTAGTTTACATTTAGTAAATATGCCTGTCCCCAAAGAGCATATACACTGGATACCTAGTGATTCAGTAGGACAATACCCAATTCTGTTTTCCCCTTACCTTTTCTCTCTGTTTTTCCTAACTTTCTGTCTTAGTAAAAATAATCATGAGAGTAAATGGAGTACAGTAGAGATATACTTTAAGAAAAATTGAAATTACTGTACTCTTTAAATGTTAACTAATATTTTAAAAGTTAACTTGTAAAGATTTTGAAAAAGATGAAGTTCACAATGATAAAGCCATGTGGATATCTGGATCAATGTTTTAGCCTCCTATCTTAGAAAATGTTCTAAATTTGCTGTTTTATAGGAAAAATTCAATTATAAACCAAACAAAAAAAGTAAAGATAAGATTGTGGAATATTGGCAGAAAAAAATGCAGAGGGCAGAATTCTAGCCATTGAGTCATCCATGCCACCCCATGATGCCATTTTTTAACATTTTTAGTATACCAAAACTGCAATATTGAATTTGGTTGGAAGAAATTTCCCAAAGTACCTACACTTGTCTTTCCATCAGGTGCGCTGCAGGGCATATGTGCTGACAAGAAAGGCACAGAAAGTAGGAAAGATATGACCTCATCAGTCTTTTTTCACTCATTTCCAGGCTGGAACAAAACTCTGTTGCTTAAAACAACTCCTGCATTGCATGTGTTTCAGTTATGCTTTTGTCTGAAGTTCACCTGTATTTTTTTTTTTATTTTACATATAACAGTGTCTGTGTCAAATTTGTGTCATCATGTTTGTTTTGCAAACGTCAGCACTACTCATTTAGGTGGTTCCAGTTTCTAAATGTGACTGTTATTGACCCTGGGGTCCAAGGGGCCATGTAAGGACTGCCTGTAATGCACGTAATAGGGAAACTGCACCTTTTTTGGCCAACTTTTTTTTTTTTTAACATTTGTACTTTTACAAACTGATATTTATTATCATAAATGTATTATTTCAAAAAAAGTCCTATTCTTTACAAATACATACTAAGGCCTTGTGTTCAGTGTAGGCCTAGTTTTTTTATTTATAAAATAAAAATAAATTATTTATACAGCACCGACATATTATGCAGCGATTTACAAACTCTATAGTCATATTACTAACTGCTCCTCAAAGGGGCTACCAAGCCATCTTTCCTACTGTAATCTAAGGCCAACTGGAGTAACTGGAGGAAACCTATTCATGGGGGGAATATACAAACCCCTCCAGATAGTGCCCCAGATATTCACAAGTTATGTAATTTATCTGACATCATCTGCAGTAAGTGGGAAATTTACTTTTTAACCCCCAAGCAATGAAAATCATTATCACTAGCGCCAATGCAAAAATGCAATTCCCCCATCAAAGTGCAAATTTTAAATGACAGACTTCTGCATTACACTAATAGTGCAAATAATGAACCTGAACCTAATGTTTTGAGTGGACTTGTGGTGAAATCTTGAAGCCCCTTTTATTAAGGGGACTTTTATATGGTCACACCTACTCCTCAATGAAAAAGCACATAGGTACATTATCCATTTTCAGAAAGGAATAATACTTCATAATAATAGTAATTACCAGAGCTATGGTAGATTAAAATATTTTATTTAAAACAAAAAAATACATGTACTTTCCAATTTTTGAAAATTACCTTTATGTTTGCCTCTATAAGTAAATCTGAGTAAGTCAGTCCAGCAATGTAATCTGTGTTAATTATGAGTGAGATACGTGAGAAAAATGTTAACCCACCTATAGTGAACACTATTCACTATAAATGACAGATTCTAAGCATCATGCTGATTACCAGCTGGCTGAATCTGTCAGTCATTCTAAGAATTCAGCAAAAATTGCTGAGGGATTTCCTGTGGTATTAGCACAGCGCCAAAAACGTTTGGAGTGAGGTGGATCAGGAATGTTGTTTATCGCTCATTGCTGTGGATTACAACATTGAACGTTACGATTATTGACTTTGATTTACTTCTGAGGCAAAAAAAAAAACAGGTTATTTTAAAAAATAGGAAGGTGTTACACTTATTCTATCTATTCTTATGGCCCTCTAGAAGTCCCCTATTGAAGGGGCTTAAAGATTCAAACTTAGGTTCCCACATACACACATAAAATTCAGGAACACCTAGAACAAATAGACGACAGCCACTAATTACACCAGTTGAGATGATGTATTCCACATGACCAAATGCAGATATAATGGCTGAAATACATCTATCGTGTTTATTTTATTTTAGTATTTTGAATTTAGTCATTTCCAGCTGAATGTATTCTGTATTATAATGTACATATATATCAATATTATATATTATAATATATTCCTTATTATTGATATATTATTATATATGATATCAACAATATAAAGTGTTCATTTTTCTACACTGGCAATTTGCTCAGTCATGTTAATGTAGAAAAAACAAGATGCAACTTACACAAATGTTTTTGACTACTGTACACATTCTTACCTGTACTGTATATCATAAATTATTCCTATATAGTAGCTATACCAAAAGCCTATACCAGAGAAATACAATATATGTTACATTAAAAAAATGTAAAATATATATATAATAAAAACAGTATAAATTATATACCGCCAAGTAAAACAAGGTACAGCAGCCATGTAAATTATGCTTATTTTTTATAAAATATATGCCTTTATGTATGTTCCAATATGATCTCCAAAAGTATCTGCACTAGAAATTGAAAATGTATCCCTATAGTCAAGTAATTCAATAATTTATTAAAGAACCCTTTGGTTACCTGAAATACCTTGGGGTTGATTTACTATGGTTAGTGCTTTCTAGGTGCTAAAATCCACTTCTAAATGTTCCATGGCTCATTCAGTTTGGTTAATGGACACATATGAAATGCCTAAAAACACTTATAGCAGATTATGTCCCAAATTACCACACACGAAGGAGGGGTTTAGGAAATCAAAACAAGTTACTTTGTTGAACTTTGTCCTGTCAAATGCTTCAAAAGACCCTAAATGGCTTTAAAAATATTATTACTTATCTTTAAAAATGGAAAAAAGCTTCTTAACTGCTCTTATTCATTTCCATTTCGGTGGTCCAACCCCTATTGTAATTGAGTATTATTTTTATGTCAAATAATGTGTCAAGGTGCCAAATCAAACATGGCTGATAACATAACAAATGCTTTATTTTGTCTCATGTTCTCTTACTAAAGAATACAAATATACACACAATGCAACACAGATATGTGAGTCTAGCAGCTGCTTTAAGTGTATCTAGCTAATGTACAAGTTGTTTGACACATGTCTGAAAACAATGTACATGAATGTTACACTGCTGAACAACTGACTGTTACCTATAGGTGATCAGGTATATTTAGATTGTATTTTGTGTGTCTTAATATAATGTCCTGTTCTTAACTATAGGTACTTGTGTAATGTGTAAATCATTGTAAGTCTTAGTCAATATTTAGCAAGATGGAATTAAAAATATATTTTTTAAAATATCAGTGTTAGGTTTTTTTAATATATAGTTAAGCTCATTCCTCAAAAAATATTGGTAAGATATTGACTAAGTTAGGGCTAATCTTCTCACAGGTTACCATCAGTATAATTTATATAAGCAAAGCAATTGTTACATTTCTGAAACAGTGTGACTAAAGGCAAGTGCCTGAATGGTGTTTTATTATATTGTTATTTAACTTTTAGACATATCCTTTTAATAACCATATCAGAAATGGAAAGAAAATGCTGTTTTCATAGAATCTTAAATTGGAACTAAAGCCCAAAAATGTTTCCTCAACAATCAAAAATGCTTAATGCATGAATTCAAGTTTTTTGGTGCTTTTGGGCATTTAGGAGCATTTGGGAAGTGTTTTATTCTATTGTACCTCTTCTCTGCCACATATCTTGGTTTAAAACGTTTTTATAAATGTTTAAAAACTTAAACACAAGAGCTGTATGGGTGTTTATAAAAGCTTAAAATTAAAGTCAATGCAAACTTCACCTTAGGCTGGTTTACTAAAAGAGATAAGAATGTTTAGTAAAACAATGTGTGGATATTCAATTTGATTATCCAATCAAATTCCTGTTCACTTTAAATACCCAATCATGTGCTGATACTTTTAACATGACTGGATAAATTATTTGAATATTCACACTGCTTTTTTGATGAAAGATTTTCAACTCATTTAGTAGGCAAGAGTCCAGGTTTTCACAGAATAATACGTATGCCACATATGTATTGGTGTATGCCATACACCAATCAAAAGAACAATGAAAATGAATTCTACACAGTTGAGGGTAGACTAGAAGAAAAGAGATTGTTTGTTGAGGGCTATTACAGGTAATTTACACCTCCATAATTTTGGTTTCCTGAAAAAAAGTGGAAAAAAAGCCGGAATCTGCTAATATGTACACTGTGCTGAGAACTAAACACGTATTGACTAATGAATTTGCATTTATTTTGAAGTCTGTTATATCTTGATTTATGCCTACATTGTGTGAGCTATGTATTCAAATCTTCAATCTGAGAAATGAGTTTAGCTGCATACTAAAAAGTACTTTATATTTTAGTTCTGTAACTGTGATATTTGTGAATATTTTAACTGAATAAAATATTTATATAAAGGCCATTTTATTGTGTTAAAAAACATGTACTGATAAAATGTTGTCATATTCATTTAAAAAGTACCGTTAAATAAAAATCTAGTTTTCTTGATCATTCAAGTGTTTATTAATTTGTCATGCTATCTAATTTAAAATCCAGAGCTTACTCAAACCACTTTTCCAACTAAACCCCTTAAAGGAAACTGGCAAAATATGTACAGAAATTGCACTTGACATGCATTACTTAATAGGCATTAATAAATATGCATTGATTATCCCACAGAATAAAGCACACAAGTAAACCAGACCATATTTTAATGTTACCTTCTTCTCTAAACAAGATGAGCTGGCTAGAAATGGGAAGGATCATTCTACTGTCCTATTAATTTTCTATTAGGATTCATCTAGTCTGTATTGTTTTGTAATGTATATATACCAGCACACAGTATTTTGTGCGCTAGTTGATGTCAGCCCTGCTCATTCTTTTAATTTTTTTAAATTTTGTTTTCTTAACTACCAAAACTAACCCCTTCTCTGATATCTAATAAAAGATAATTATTTGACTTTTTAACTAGCTGTCAAAACTTAAAGGAAAAAAAACAATAGCCTTCATAAAATTAGTCTGTGATGTTTTTAGGATAATCATAAAAAACAACATAACTAAAAAAAGAAATCTTTTGCATCCATACATCTAGTAATAATCTGCATCTTTTAAATATGTGTTTGGGTTTAGATATGCTTTAAGAAGTCTGAACAGCCAATAGGGCAATGAAATTGGGCAGGAAAATATTTTGGTGATTTTTTCACTAAAGTAAAGCTTTAAATAAACTTCTTTGAAAAAAAAATTCCCCAAAAAAAGATTGAAGAAAAAAAAAAAAAAAAACAATCTCCACAGGTCATAAGCCAGACATGGACGCTTCAGAAAATAGATGGATAAAAAAAATGAAACACACCACCTTTTAGAATTTTTAGAAGTACATTTTAGGTGAACTTTCAAGAACTGATAGATAAACAAGTATAGGCTACTTGCATTTAAGCTTCCCAACACTAGGCTAGATTGGATTTTGAGAAGTGGCAGAACTGTGTAGTCATAATGTAATGTAAGTATATGTTTAATCTGGTATATTAGCCTATTTCTTGTTTCTATTAACTAGAAACAACAGGCAGTGCTTGCATCTAGAAACAGACTGGTTTCCAAAAATGTTTCCTATAAAATACATTTCATGAACATGAAAAATGATTCCCCAGGTACATCACTATGCCCACAGTGAAGGGAGAGGGTAGATATTCACAATGTCATTTTATTTGCAGAAAAAATAATAATCTGCCTAAACAATTTTACTTTTTTTTACCCTGAAATCAGTCAGCATATATATATATATATATGTGTGTGTGTGTGTGTGTGTTGTAAACAGTGAATAAAGCTCAAAACAATTAAAATAGTTTATATTCCTTATTTCCAAAATGGTGAGGGATACAGAAGAGAAAAAGGGGGGGGGGGGGGGGGTAAGGGGGAAGCTATCACCAAAATAGCACAAATACAGCCAACATACAATAATATAACATCATACAGTCATATCTGATGAATAGGAACAATATCAGCCCAGTATATCATACACAGAAAATATAATATGACAGGAGAGCACCCTCCAATATTATGTCAGAAGCCAGCACTCAAGTTCAGCATATAATGTAAATATAGTAATAATCTTAAGCGGCTAATCAAATTCAGTCATCTTTAAGACACTCCCCTTAACCTCATGTTGTTGAAATACATAGAAGTACGCTTCAACCCAGGCATTTCCATTTAGTTGAAAAAGGATTAGATATCCGGAGAATTTATTGAGGTAAACCCAGATGTCCCAGGAAGAATGGGATGGATTTCTATTTTCTTCCCATGCAATATGCCATTCCATGGCTTCAATAAAATTGATCTCAACTAACCACTCTACCATAGAAAGGGGTAGAGTAGAACCCCAGTGCCTAGCAATCACTCTTTGGCCTACAGTGATAAAGCTGACATAACAAATCTTTCCTAATGCGTTTGAGATAACCAGGTAAAATGTGTATAAGCTCTATAGTAGGGTGTGGGGAGATATTCGAATTTGTGATTCTATTATAAAGGTCAAATATCTTCCGCCAGAAAGAGTGAACAGCAGGACAATAACTCCATATATGTGCCAAAGATCCCTCGTCATGCCCACATCTCCAACAATTAGGTGGGTGTCAGGCCCAGGTCTATGTCAATATTCCCCAGACACCAGTCCCCCAATCTATGCCACAGTCCTCGCCTATAGCATCCCCCGCTCAGCCTCGGAAGACTGGTTGTGTCTCCCAGCACTCAGTGGCCCCCAGGACTTGGTACGCAAAGGATAGTGTCTGGAGATAGGCCGGCAGCCCACCTGGCGCCCACTAAATGCAGAGTACAGAGCCATGCATGCAGAGTAAAAGACAGGAATCCAAAAGCTAGCCAAGGTCAGAACACAGGAAATCAGTCCATCCAGCGCAGAGTCAGGGTCACAAGCAGAGGTAGGTCAAGGCAGAATTCAAATGGGTAATCAGAAAACAAGCGTAGGTCAGCAACAGGAAATTCACAAAAACACTCCAACACAGGTCAGCCCAGCAGACGCTGTAACAGGCACCTCAGACTGGGAGCAGAGAGGCTATAAAGCCCCAGCAGCCAATGACAGCATGGGATTAGCAGGAACTACTCAGCAATCAGCTGCAAACAGCTCTATTCACTTCAGCTGTGCAGCCTCAATGCAGAGAATGCTGAGAGAAATCTCAGTCACAGGAATGCTGCAACCTACAGGGTACTGATCCTGCAACCCCAGTGCTACCGTAAGCGCAGCCGCCGGAGGGCCCTCCACCTGCAGTTTTTCAGGGTTTTCATTGTGAAACCTTTTAACTAACTCTTCCGCAAGAACTTGATGTACTGGAACCCAGCTCCTCTCCTCTGGACCATAACCTTTCCAATCAATCAAATACTGGAGAGAATTCTGTACCCAATGAGAATCTAAAATTTTCAAAACATCATACTCAGGCTCACCCTTCACATCCACAGGAGGGGGAGGCTCCAAGGAAGGGTATCTGTTCTTAATGGTAATTTTGTTTAACCCTCTGTAATCAATACAATGTTATGGACTACCATCTTTCTTTTCTACAAAAAATTAACCCAGCGCCAGCAGGGGATGTGGAAGGCCAGATAAAGCCCTTTTCCAAATTTTCTTTTTTATATGTTTTCATGGCCAAGTTTTCAGGGACAGTGAGATTATAGAGGTGGCTTCGGGGTGGCATAGTACCTGGAAGCAGATCTGAAGGGCAGTCATAGGCCTGATGGGGAGAAAACATCCGCGGCCTGTGGAAAGAATACATCCGAGAAGTCTGAATAAGGAATGGGCAGCTTCTCTAGGCATGTACCAACAATATGGAGAGGTAGTGAGTTTACTAAACAATCTTCAAAACATTTTTCACCCTATTTACCAATCTGTCAGGAATCCCATTCAACTATGGGATTATGTCTGCACAACCACGGTAGCCCCAAAATTACAGGTGAGGAAGGCATATCAAGCAGAAAAAATTCAATCTTTTCAGAAAAGGGTAACCCCCACTTTCACCAAAACCTCAGAGGTAACTGTTATGGGTTTACCTAGCTCCAGAGGGGGTCATCAATAGCCAATACACACACAGATTCAAGTGGCTTAATAGTAGGGATTCCCAAAGAGCGTGCTGGGACCTTATCCAAAAAGTTGCCATCGGCACTGCTATCCAAAAAGGCCTGACAATGTTTCACATTAGAACCCCAGGAAATTTCAACAGGCAATAACACACAATCTGACTTTAGAGGGCATACCTGCTCGCCTAGGGAGAATCCCTTGAGCCCCTCTAGGCGCTGACGTTTTGCAATTTCCTCCTAGTGCAGGATGGTACAAAATGGCCCGGTTCCCCAGAGTATAAGCAGGTACCCTTATTCCTCTTTCTTAACCTTTCTGCGGCTGACAGTCTTGAAGAGCCTAATTGCATCGGCTCTTCAGCCTGGATCTGAGGTGGACTGGGTGCAGGGACAGCCCGGCCCTCAGCAAAGGCAGTTGGCGCAGGCAGTCTCTCCAAACTGCGCTTGTAAATTCTGCGATCAATCCAGATGGTCAACATCATCATTTCATCCAGAGTCTCTGGCATGGGGTGATTGACCAGGATGTCTGTGATGGTATCCAATAGGCCCCACCAAAATTGGCTCTTGAGAGCAGGATCATTCCATTGGGAACTGACAGCCCAGCGGCGGAACTACACGGCATACTCCTCTGCCCGTCTGTTGCCTTGTCGGAGACTTTTTTCAGCAGTTGCGGTCAGGTCTGGGTCCGTATACAAGACTCCCATGGCCTTAAAAAATGTATCCACAGAGGCGAGGGCAGCATCTCCCTGTGGCAAATTAAAGGACCAAGTCTGGGAATCTCCCTGGAGAAGGGATAGGAGGAGCGAGAACCAGGTTGACCCTCTGTGTCTCTGTTCCTGAAGAGATTGGTCGCAGCTGGCAATAAAGTTTGCAGGACTGCATAAAATTCAAAAACTGGCAGCGTTCCCCAGAAAACTTCTCAGGCTTCGAGGTGTACTATTGTCCTGAAATGTTTTGTAAATTTTAGGTGTCAAACCATCAGGGCCTGAGCTTTTCCCTACTTTCAAAGACGATATGCACTTAACTCCTTAACTAACGGATTCTCCAAATGGTTCTGAGCAGATTCAGAAATGGACGGTAGTGCTGTACATAGTCCCTGACTTTATTACGGAAGGTGTTTGGGTCCATATCCAAATCTTTCCCTCTGAGTTTATATAAATCTTGGTAAAAAATTTTTAAGGACAATACTATATTATTTTGATTGTATACTTTGGTACCATGAGGAGTTTTATTATAAGGGATGGAAGTATTCTGCAAACGAGGATGAAGTGCCCTAGCTAAATATTTCCCTGGTTTGTCACCATGTTGGTAGAAATTTTTTCTTGTCCTGTCCCTGAGTGTCAAAGAATATTTGTCTAATATCTCCTTCAGTTGTTGGTGGTGTTGGGATAAAAGAACTAACGTTTCAGAGTCTGAGTTTTTTTTAAGCTTAGTTTCCAATTGGGATCAAGATTCTAGAAGCTTCTTAATATTAGCACTCTTTCTTTTTTCAGTCTAGATGCATGTTTGATAAAGTGACCTCGAATTAACACATTTAAGTGCCTCCCACCGACATGGCAACCACCTTACATCCGTTTTATAGATAATTAAAAAATCCTTGATAACATTAGTTAAATCTGCCATGCATGATGGATCTCTTAGTAAATTATCATTCAATTTCCAATTATAACCAGTTTGATATTGTGGAGAAATCTCCAACAATAAAAAGACCGATACATGGTCAGACCATAAAGAACTGCCTATAGTAGCTGAATGTGCTAAAGTCAACATATATTGGGATATAACGAAAGCATCTAATCTATAGCATTAAGCATGAGCCTGGGAATAATAGGAATAGTTCTGTTCCCCGGGATGTTTTGCCCTCCCAAACTCCAAAAAATTGTTGGAGTAATTTTTGAAATTTCGCCAATTATGCATGAGGGTACATAATATTCACAGAGGTCAGAGGGTCAGTTGTGGATCAAATACAAAACTGAAATCACCTTCTATCAGTACTAATCCCTCTTGGAATTGCATAAGGTCCCGAAGTATTCGAGAACCATAGGTCATGGATCGGTAAATAAATATTGGCAATGGTGTATTTCTTGCCTTCAATTAAACCCCCAGCGGTATTCCCGAGTGTGACTCGGGGTGGATTTTCCAGGCAAAAAGTGCTATTCCCGAGTCATACTACAAAATCCCACTTACCTTGTTCTGTCGCTGTCCCCCGGCGTCCTGCAGGTCCTGGGGACATGTCCTTCCTCCTCAATCTCCAGCCAGCGAATGCAGCGACGATCTCCGGGGTTTACCTGTGAGGTTGGTGCATGCGTCGGTGCGAGCGGGAGGATTGGCGGGAAATTTCAATAATTTTGTAATAAATTCAAAATATCTATATTGAGTCCAATACAAAGAAATATTCATATAATATAATTATATTATATATATATATATATATTGTACATGCTACTGTACAGTTATATTTAATGTTCAAATATTTTTTTTACAGATTTTTGTGTTTTGTTTATTAAGAAATGTATTAAATATCAGTGAGTTATGCATAAGAATTATAGCCTACAATAAAAAAAAATTTCAATGCAAAAAATTCTACCGCTTTTTTTTGGACGGAATTAGACCGCTAGGGAGGTTGACAATTTCAGAAATAGAAATCTACCCTCAGGGTCCAATTTTTGTGCTAGAACAACAAGCGGCAGTGATTTATGAATTCCGATGGAAACTTCTCTAGATTTAGATTCAGCATATGTACTATGATACCAAGTGGGGAAATGTCTATTGTGCATTACAGGGACATTATTAGTACGAAAATGTGTCTCTTTCAGCATTAGAATCTCAATTTTCTGCTTATGAAGATGGTAAAGAACCTGTGATCTTCTATTAGGAACAATAAATCCCTCCACATAATATGAACATAACTTCAATGGGGCCATTGATATTGTATCTAGTAGGCTGCCTTCAACTAGGGTGGGTCAGGGAGTGAGTAAAATATCTTTACCCTAAAAAAGAAAAGGGGGGAAATTGAAATAAAAATATTAAAAAACAGGTAAAAAGAAAGGAAAGAGCGAGTATTACAGATACCCACACTTATAATACAGCCGACACAAGTATGAGTCTAGGAAAATTCCTACCAATGCAGGAGCCCTGCTTGGGGGAGTGGAGGGCTATTAGCCAACAAGAAAACCCAATCAACCCAACCCAAACAAGAGAACTCAATCAAGTATACCAGTAGCATATCCATACCATATAAGTCAAGTAAACCTATGAATCAGATTTTATAATATTCATATAAAACCTATAGCCTGTATGAGGCTTAACATTATAAAAAGTTATGAGGGGAACAAGTCCTCAACCATGTATTCCACCATCTGCTTAGTTATAACTCTGCCACCCTTCATGGTGTCCAAACCTTGAATCATTATACACCTTTTAAAAAGAAAAAAAGTCTTGCATATGGCCTGTATTAGGCTTAGCACTATAAAAGAATACAGAAGGAACAGGTCCTGAACTATGTATTCCACCATCTGCTTAGTTGTAACTCCATCATCCTTCATGGTGACCAAACTGTAAACCATTATAAACCATTTGAGAAGACAGCAAGTCTTGCGGTCGTTTTAAGTATGAGGAAAAACATTTTGCACCACCAGCCATGATATGAATGCCTAGAGATTTATCCTAGTGCCGAAAAAGTACTTGACTTTCTTTAAAGATCAGGAGTTGTCGGTTAAAGCGAACTTGCAGCTGGAAGGGGAACCTCCATCGGTATTGGATATCTCTGGATTTAGGCACATCCAGCAGGGGTTTAAGAGCTCTACGTAAACCCAGGGTTCATCTGGATAGATCAGGAAGGAACTGCAACTCAGCACCATCAAAGTCAAGCACACGTTTTTGATGCGCAGCCGCCATAATTTCTTCCTAAAGCCGCCATAATTTCATCCAAAAAATCCCAAAATGGTGTTTAACTTGCGGGAATGCTCAACTATGTGTGTTTCAGCACTAGTGATACGGGATGATAGGAGTTTATTATCTGCTTGCAGCACAGTCACAGCTTCCTGTGTGTTCTCAATGTCCTTCCTAAGCTCTTCAATTCCTTGCTTAAAGGAAGATTCAAGGCGATGTGTGTGTGCTTTTAAATCAGCTCTGGTGGGAAGAGAACTGAGATGTGCTTTGATATCAAGAAGAGTAAAAGATATATAACGCTCACCTGCATCACAGACACTGTCTCCTCTCACTGAAGGCTCCATATTTAGCTTTGCTGCAGATGCTTGTGGTCTCTGGCTGGGCTCTGTGCTGGGGCGGCCATCCTAGATTCCCCTAGAGAATGTGAAGCCTGCGGGAAGTATCCCTGAATATTGTGTCCAGTTGGTCCCCGGTGGCCACGCTGACTACCCAATGGTTCTCCATTCTTCCCCTTAGCAGTTTGAGTGTTTTTAGCAGGCATTTTGAGGCAGCTACCACTGTAATAGATCGCTGAAACATGGAGCTCCGCAAACATGCTTCGTTATCCGGCCATGCCATTTTTAATTTATTCAAAAACCATTTAAAAATACTTTTAAAAAAATCAGGTTATTCATTATATTTGTATACTGGTCTATTTGATGTAAATCGGTTTAAACGCATTTCTCAGATCTAAGTCTGCTTCCTCAGGAACAAAGCAGCCTATAATTATAGAATCAATTTCAGAATTATATAAATACAATTCACAGACGTTTGTGTAGATCGTTACATATATGTTTTCCAGTTACTTACATCTTAACTTTTTTAATGGCTCCCTGGTTTAAATACCCAGACCAACTACAAGATCCTTTAATGTGTAGGTATACCCAATGGACCAAGATCTCAATGTATGGGAGATGGGAATTCTTTTATATAGAGGTAATAGCAACACATTTTTATTTAAACAATTACTCTACCTTCTTTTATTTGTCCTTTATTTCTGATATCCGTACCACCAATTACCTTATCGCCTTACCTCCATATTTATTTATCATAGTCATTTTGCTTATTATCACCAGTGTATAATATCCTAATTGCTTCTGCCACCATGGTATCTTTATCATAGCCATAGTTTATCTCCTATTCTCATCAGTGTATAATATCCCACTTGCTTTTATCACTTACTACTGTGTCTTTTTCTTATCTATAACTTATGTGTTCCATTCATCCCATCTATTGGGCCAAATCACCACACCATGTAAATCATACATGTGCCTAATTACACCAAAACATCTCCTATAGTATATACATACATCCTTTCAATTCACCCCCTAGCATTCTAATTCTGTCCGTATTTTCATGCAAAACGCGTTACAATTTTTTGCATGCCAATTTATTAGATTGTAGGCTTATAATTTTTAGGCATAAGTCACCAAATTATTTCCAATATTTAATAAATGTATTAATAAACTTTAAATAAAAAAAACACAAAAATCTGTAAAATCTGTAAAACCTTCAAATTAACTGTACAGTAGCATGTATTAAATTTATGTAATATAATTATATATTTATATAATATAAAGATTTCTTTGTATTGGACTCAATACAGTTATTTTGTATTTAATCCAACACAAAATTGTTAGAATTTCCTGCCGCGCCTCCCGCACGAACGAACGCATGCACGAACATCACCAGGAAACCCAGGAAAACGTCTCTGCAGTCGCCGGCTGAATATCGAAGGAAGAAGACGTGTCCTGAAGAACCTGCAGGGAAGAGAAGGTCGCCAGGGGATGCCAAAGAAACAAGGTAAGTGGGTTTTTTATTGTTTTTTAGCGACCCCGAGTGTGACTCTGGATTACCGCTTTTTGCATCGAAAATCCCCCCCGAGTCACACTCGGGAATACCACTAGGGGGGGTTTTTAACCTCCATTGCTTCAAAAGAAAAAAAGATGAATAGCAAATGACTTCATTGTTCATATTGTCTCTGTTTGGGGTATATTTAAATACTATCCCAAACCTTCAATACTTTGAATAATCAGTAATAATATTCTATTAATTCATTCTAAACATCAAAAATGTTCCTATATTTCACAGTTCCACTAAGCAATTACACTGGGGAACAATTTTGAACACATTTTTTGTTGACTTCAATTTTTAAGCTTATTTACAATAAAATAGGTATGCTGATTATGAAAGTGAAGTTAATTTTCTTCTATCACGTATAGGCTATTCATTTACACGCAAGACAATGTGGTCAGAGGTTGTATGCTGCTCTAATAAGTTAATAACCAAGTTTATTAATTCTACTTACACATGTATTTCCTTTCAAATGTTTCAAATTTATATAAAATGCACAAATGAAAAAAAAATAAAATATGAAAATATAATTTTAAACTTAATCATACTACATTTTACATTTTTCCCACCATCCTAATCTTTAAGCGAATTAAGTAACTAAACCTGCCTTGTTATCAGCCTCTTGTGATATCCTCTATAGTGAAGCTCACACTGCGAGAAAAAGAGCAAAAGAGTTGTGTAGCGCTCATGTTCTAGCAAAAAGCATAATGATAGGAGGAAAGATTACAGCATATCAGTGTGTTGTACCCTTTACTGTCTAGTCACAGCCATGAAGGAGGACCTAGTTGTTCTTAAAGCAGACCTATCACCAAAATTTTTTGAGAAAAAACCTGACGTGATAGAAGAAAACTAAATGCACTTTAGGAATCAACAAAGTCAACAAAAAATTTGTTCAAAATTGTTCCCCAGTGTAATTAATTCAGAATGGGTATATATTACAAGTGTCATTCTAATGTACATAATTTAGGGTGACTCACTTGTCTAGGACTATTTCATATCAAATATTGTTTGTATTTCATCAGCCAGGACTTTGCACTAAATAGATGTTAGTAGAAGGATGTTATTAGTAGAGTATACAGTCAGATTTTAGTTTTTAAAGTCAGATTGTTGAGGTTTAAAGCAATACATTTGCACTGCATAAATACATAATTTGGATTTTTGATTGGAATTTTCTACTGCTGAAAATTATTACCAACAATTGGTATCCTTTGGATGTATTCTAATAAAAACTAAATGAGTAATGATATTTAGGATAATGATTCTAATCTTGATGAGATTGAAATGATTGCAAATTATTTTATGTTTTTTTCAAATATATTTCATAGGTAAGTCTTATAATAAAACAATATTAGGGAATAAACATCTAGGCACAAAGATTTATTTATATTTATCTGGACAAACTTTACAAATCTGCATATCAAGTACACAAATCTGGCATGAGATCCCAAGGGCAAGTGTACATTTCCTAGATAAGTAATTTTATTAGATTCGGGAACTTAATTTTAAAACTTGATATAAGGTTGCCATATTAGAATAAAATAGATAATATTTGACAACTTACACAAACATAAACTTTATAAAAATAATTACTACAGACCCAATTTACATGCAAAGCTTTCTTAGGTGCTTACTTTGAAATATGTAACATTTCCAAGCAACAAAATATGTTCACTGTTTCCCCGTCGGTAGTTGCATAGATTTTTCTTTGGAATCCCAAACACATACTGTGTGTTGTTCAAGTGCTAGGGCTCTCTGATTAATAAGACCAATATCTTATCTGAGAATAGGGCATGATCCAGTAAAAATAAATAGTTTGTAACCTGATCTTCACTTTCATATTGTCATATAAGGGCCAAGCTCGCTAGGTTATTAGTAATAGATGTATTTGTTGAGTCTGGCAGAGGTGCGAGTACGCCTTTGGCTTCAATTCCAAGTGATTATCTGATTTCATGAAAGCCAGCATGCCTGTGCAAACAATGTAGTGATAACACTTAAAGTGAAATATAATACAGAGGCTGAAAAACCTACACATCCTCCTTTTGTACACAATTGTCTGAATCTCAGGCAGAAAGAAAACTGTCTGCGCATTTTATAAGAAAGAATAATCAATTGAAGCAAATGCACAGCTGTGCTAAAGCAGTAATTAACAATCAAAATAAAATTGCTCTAACAGATCCTTCCAGACTAAAAATCTCAGTAAGTTTATTTGATCATAGAAAATACAGTTTTTATGTATTAATGTTTCATTTCAATTAAGTATATGCATTAAATGGCATACATTATAAGTTAAAACATCAGAAATATGTTTAGGTTGGTAAAAACTTAAACTAAAATTGTAAAACATTGCAGTTCATCAGTCTTTTGATTGTAGTAACTGCTTTAGATATCTTCTTTGATTTTTTTGAAGCAGAACAGCTCCCAGGTTTAGGTTTTTTTCTAGGATGGGTGACATACAAAATTAAGAGTTAATGTGATTAAAGATAAATGGTCAGGGTGAGCAGCAAGCAGAAATCTTGATCGGGGCAAGCCAAGTCATTAGCAGGAATCAGGGGCCAAAACAGGAAATCTGATAGAGATCACAGGAAGTGAGGTCACAGAGCATGGTATTTGCCTAGACAATTTCCAATTTCGCTTAGGCTGGGTCTACATGGACGTTTTTAAAAAAACATGTAAATGTTCCTATTGCGTTTTTATGCTTTTTAAAGCACTTTTATCAGCGTTTTAAAGCTTGCCTTTAAAACGCTGGGAAACCCCTATGACGCATTTTCCCACATTTTCCCACATTCTCCTGTGTTTTAAATGCATTTACGCTTTAAGCGCTTAAAAACACGTGAAAACGTCCCATTAAAGTCAATTCTTCAAAGACTGACTATCTATTCAATTTTATCCTATCATTTAAGGCTTTTCACCACCCTTTCTATCCTGTTGGCTTTAGGATATTTATAAACACAAACTATTTGAAGAGGATCTTTCCTTCTTCAGCCATTACTTCATAAGCCTCAGGAAAGACAGCATACCATGCCCACTAGCCGTGTAATCCAGGAAAGCTACATCTTATACTATTTTATCTCAAAGTATAGACACTATTACTTCTATCTCCTGAAAAAGTTGCTTAAAGCGGAATTATCATTACAATTTCAATTTTTATTTTTGTATTTTTTTTGGGGAGGTCCTCTCCCCTTCTATCTTTACCTCTGCTGCAGTAAAGACTGACTACTTGAATCACATATCCCAGGAGGCTTTGGGCTGCTCCTTCTGCACAGTGCTAGTGAGATGTGGAAGAACCTGGAAGATGGAACAACAAAGATTGTGATGCTGGACAGGATAGTGAGCACTGAAAAAAAGAGGGAAGCCAAGACAGGTTCCGGGACTCATTGGGCTCAGTTTGTGGATAGATCGAGTAATTTTCACAAGTAAAGGTAAGTGACATTTTTTTTTTTTTGTGAAAGTTCTGCTTTAATAATTCCGGTTGACTGTGCTAAAAAGATGATGTTTTAGTGCTTGCATGTATTTACAAAGTTAGTATTGACTTACATTGGGTCATGTGCTTTCTTCAAGTGCTTGCCCATGATGCCTGTAGCTAGCGATAGCTAGGGAAAAGTTCCATGGATAGTGTGGATAGACACTAAGGTTTTTGCCTGAAAAACTAAAGCAATCCGAGATCCAATTGGCCTCATCTTCCAAAATGCTGCCAACACTATACCATTACTGCTGTCAGTTATCTATCAATCTGTTAGTAGCATTGACCTATTAGTCCTGATTTACTAAAGCTGTCCAAGTCTGATGAACACTTTCATCAGTGAACCTGGGTGATCTCCTCCTATTGTGTGCTACTTCCCTTCCTCTTGTAAGCTTGTAAAGTCTTCTGGGCAGGATCCTCCCCTCCTTCTGCGTCACTGTCTGTATCTGTCTCTAATTTGCAACCCCTGTGTGATATGTTGGCGTTTTAAAAAAACATTTTTTTATTATTATTATTATTATTATTATTATTAATAATAATAATAATAATAGTATCAATCCAGAAAACCTGGAATGAATTTCTTTGTTAGCAAATGTTTTCAATCCTGGACCAGATCCATTCCAGGTTTGCTGGATCATTCAGGTTCACGGATTAAAGTGTATCTTCTCCATCCTTGGTGAACTAAAATTTAATAAGGCCCATTAAGTCAAAGAAATATAGATGTGTGTGTGTTAGTTTATAATGAAATTTATCTGATTTATAGGAGCCACATTTATTAAAAGATAATTCGACTGTCACTGTGCAGAATAAAATAAGTAAAAATATTTTCCCACACTGTAAGCTCAAACAGTGTAAAGCTCCTTTAATCACCTGGTCACGTTTTTTAATCTAATTACTCTTTTTGATTTATCATGATATGACGTCAGTATGAAATTCTCCAACACCTAGACCTATTTTATGAGCCAGATGTCAGGCACAATTATATATGGTTCATAAAACTTAACTTGTACAGTTTCTTGTTGTAGAAGCTCCTTAATAAGAATTTTAGTGCTGATACTTCCATAACAAAAACGACCATTCACATTAAACATAATGAACTACCAGATAATATAAAACAGATTACTCCAAATATAAGATTTTTCTAAAATGGGGAAAAAAATAAATGATCAAAGATCATTTGTCCTGTGGGAAATGGCCACGATTTGCAGATTTAGATAAAATTGCTGACTACCCACAAAGAAACAATCACACAGAAACAAGGTATATACCTGTTTACCATATACTAAACATATACTAAAACATATATTAAAAATACCACAAATTCTTTCATGTAAAACTATTGTTCTGCATTTTAGGCAACTCAGTGATTTAATATAAAAAACATAATTTATGTAATGAATTAATAAGTACATTTATATCAAGGATGGCTTTTTCATATATCACTGGTAATATATACATATGAATATATATATATATATATATATATATATATATATATATATATGTGTGTGTATATATATATGTACAGTATATAAAGGGGAGGAGGGGGATACTACTTGTTTAGCATCGTGAATAAATTACAGTACAAGTTCTAGGTTTGAAAACACCTGTCAAGCAACAGATTATAATATACATTATAGTTTACCTAATGTTATTTAATGTACAATATGTAACTTGTTTCAAGTATGCCAATTGTATACCTTTGTTTCTATATCTTTTTGGTTCACAACGGAACTGGCAGGAAGGCCCAATTATGTAGCACTTTGGGCCAAATGATTTGAAGAGCCAAGATTAGCTATTACTGCACTGTGTAAACCAGGGCAATTATAGGCAATTTCTGCCCAAGTAACAAAAGGAAAGGCTGAGAATACAGATGGCAATAGCGAGAGAAACATGATAATACATAGCAAACAAAATTGATTTTTTTCCCCCTCTTCTTCAGGTAAACAACTATTTCAATTTAATGTGTTGGATGTTATAACTCAATGTCAGTGCAGTTTAGCACATACTCAATTTTGTTGTTCCTAGGTCTACAATATTTGTCAAATGTCTAATGTTCTTTTTACACCTTAAATTGATTTGCTAAATTGTTTTTATTTCCAAGATTGAAAAACATCAATATACTAATAGGATTTAATTGCACTGATCAAAAATGACAGCTGTGTTAAAATTTACATTTAAAACAAAACAAAGCAAAAGATAATTGTTCTTTCATATTCACTTATTGTGTCCAGCTATCACTGGTTTTGTTATTTGTGTATATTCTCCATGACTTTATGAGCATGTATAAACTAGGGTTTCAAATTCTAGCAGTGAGTAAACAGTAATTAAAAAGGTTTAATTATATTCAGTGATCAATATAATGTGTAATGCTATAACTCTTATGTAATACATATATCCTTCTGCTACCAGATAATGTAATAAAATGTATCCTTTAGTATAGATCTTTCATGCAAAACATCCCTAGTATCAGAAAAGTACCGTATTTTTCGGCGTATAAGACGCTCCGGCATATAAGACGCACCCAATTTTAAAGGAGGAAAATCTAGAAAAAAAATATTCTGAAAGATTATTCCCCTTCTGATCACCCTGTGCCAATTTAAATTCCCCTTCTGA
>NC_092862.1:74220246-74250762 GCF_032062135.1 Pyxicephalus adspersus | reverse complement strand
CCCCTTCTGATAAATTGGCACAGAGTGATCAGAAGGGGTTGAATTGGCACAGGGCGATCAAAAGGGGATAAATTGGCACAGAGTGATCAGAAGAGGATAAATTCCCCACTCTGTGCCTATTTATCCCCTGCTGATCATCCCTTCCCACTTACCGGTCCGTTTCTCTCTGCCGGCTTGCTTCCGGGATCGCGGGGGCACGCTTGCTCTCCCAGCTTGCTTCCGGGATCGCGTGTGCAGGCTTCTCCTCGCTGGGTCTGCAGGAAGGCGGAGACACGCGCTGCAGCCGAGAGGAGAGGAGAGAAGACGAGAAGCACGCAGGATCGCGGGATCGCGGTATCGGGTAAGTATGTTACCGGTTTTAATTATTTTTTAAACCTGCATTCGCCGTATAGGACGCACCCACTTTTCCCCCCCAGTTTTGGGGAAGAAAAAGTGCGTCTTATACGCCGAAAAATACGGTACATACATGTACTTCATAAATGGGCAACATTGACCAAAACATCATACTCCTACAGAAACATAGAAGTCATATCTGTATCAGGGATACCCTGTGTTAAAAAGCTTCAGTAAAGGATACATTTGATCAGTGAATATTGTCAGTTAATTCTTTAACAGATTAGTTTATTGTACAACAATTCATTTGTATGTACTATGCATACAGAAACAGAAATCATGAAAACTTCCTCAAACTAGGGGGTAGAAATCCTTAAGCACATGTACATCCCAAATCCAAAAAGGTTTCTTCAAAAGTTTTTTTCTAAATCTGCAAGTAAAGAATACCTGTAGACCCAGCCATATGGTTCTTGTTCAGGCTCTTACTTTTTGTGACAAATGTTTATCAATGGTTCTCCAACACGTTGACCTGAATAATTAAAGCTCTCCATGACTGGAGAAGATAGACTATCATGGGAGAACCCGGGTGACCCAGAACACCTGGAATGGATTCTTAAAATCTATTGCTATTAGCTTTACGCCAGATCTAACTAAATTAACTAAGGAATTTCCGAGTCAGAGAGTGCTGAGTGACATTAAAGTGATAAATGTGTAAAAACAGCAACCGTATTACAGTTTTTTGCATCCACATCCTGTATATCTCCACATAGAATAGGTACCTTTTTGTTCTTTAGGCATGCAGTGCAGTTTTCTAGGTAATACTTTTGGCATTTGTGAATGTTTGCAGGTAAAATAAATATATATATATAAAAAAAAACATTTTTTATGCTTGTGAAGGTTGTCTAAAATCACACTCCATTCATGTATTTCACTTTGTTTAAAATAGCTTCCATTTTATAGCATATTTAATAAAAAAGGAATTATCAGGCTAGTTGCACTAAACGCCTAGGAAGAGGTCAACGCTTCTTGTAAAATGTAAAATAGCTTTAAAGGTCATGTAATATGAACAGAACACTTTATGGATAAAATTGAAGGTTTCATTTGAGTTATACTATAACCAATATATATATATATATATATATATATATATACAGTATATATATTTCAGACTTAAAATGTTCTCACAGAATCCCTAGGGATTATGCTCCTTGTTGGTTGATAACAACAAGCAGTTCATGCAGATTTGTCTAGCACACATTCACACTGTTCTTCTCCAGAATTTTGCTGTTACCATGCCTGCATTTTTTCTTTTGACCCTTTATTTGCTAAGTACCAAGAATAAAAAGGATTCAGCATAAAGCTTGATTTTATTTAAAGGCTTATGTTATTGATCAATCTTATGTATTAAACTAAAAAGCTTTTATACTAAGAAACACTTAGGAGTTTTCTCCTGACCTAGGTATATAAGTAAGAATTTGGTTTTCCATATTCTGGTTGTGTAGTGAATACTTCATATTCATTCTGCTAGAATAACCAATACTGGACCTTGATGATTTTCATGAGAGCTAGGATTTATTTAATGTTTCCTGCCCTAACAGGGTGTTTTATACAGATACAGTATGTATTTTACCCTCAGTACTTCGAACAGCTTATAAAATGCATTTTATTTTTTCCATGTGATGTGAGCATCAACATCCCAGGAGATCAGAAGTTTCTGACATGCTGCAACCATCACTATCAATATTCTTTTAATGGGCTAAGTGATCATTTTAACCATGTATTAATGATTTATCTGCTGCATAATCTAATATTTGTCTAAAGTCACCACTGCACCACTGGATACCTACTTTTAGTAAGATGAAATCTGATTGGTAGATATTATTAGTTTTTTTTAACCTCTGTTACCTTCTCTGTTTTATATTCAATAAGACTGAAACTAGATTTAAATATATTTATTTTGCAAGAGATACTGGAACTGACCGCTCTGTTAGTTGCCAAGGCCAGTGTCAACTGGTAGCTGTCAAAAGAATGACTTTTGTTGATGCTCAGTGCAGTGTGATGTCTAATCTAGTAAAAACACGTTTTTATGACCCGGAACTGTTTCCTAGGTTCATTCCTGTCACTGGATAGCTGAAAATAGCGATTCCAAAGATAGTAACTGGTATCCTGCTTATCAATGTTTATTTCCCTAGTGGTTGAACTTGATGGACTTACGTCTTTTTTCAACCTGACTAACTATATGTAACATCATAAAATACAAGGTGCCTTCACCTTGGCAATGAAAGGGGCAGATATGCATATATGAACACTGAGCCTGATTTAATAAAGCTATCCAAGGCTGGAGAACATACCCTTTCATCAGTAAACCTGGGTGATCCAGCAAACCTAGAATTGATTTTTTAAAAGTAAATTGGTATTCATTAGCAGGTGTGTTCAATCCTGGACTAGATCCATTCCAGGTTTGCACGATCACCCACTGATGGAAGTGTATCTTCTCCAATCTTGGAGAGTATTAATGAATTTGGCTCAATGTGTGTACTAAGTGACTCCACATCATTACAGAAAGTATGAGTGAATTAGTTTATGCAAGGTGAAGATTTGCTAGGTAATGCTGGCAGACATCTTTATGGCATAGATACTGGGAAGTAAATTGTATCTGTTGGATTTCAGTACTGACAGATTTCATAATTATCGGGGTGGAAAGTTGAGCTTTATGAAGTGTACATGTCACTGGCAACATAGCAACTAGCAGTAAGCTGTGTGTAGTGCATGGGTACTGAATAGTAAGTTGTATTTTTCGGAGTGGGGATACAACATATGACAGAGATTCTATGGACTTAGGCAATTTGTGGGAACTCAGAGCTAACTAGTTTTGCACTGCACTTCAGAATACTGAAGTGCAGATTTCTGGGACATACCTGTTATTAGTTTATTTATATATTGTACATATATAAGTACATCTAATTTTTTGATATTTGAAATTTGTGATTTTTTCTACTTTTGAACAGGAAAATATTAGATCCCTATTGAAACAGTGACCACAGATGAACGTGATATATTTGAATGAAAACACAAAGAACATTTAGGGCCATTTTAGATTTGACAGAGTTGACAGCAAAGTTCTACTGCAGGCTTAAAAGCACTCTCAACTTCTCCCATTTAAAGTGGACCTAAACTAAAAATGTTACTTTGCAAAAAGACAGACAAGGTAGACAACCCTTATATATTTGTATAAGGTAAAAAATACCTTCTTTTTTTGGGGGGGGGGTTAAACCCTTCTTTTTTAAATTGGAACACAGATCCTCCTAGGATACATATGTCACAAGGATACATACAGCTTCGGGCTGCTCCATCTGCACATGCTCGATCTCTGCGCATGCTCCATGGGGAAAAAGAAAATGCTAACCTCATGTATGCGCAGTGAGATCGGCACTCTATTTTCCCCATCTACAGCATTCTTGCATGGACTGCCCTAATTCCACTACAACATTTCAATAGGATTCAAATCAGGGCTTTGACTAGGCCAGTCCAAAAAGTTTAATTACATCTTTCTGAATCATTCCTACGTTGATTTTGTTTTGTACCTCAGATCATGATAGTGTTCAAGCATTTATTTTCCTATTCATGTCAATGTTCGGGCAGATGTTCTACCATTCTCCTGAAGGGCACCTAATATATTATACAGAATTTACGGTCAATTTGATGAATGATTACAAAGTGTGCAGAAGCAAAAAAGCAACCCCAAGCCATAACATTTCCACAACCAAGCTTCACAGCTGGTGTACGTTTCTTTACAAGTTTGCACAGCTTGTCTAATATCATTTTGGGGGTATTGGAGACTTCTTTTAGCATCAAATGGTCATCTCTTGACCTTAATTTGCAGTACTGGCCAGTTATGGGTAAATTAGCAGTTGTCTGAAATATATGCCGCTTGTATGACTTTACTTATAGATGAATGAATAATTTTACAAACTTTGGTGATCCTTTTAAATTCCTTGTTATACTTATAGGCATATGCTACAATATATATATATATATATATATATATATATATATATATAGGGATAGACTACAACCTTCTTTCTAAAGGGACCTAGAAACATCTGGAACATCCAATCCTAAATTCATTCATATACGA
Source organism: Pyxicephalus adspersus (assembly GCF_032062135.1). Classification (NCBI taxonomy): domain Eukaryota; kingdom Metazoa; phylum Chordata; class Amphibia; order Anura; family Pyxicephalidae; genus Pyxicephalus; species Pyxicephalus adspersus. The sequence goes on along the minus strand of NC_092862.1, from coordinate 74,246,291 downwards.
GGGGGTGCTGAGAAGTTCCTGCCTTTGCCCCCTACCAGATGAAATAGAAAAAAGAGTGTGGGGGCATATGACAGCCAAATATCTTAGTATGTAACTGTGCAAATATCAGGTCTTTGGGATTCCTAAAACTGTCTTTTCTTTTAGTTAGAAGCTGTGATGGCAGAGGCACAAGCAAGTTTCAAGTCGTTGGAGTTATGGGCCGTCATGAAGTTATTGTTTCTTCAGGGAAAGTCAGGACATTCATAGTGAGATGTCACAAACACTATCCAGGACATGTGCAAGCTTTCAGCAAAGTGGGTGCCGAAATGTTTGAACAGTGATCAGAAGAAGGAACGAGTTGAAGCATCCAAGGCCGTTTTGGCCCATTGTGAAGCTGCACAGGACTTTTTGCCTAGGTTAGTGACTGAGGATGAATCCTGGCTCCACATCTATGATCCTGAAACCAGGGAACAGTCAAAGGAATGGCGCCACAGCGGGTCCCCGAGCCCGAAGACATTTCCGAACCCAGAAATCAGCCGAAAAAGTTATGGCGTCTGTTTTCTGGGATAAAGACAGTATTCTGTTGGTGGACTACTTACCTCAGGACTCTAGTATCACCGGACAGTATTATGCTAACCTCCTGGACCAGCAAGGCAATTAGGACGAAATGCCATGGAAAGTTGACCGAAAGGGTCCTTTTTTCACAGGACAAAAGGACTTTTAACCAAAGGACTTTTATTTGAACAGTCTAGAAAAACTGCAATTATGCTGTACGAAGTGCAGTCTCAGGGGGGAATATGTTGAATAAATGTGTTATTTCGTAACTTTGGCTCTCTTCTTTCTGGGCAAAGCCCAGAACTTCTCAGCACCCCCTCGTAACTAGCTTTTCCACAAAGAAGGGATTCAATCAATCTAAGACAATGGGCTTAAAAAGGTACAATAATGATCCAAGATGTGTTGGATGGTGTGGGTCTTGTGGATTCTTTTTATCCTTGCAAGAAACATATATTTTGATAACTCGCAATTTTTACAATATTATCAGCTTCAAAGTTTTTTTTTAACTAAGCTAGCTTCAAGGAGAGTATTTCATGGTTTCTATTATGATGCTTCTTAGCCAATATAGGGATCGTAAACCATTAGTATCCTTTCTGAACCACCCCTATCCTCTAAATTGTTGGATACAGGTGTTAAAACCAGATTGTGGGAATACATAGGATTTAATTAGAGTAGGATGGGCACCGGCCACAAGAACTTTGGTTAGTAAATGGAGATATGTTTATCACATATTAGGCACCAGGCAGTAACAAATATTCGTGAGGGTTTAAAAAAATAGGAGAAAACTTGTATGCTAGTTGTAAACAAACTCATAATGACACAATGGCTTTCCTATTTAGCTCCTATGATGACAGAAATTTAATCCAACTCCAAGCCTATGCTATTAGACAAACTTTATTTTGACAGAAATTTGTTGCAGTAAAAACTTTTTTGGTACATGGTCTAACTTTTTAAGGAATTAAATTTCCATTAGTAGATATAATTAAAATATTTTGGCAAACAACTTATAAATGGTACACTATAGAGAAGTGGCAGGGCACCCTAGGTGACTTGGATGTTTTATGATATATGGGACTTTGTGTTTATTTGCTATTTATTAATGCATGTGCTTTTTGATTTTTTTGTTTGGCTGACTCCACAATAGTTACCGGGATACATAATGGTGCATTTGATTTGGCTGGTGATAGTACAACACTATAAAAGGCACAGGATCTTTAAGGCATTATTTTATGAATACAAATTTTACTGCAAAATAGTATATCTTTGTGTAAACTTCACTGCTGGTACTCCATATGTAGCATGATTTATCCCATCCACTTTATAGTCACATTTCACAGTTATGAATCCAATTCTTCAGGAGTATCATATAAACAGGAAAACCATGCAAAAGCATTATTGATAGTGTACCAATAAAGAAAATAAATCCAAATCTCTTCACCTCAAAGTTTTGTCAAACACAGCAGGTCATAAGTGCAGGCAAAAAACAAACTAGGGATAGACTGAGCAACAAAATATAGAATTTCTAAATTGTCCTCAGTCTGGATCACAACTAAACAAATAATGAGGTTGAACACTGTAACAGTGCAAAGGTTATGTTGTAACTACCACGAGCCAATAAGAGCATACCTAATATGTTCACCCACCTGTTCTAAATGTTTTTCAAGTCATTAAAGTATGTTTGCCCATCTCTGATTAATATCTTTTAAGCTTATTTAATTGGGTCACACAAATGTTATGGTTTCCCATAAAGCACAGGTTAAATAATGAATATTATGAATATTATTTACAAAAAAAAATCATATGTATGGTGTTTGTGCTATTGTGTGCAAGTATTTGCACATTTGCACAGCAAATTGTTTACAAATTTACCTTAGACTGAGATTGGAATCAGTAACAATGTTCATTCGGGTAGAGGTGGTTTTTTTACAAGGACCATTGGCAGGGAACAGGTAAAGACTCACCTTTAATGATCTTCACCCTTTTTAATAAAGTTAAGAAATTGTTTATGTTGTGTGTCTTTGTTTTCACGTAACTTGTAACTTTTGTAACATTTGTGTCATTGTTTTTGCATCATGTAACAACTTACCTGCCTCACAAGGAGAAATTTCAGTTTTACGTAGAAATATTTACTCAAATGAATGTGAACCTGACCAGCTTGTATTACAAAATCATAAGTCCTTACACCAGGGTGACCTTCAGACTTATGAGTCCAGCTATGTACTTAGCTTCTCTTGGGATCTCATCTGCTATTTACATTTTAAGGCAATGTATTGCTTCCCCGTCTAGTAGCACCAGAAAGCACATTTGTAAACTGTGTGCTCTTTAACACTTTACGTTTTGGATTCACAGCTTGATAATAAAGTAGAATGGAATGAACGTGTTAATAATAATTGTTCCAGCCTCCCATGGAGCAGTAAGAGTGGCATTTTTCATAATATGGGTTTTCCGTGAAAGTAAACAGTCTTTTTATTGACTGGGAATTTGAACACGAAGCAACAAATGTAAAGGCAGCGCGTAGGATCTAAGGTTATATTGAAATCTCCAAATTGCTATAATTCCAATCAATAATTTATTGAAGGATCTGGTTAGTGAGTATCAACATAAAGTAGAAATTGGTTTGAGCTAAGACGTGGGAAATAAAGGATTTGGAAATGTCCCCAGATTTTTTTTCAGATCTAGACACTGTCTGTACACAGTAATAAAAACTCATAAATGGTGATCCCAAAATATTTTAATTTGTTTTTTTTTTTTGATGCTTTGGCTGAAACAGCTATATTTTATATTTAGTGCTGTATTTATTGTACTTTTTACATTTGCTTACTCTCACCAACTTTATCTTCAAGCAATTCATTATTTTAGATGATTGGACATCTTAATATTCAATCATCTGATTATATAAATAGTTTACTTTGCAATAGAATTTTGTTGCCACATTTGGTCATTTTTTTTTTTGCTATATTGCCATGTAGAGGCTTGAGTTTTAAATCAATAAGAGAAACATACTAAAACGGGTATATGTGTGTAATGTGTAAATTTGCTTTTCTGGAAATGTAAGTTGAATGGCTATCATGCTGATCTTCTTGCTCCATTTTATCTTAGCCATGCACTGTATTCTGACTTGTTACATAGTTGTTTTGGGTAAAAAAACCTACAAAAGTCAAAAGCAACAAAGCAACTAATATCTTTAGATAGAACTTAGGAATGACAGCCTCAATACATCTCAGTGACACACACACACACATATATAAAACACGTGTATGTTCCTGAATAATTTGTTTTCTATTACAGTGCTTCATTCATGTGCAGTGAATGTCACATTCACTAATTTATAACTATGCTGCTTAGTGAATGTTTTTTCCCCCAGATAAAACATACCTGGGAAATTCTACTGCTTTTAAAACTGTTCATTTTCAGGAGTAATGAGGCAACAGGGTAGAGAAGGCACTAGCAGGAGTCATTGGGAATGAATGGTGAAGCTTGTGGTGTATATTTCTAAAACACAGGAATACAATTTGAAAAATACTATTGCCATTTGCTGGTTTTCCACCAAATCATCATTAAAAGGAAAACTTTCAATCTCATTCATCCCTAATGATGAACAATAACAAATGCATCTTCTCTTTACCTTATATTACATGCTATTTTATTAACAATCAACCTTACTAATTTTCCCCAGTGAAAACAGATCAACTTACACTGTTTCCCTTGCTCACTCAAAATCCATCTTCTACTGGCATTTTATCTGTGTTTCAAACCTTTGGAAATCGGTCACTTTCACTTCTTTTATTTCAGGTAATTTTCACAATAAACATCTTACTGTACTCTTCTTCTACCCTGTTTCCCCGATGATAAGACACTGTCTTATTTTTTTTGAAGGCCAAAATATGCTCTAGGGCTTATTTTCAGGGGGATGCCTTATTTACCCATGAAGAAGACTACAGTACACAGTTATTGTTCATGTGCCATTCATGTCCACTTCTGATCAATCTGTGCCAATCATTGTCCCCTTCTGATCAATCATGTGCCATTCCTGTCCCCTTCAGATCAATCATGTGCCATTCATGTCCACTTCTGATCAATCTGTGCCAATCATTGTCCCCTTCTGATCAATCATGTGCCATTCCTGTCCCCTTCAGATCAATCTGTGCCAATCATTGTCCCCTTCTGATTAATCTGATCCATTCATTGTCCCCTTCTACTGTAATCAATAATATACTGTACCATTTAATGTCCCATTCTAAAGCTTACCGTATATAGAGTGGTATTGCTCACAGCAAAAAAAAACCTGTCTGAACTCCTGAACAAACTCCTGCAGTCTCCGTTAGGGAGGGATGAGGGAAGCTGCCTGTGTTTGTGTGGGCGGAGTCACGTCAGTCCTGTCACTTCCTCTTCATGAAGAGGACGCACGGAGGAACCACACGGAGGAACCACACACGGAGTCTCCCACCGCACCACGCGATTCTGGTAAGTAATCGGTGGGTGGCTTATTTGCGGGGGGGAGGGGGGGGGCTTATTTTTCATTTTTACCTAAAAAGGGGGGGCTGTCTTATTTGATGGCCCTGCCTTATCATCGGGGAAACACGGTAGTACTGTGGCAGATAATGGCACCAACAAAAAAAGTATTTCTTACCTGATGCTTACAGGAAGAGGCAGAGAAGTTTAGAATGGGAGGGCATGCAAGGTAAGCAGATTGGTAGAGACTACCATAAGTCAGCAGAAACTGAAAAAACTGTAAACCAGCTGAGCACTTGAGCATTTACATCCAACTGCTCTGTGTAAAACCATGTTTCATCATAAAGTAGCTGCGTTTGCAGATTAGCTAATTTTCCTGATATCCAATACAGTAATTTCCCTCCCGTATCTGATAAAGGAATTGCAGGAGTATGGTGGGTTATCCAGTTTTAAATTGAACCACTTAAAGTGTGCTGCCCTGGATATTTCCCTTCATTCTACCACCAAACGCCAATTGGCAGAGAACTTCCCGTTTAAGTGGGAGGAATCCGCAATAAAAATACTTAGGGTTTCAGATAGCTAGGGATCTACAATCCATCTTTCAACTTAACTTCTCACCGTTCCTACATACTATGAGCAAGGAACTAGAGCAGTGGGTTACCCGCTCGTTTTTCTAGTTTGGAAGGATGCAGTTAGTGAAAATGAACCTTCTGCCCAGATTGCTTTATCTGTTCCAGGCCTTGCCTATAACTCTACCCCAGAGGTATTTTAAACATATACATGCTAAGATTTTTTAATTTATATGGGGAAATAAGAGCCCTCGCTTAAATTGAAAATTGCTCTTAACACGTAAGAATGTGAGAGGCCTTGGAGTCCCGAATTTGAACCTGTACTATGCCGCATCTCACTTGGTGAACAGACCTCTGCCATGGGTTCAAACAGTCAATACTGGGATAAAGCACACCCCACTATTAATATCTGTGGAAAGTACTTTCAGTCTAGGGAGGTATCACCTCATCCCAGCCTGTTATCGGTGTTGGATAATCTGGGATTTGGACCCCGCCTGCTACGGGGTGGGTTCGTTACTCTCGGGGAGAAGGGCCTGACCAGAGCGAGACATTTTATGTCTGGAGGGACATGCTGTACACAGGGAGATTTTCAAAGCTCTTCTCTTTAATATGAGTTAGATTATTGGAAGGTGGCACAATTATCTCATTTTCTTAAAACGTTGCATGTAGATGTGGGCTACAGTAGGCAGCTAACAGTGTATGAAAAAATGTTTAATAGTGATCTGAGCTCTAGACATGCCTTGTCAGCTATATATTCCATGCTAAACATGACACCAGAAGGTTATACACCCACTTATTTGCAGGGGTGGAAAGGGAGATGGAGATGTTTTTTTCCCAGGCCCAAAAAGAACAAGTGCTTAGCTACTGTCATAAAAGCTCCATCTATAGTAGTTCGCAAGAAACGGGGTATAGGATTCTCACACGTTGGTACAACACACCAGGCAAATTGCACACTGTTTTCCGCACTAAATGAGATGTATGCTGGAGATGTGGGGAGGAAAAGGGCACGATGCTACATATCTTTTGGTCATGTTCAAGGCTTAAGGGATTCTGGCAAAGGGTCAGGAAAATTAGTCAAGAAATGTCGGAGAGACCAATTCCTAATGATCTGGGCTTTTTTCTTCTTCACCTTCACCAAGATTGGCCGCAGAAAGTGTATGGTAAATCGGTGGTAACATTTTTGTTAAATGCCACCAAGGCGTGCATACCTTGTATGTGGAGAAAACCAATGGCTCCATCACTGGGAATGTGGCTAGGAAGGGTGAATGAAATTAAATTGATGGAGGATCCGAGCTCGGATCTGTATAAAAGAAATGAGAGATTTCTAGACACTTTGGGGCCTTGGATAATGTTCCAAGAATCTCCTGAATACAAGAATATGCTGGGAGAACAGGGTGCTCTAATTGACTCAGGGGTATACGCTGTATATGTTAATGGAGAATTGGTTTAGTCGGAGGGAATGGTTCTGTGGAGGTAAGGGGATATAGGCTTGGTTAATGATTGGTTTGATTACTTTTCCAGGGTTACAGAGGGTTTGCAAAGGACTTTTGTGCCTTGGCACAGTTATATTCTCTTTTTTGGTCAGAATGTAATGGTTCTATTAAGTTTGATAAATGTGTTTGGTCTATGTTTAAAAGTATGTGTTACAGAACAATGACTTTGTGATTGTTTAACTGTAATTACTGTGTGTTCTGTATGTTTTTTATTATGAAAATGTATACATAATCAATAAAAATATAATGTTTAAAAAAAAAACATGTTTCCTATTAATTATTTATGAAGTTTTTTATTCCTAGCAAAAGCCGAACAATAATCCTTCAATTGACCTTTCTTTCATTATGGGCTATTCCCCACTTTTTAGGTCCAATGTATAAGTACACTACAATGCACCTTAGGATGCACCTGCACCATTTATGGCAATCCAAGCCCGCCTTGATATCATGTGTTGCAATGCTTGTAAGTTAAAGGTGCATTGGTTGAGTGCATTGGGATGCCATTCCATATGAAAGGCACCTTAATGCAGCACTGTGGCCCTGATTTATTAAAGTTCTCCAAGGCTGGAGAGAATACACTTTCATCAGTGAAGCTGGGTGATACAGAAACCTGGAATGGATTTCCTAAAAGTCATTAGCTATTTGTTAGCAAATGTTTTCAATTTTAGACCAGATCCATTCAAGGTTTGCTGGATCACCCAGCTTCACTGGTGAAAGTGTATTCTCTCCAGCCTTGGAAAACTTTAATAAATCAGGGCCAATATGTTTGTTTTGGTAACACACAATAAAATATTGGTGTTACTGTAATATATATATGTGATTCTGAACTCAAATTTCAGCTTGCTTACAGTTAAGCTAAATAATCAGCATGGCATGCAGATAGCTACCAAATACTTAATATATGTGACAGTTTTTTTGTATAGTTTAGTTTTTTTTATTTATTACCATTTTTTGTGTGTACTATACCAAAATTTGGTTACATTTTTGTTTATTTTAAAAAAAATATTTAATGGTATGTATATGTACTGCCAAAAGAAAGTCACATATATCAAAAAAAAACTACAATATCCACAAATGGTAGATTGGCCTGGTAAGATGAATGCATACATTTTAGCTGCACATGGAAAATATGACAAAGACATTTACTCTCCTATGCAATGTAACTAAGTGACTAGCTTTCATTGTCAATCTACACTAAATAACTCCAAGCAGAAATCTAAATCTCAACAGTATTATTTGAAGTGAATCTATTTTTCCTATAACACAATAACACTGTACACAAAAGTACTTTCAAAATGTAACTTAGATGGTGTTCTACTGCCCCCAGATGGAAAAACAATATACTACACATTCCCTTTTGAATAGTCTGTTTTTATCAAATTGCAAAAACAAGGAATTATTACAACATATGAAATAGTAAAAACGTTCAGTGACACTACATTGACTAAGATGTATAAATGAGTTAAATATTTTAAACATTTTTTGTACATTTTTTGTATTTTTCTTGTTATATTTACTATAATGATGTAGTAATATAGCCTACATTTAAAAAACATTTTTTCTTTGCTTTATGCCTAAAGTGAACCTAAACGTGTTAGTGTGGTCACATACCTACATATTTGTAATTGCTCTGCAGTGATGACTGTTTCATGATATGTCACCACTACATCCCCTGAAGTAGCCATCCTTGCTGCTGACTTTTCTGTATCCTTCACAATCAATTTTGACCATTGTCTGGCCACTAATGCTGTAACTGTTGCCCGTGTGCAGGAGTTACATTGACCTTTACATATAAAAAAACAAACCAGAACCAGGGTAAAAAGTTTATTTGACAATAGAGACTTTGCATGTCTCTTCTTTCAAAAACCTTCACCTCCTGATGACTTTTTGTATTTTAAATTTCATTCCTCTTTAAATATGTTTCAAATAGTGACTGGTGAGCTCCATATTTATAGTAAGGTGTATTATTGGCTTGTCCCTGCACATTAAAGAACTTAGAAGAGTAAGTCGCACTTATTCCAACAGTTTTTTTCCCATTCACAAGTGCTTCATGACTGCTCTGACATCATTCCTATTGTTCACATCTGTGTGTATTTATAATAATTATATGTCAAATTGCTAATGATATGCAGGGTGTGCACTATAGTAAATGTAAATATTTTTGGATTCTTTCAGTGATGAGACATAAATGAACTTAAACAATAAAAGATTGTATCTGTTGGTGATTCGCTCTATATGACCTTTAAATCCAGTTTGAGACTATTGTGAATTTTTTCATTTAAAAAATAAATAATAAAACAATTATTAATATTGACTTCAGGGCTGGCTTTACACCTATGTATTGGGATAATGCAAATGACCAGCACATGTGTATTGTGTTTCATTGTCATTCATTTTAGATTGCACCCCAACTTGCTAAAACAATGCCCCAGCATTATAGTTGCATAGCGGGACACCACAATGCACAGTGCTGTAGAGATCATGAGATGTCGACTGGGTTTTCTCTGGAATGGTAACTTCAGTCCCTGGCTTTACCAGGAGCTTGGACACATTCTGCATTATTTCTCCCTTGAAGCGGAACTAAACTTAAAAATGAAAAAATCACACTTACATTTAGTTCCACAGATCCCTTGATTGGGCTGGAGAAGTCTTTATTCGGGTCCCACATCGCCCTCGATCTCCCCTTCATCCCGGCCTTCTTCTTGCTACATCACCAAGTCTCTTCAGATTGGGTGATGTAGCCTGCTGTAAAGGGGAAAAAAATGCCAATCTCACTTCACATGCGTGATATCAGCATCTCTTTCCTTTTTGCGCATGTCTAATCTTGGGCATGTACAGAAGAAGCAACAAAGAGCCTACCGGGATGCGTGACCTAGGTATCTCAGAAGTCTTGGCGCTCCCATTCAGTCTTGATCGCTGTGGTGATCATGACAGAAAGGGGTGGTGCTTCACCCCCTTTTTTTTTAAAAAAAAAAAAGGTTACTGTAGTTAAAAAAAAAAAGAATATTATTGTTGTCTACCCTTTTATGCAAAGTAAAATTATGAGTTTAGGTCTGCCTAAACAAAGCAGGTTGGTTGGTTGGTTGTTGCTGATATCTGACTGATATTAGTGCTATTTTTCCTTACAAAAATGGATTTCTGTAATGACGGTTTAATATTGTTTAAAATTGTTTATTACTGAGCATGCATAGGTGCATGGAAAGTATATTTTCTAATATCGGGGGTGGTGGTCTACTTTAAGAAAAACAGATAATCAATTTCTTCGTTATGATACCATTTTGTTCACTTTCATAATGTTTGCTATATACAAATCATTATCCCACAGTATTAAGCAATTTTTAATGGAATTCACTATTTTTACTTTCACCCATTGATGGTAAACTCATTGAATATGTAATTAGAACTGTAATTTGCAAAGCTATATTACCTTTTTTATGTTATGTTGTTTTTCTTTTTGGTATTTCTGCATAAAAAAGCTAAATGATTGGAGGTGAAACTCCTAATTAAAAATGTCTTGAAGTTACAAAAATATGTTCAAACCTCGATTAGGTTTTTCATTGCTGTGTCCATACATACTGGACAGATTTGATTTACCTTTCTATACCAGTGACTGAACAAGAAGTGTGTAAAATATTCCCAAAAGGTATACAAAATGCAGTAACAGAAAAGGTTCTAAGTTTCTGCGTCTATTAAAACATGTCCTATTTTTGTCTGTTCATTAGAGAAATTCTGCTCATTTTTTGTTCTTCATGCAGGAAATGAGCAAAAACATTTCCAGCAGGGCCATAGAAAGCAATAAAACTTAGGAAATGTTCTAACCTTTCACTATTCTCTGCCAAAATAATGTTTTTTGTTTTTTTTTAATGGAGTTTACCCTTAATGAATAACTGCACTTTCAAAGTGCAGGTAACTTGTTTGGCTCTTTTCTCTGAACTAAACTTACCCTGTCTCCCCATATGCATACATACAGGGATCAGCCACGACTTGTTAGTTTTATATCCAACTCTGTAATGGTTGTGCCTATGCATAAGATTTATTGGGTAAGGTGTAAAGGAATGCAATGGGTTTGCATGTTTAAGACCTAGCCTCACCCTAATAAACTTATTTGGGATAAATTGGAGCACCAATTATAAGCCAGGTCTTCTCATTCAAAATCAGAACATGGACCAACATATGCTGTTTTGGCTGTATGGTGATAAATTCACACAGACATACTTCATCTTGTGGAAAGCCTTTTCAAATAAAAAAAAGCTGGGGTCCACATGGGGTCAAGTTAATTCACGCACTTTTAGAACAAGATGTCCAGCATCTAGCACTGAGACATTAGAGGTACAAGACAGGGTACCCTCAGCAAACCCCAACACCTAACATTAGACATTTTACTGAAATATACAAGATATTCAATTGGTATGTTGCAGGACTAAAGTTGGATAACAACGAACAAAAAACACTTTTATCATATAAATGAGATGTAAAGCGATCAAACAGTTGGAAAACAGACAGTATATTTTGTTACCTTAAAGGGAGATCTGAGCTTACGTGAAATTAGTTATTTCTGAGCTGCCTCCTGGTACAAAGTTCTTGCACAAAAGACCAGGGTCACATGGGAATGCCTTAGAACTAGTGCAAGGAGGGCACCTAGTAGCGGACCTTTTAGTAAATACCGTATGTGGGCCCAATGATTTCTCTTCCCTTGTAGTCTTCCCTTAGTTTTAAAAAACAAAATTGAAGAACCTCCTTCTAACGGACTCAGCATCAAGTTTTTTTTTTTATAGAACTACTTTCTATAGAATCCCAGTGTGTATATCAAAAAATTGTGAGTGGAGACAGTGTTTTATAAACAATCATTTTCAGACTCTAAACCATTGCTGTGGAAGTCCCTCTTTTTCATATCTCTTGGATTTTATCCAAGCACCTCCCAGAGGCCTCTTTGTGCATTCACCTTTATACGTTCCACTTTACAATGTAAGAATAAACCTATTTAAATCTGGGACCTTTGCCTCTTACTTCACATAATCTTGAGCAATTTAAGGAAAATAAGTATACAACAACAAGGTTTTACTACTTTGACAACATAAAAACTTTTGTGAAAAGGAAGACATTTTATTTAAAAAGAAATCAGTTGAAAGTGAGTGGCAGCATTACAGAAAAGTAAAAAATTTCTGCCTGCATTTCCTATACTTTCTATAGAGGAGAGGGTACAAGTCAGCAGTATGACAACAAAGTATCATCAAGGGCAGGACTCCCAGGAAAAGAAGAGATATTATTTTTGATGCAAGTCACTGCAGTTGTTCTTCCACTGCTCACAATATTAATATCATAAAAAGTAATATGAAGATGAGAGATGGCATTGTTCACTCTGCAATACCACTTACTAATAATTCTGTTTACCTTTACCTGAACAGCTAAACAATGTCAGGGAACGGCTGTACACATGCTAGATTTTCATTTTCAGAGGATTGTGACAATTCTTCTTTTATTTGTGCTAGGTATGTACTATCTATATAGAGCGGTTGATTGGAAAATGTGGTAGATCCTACAGTAGAATACTGCAGTCAGACGCAAGCCTGACGCAAGTCTGAAAAAGCCCTTAATCTCAACAATGCAGGCAGATCAGGCTTGTGAGAATACCGTCAAAAGTAATGCCAGTGTTTGATGCTGAGTCTCCATGCCTAAAAGAATTTTGATCTAATGAATAAAAGAAGTAGTCCAAAGACAATTTAGCTGCAGAGGGAAGGGCTAGATGATGTTGGAAGTTCATCAACCAGAAAATACAGCAGGCTCAATCTGACATGCTGAAGGTTCTAATCCACTTTGTGAGAAGTTGACTTTGTGAAGTGAAATCAGAGTAAGCAATTTCGGCACAGAAGAGGAGACAGTACAGCTATACAAAACTGATATTTATATTTTGAAAATAAAAACTGTAATAGGCACAGAAGGCGTGGGATGTATAAAGGTGACTTTTAAATAGCATGTATATGTGCAAAAGTTCAGGGTTTTTGGCATTGAATAATTATATTTGTTCATGATGATATTCATATTTTGTAAACTTGCTAAGACTAAAAGTCATACTTGTTGGGCTTAGTTCCAGCACATTTTTATGATTTAATATGTGTGTCTGATTTTACTATTGTACTTCTCCAAGCCAAGAAAATCATATTTAGGTACTGGATATCTAACAACCTTTCATTTTTATTAGTGTAGTACTAAAAAAATTAACTTTAAATATTGCGGGAGAAGGTCTCAGGCCCGGACAGGTTTACGTTAGCTTATTATAAACGATTTCTCCCTCTTATTTTTCTATTATATTAGCACACAGACTGACTCCAATGCTCCAGCTCCTCATTTACCCAGATCAAAGCCATTTTTGTCAGCCTTCAATGCACAATCCTCAGATTGCCCCCTCACCATAGACTCATCAGCAGCTCATATAACTGTAATCCTAAAACCTGACAAAGACCCCCAGGTCCTGTGCAAGTTACATACCAATATCACTACTGAATTACTGATTTAAAACTTGTTTCTAGTATATTAGCACACGGACTGACTCCAATGCTCCAACTCCTCATTCACCCAGGTCAAAGCAGGTTCCTGCCATATCGAGAGGTACGAAATACCACCATTCGTATGCTCAACCTGATCCACCATGCTACCTTGAATAAAATCCCTCAGCTAATCTTCTCTGCTGATGCCAAGAAGGCTTTTGACTGCGTAGATTGGAGTTATGTGCACCAGGTCCCTACCTAAATAGGAATGCCAACCTGTCTTCTTGAATGGGTTCAGACCCTTTATAGGCACCCCACTGCCTCAGTTAGAGTCAATGGCATCCTTTCTGGACCATTTTCAATTGCCAATTGTACGAGAAAAGGCTGCCCTCTTTCCCCTCTACTTTTCATTTTAATTTTAGAACCCTTACTAGGACATATCCATAAGAATCCAGACATAAATGGCCTTTCAATCAACAAAACAGAACACAAAGTCGCTGCATATGCAGACAGCTTGCTTTTCTGTATTATTTCCCCTCAAACCACTATTCCCAATGTATTAAAAGAGCTTCGCCATTATGCACAATTTTCTATCTACAAAATAAAGCTTCAGAAATCTGAAGTTCTAGATGTCAATTTACCTCAATTTACAAGAAAGATCCTCTCACCTTCCTTCCCATTTAAATGGGCCTGAGGATCCCTCTGCTATCTTGAAACTAATATCCCAGCCAATATAAATTGTGTGGTTGACCTGAATTTCTTACCACTTCTTACCACTTCCTAGCACAATATGTAGGGACCTCCAAGGATGGCGGCAACACGTCTTTTCATGGTTCGGAAAATATTTAAAAAATGAATATCATACTGCGACCCCTATACCTGCAAACTTTGCCGGTCTGCTTACCTTCCCACCTACTACAAAAAATCCGTTCTGAATTTTTGCGATTTATATGGAACACTGACTCCCTCAGAATTCAAAAATCCTCTTTGATTCCTAAAAGATAAAGGATGCATAGCATTTCCAGATCTCTTGCATTTACACTTTAAGGGATGGGTAAGACTAGAAGATGTCGTGTCCCTTATCCAACTATGTACCGCAGCCTGGTCCCCACCAGAAGACTGCAGTAGTCTTTACTGCCCCTCCCACTATCAGGAGAGACCCTGAAAATAGTAGGCAAGTTTTTTTGGAACGCAGGCATTGAAACTTTTCCCTAACTCTTGTCCCCAATACTAGGACATCCCAATTTTCCCGCTAGTAGGACTGACATATTCTTTGGGTAGTGGAACAAGCAAGGAAATTTTTGCGCTGTCCAGTTCCTACAACCCCCGGAAAAGAGCCCCATATCACAGGTACAAACAGGTCATTCCCTCCAATGCTTGGATGCGTGAAGGAGGATACAATTCAAACACTTTTTAACATCACTTCCATCTGCACAGCATTTCCACAAGTCCCTCACCACTTTGGAAAACCTATGTGAGAGGTAACCCTCTGAGAGAAGTGCTGTCCTACACATACAAAATACAGTTGACATCACATGCCCCATCAACACCTTTATTTATTTCCAAGTGGGAAAGGGATCTCGACTTCACCTTCACCGGGGAACAAAAAGAACTTCCCCTATATTATAGACATAAGGCTTCAATAAGTAACTAATACCAAGAGACAACCTACAAACTACTCACCAGATGGTACAGAACACCAGAAGTTTCCAGCTAAAATGTACCCACATACAAGTCCGCTGTGCTGGAGATGTGTTGAGAACATAGGCACTTTGTTACACATTTTTTGGAGTTGCCCCATCCTGGCACCTTTTTGGTCGTGTGTAGCAGTAGTCATTAGTAGATTGACAAATGTATTCATCTCAAATAAGCCCAAACTCACTCTGCTACATGTGTCTGCGATGTAAAAGAAACACTAGAAATGTTCCCTATTGCGACATCTGTTAAATGCAGCTAAGGTGTGTATGCATCCCTATGAAAACAGCCCACCTCTCTGACACTCAATCAATGGATGCTAAGAGTAACTAATATACAGTAAATGGAAGAATTAATAAACTCAGAGGATCAGCCAACAAACAGGCCCATACGTACTTGGTTTTACTGGGAGGAATTTACATGTAATCCTGAATATGCACGTTCGCCAACCTTTCCAAAACCCAGCTGCACCTCCCCATTAGGAATGTAAATGTCACAAAATAGGAGATGAACCTGGGTAGAAAAACACCCTCGTCCCCCACCCATACTCTCATCCCATCCTACTCTCGTACTCTCCTTTTTTTCCTTCTATATTTTTTCTTTCCCACCCACCCACACCTCAGTTTATAAAAAAGCACCCCTAAAGCCCAAGTACTGCAAACCAGAACATTCATGAGGGTTGTTATTTATCACATTTTTCCTCAATGAATGTTCATTGCCACAGTTTATTGTCGATTTATTTGGTATATCTCATTGTGCCTACATATTATTATGTAGATACACCTATTTCTTTTGTACTGGTCTTGTAATTGTACTTGCAAAGTATTTTTGTACATAATGGCTTGTTGGATGCCTTATAAAAAAATTCTGCAGGATAAATTGAAGCAAACCCAAAGAGAATTCTAAAGAATATTTGAATTTGGGCCTTTTTTCCGCTGAATGAGATATAAAGGAATAACACTGCTAAACAAAAAAAGCATATTTCTTTCAAATTATCCTGTTCTATGTCTGGAGAAGGCAAGGTTCTGGTTCTCTGTTAAGTTTTTATTCTGATTAGTTTGTTTTGGAAAATTGTACTTCTTGTGTGATCGCCAGCATAAGAACTGAAGGAAATCTCTTTACGGGAATACAGACTACAAAAAAACAAAAACAAAAAAACAATACTATATTGGAATAAGTTAAATATGTATAAGGTGGCTATTGCTTATTTATTTCCTTATGGGGAGTATCTTTACAAAATTTGGCACAAACCTTAATTTTTTTGTTGAACAGCTTGCAAGCATAACTGTGGACAAATATTAATGAAATGCATGTGAAAAGAAACCAATATACTTATTACTATATCTCTCATGTGTTAATCTTATTCAGATATCAGATTTCATATTTGTTATGATAGTGGTTCTTTAAAATGGGAGAATGAAAAATATGTGTGGGTTGTTGTTGTTAAGCTGTTCAAAAATTATTTTAGTGTTTTCTTGGTATATAAATGTTCAACTACAAATTACATAAAACAAGAAATGTTGCTTACATATCCAAACTCTGTCCCTATCACTGATGGTGTTAAGCTGCGTACACACGGCAAATTTTTCTCGCCCGATAATCGGTATCGGCCAATTATCGGGCGAAAATCTGCCGTGTGTACAGTCGGTCGTCGTCCATCGTCCGACGACCGTCCTGGCGGATCCATGGACGATGGACGACGACCGATCCTAATGAAAGGGAAGGGGAGAGCGCGCAGCAGGGTGCCGCTCCGTCGCTCTCCCCCTCCCCTCTCCATAGAGCATGAACGGTGCTGTATGTACAGCATCGTTCATGCATCGTGCAGTCTTTTCTCGTTGGAAAGGATCGTGAAAGCTCCTTTCCAACGAGAAAAATTGCAGGTGTGTATGCAGCTTTACTCTATGCATTGTTAACCATTGGTTGTTAATCATTAACACTTGTCTATCTAATCCTATTGTATGTGTCTAGATGTCAGTACTGGGCAACCAAATGTAGGTGGATTTGTTAATAATTAATGACAACTGGCACTGACAGTTAGCAAATTCTTGTGAGAAACTGGCAAATGACTGACAGAAGTAGACAGATACTGAACCTCAATGCACTTTTAATGTAGTAAGAATGACAGTAAATCATGTTGATGATTGGTAATAAAAGCACAGCTTTCCTAAGTCATTTCCTACTCTACCCACACCTACCCATTGTTGCACTTCCATGGGCCCTACTTCCCTTGTTGCCTCCAGTAAATATACTGTCTTGTGTTCTACTTACTGCTTAGCCAACCAGTCTTGTGTCTGCCCCTTGCATCATGATGTGGTACCCAAAGACTTTAGAACCTTTTGGTGAACTCGTCCCAAAAAGTAAAGCACAGATAAGCAGGAAGAGATGTGAGCAGTGTAAGAAAGACTCTTCCATACTACATACCAAAGGTAAAAAGAATTGTGATTTGGCTCTTCATGTTTAAGGTAAGTAAACAGAACTTCAGGTAAATTCCCTAAAAATCTATATATAAAATTGTATGTATGTATGTATGTGTGTGTGTGTGTATGTGTGTATGTTCCACCATCACTTGAAAATACATGGAGACATTTCATCCAAACTTGCTATACATATGACTGAGACTCTCTTGCTATACATATGACTGAATGTGAGTGCACCTGTCATCTTTGTACATCGCTGTGCTATATGTCAGAGATATATTTGTATGTATGTATGCCATCACTAGGAAATGCATGGAGACATTTCAACCAAACTTGCTATGTTCCACCATCACTCGGAAACGCATAGAAACTTGCTAGACATATGACTCAGACTCATGTGAGTGCACCACTGATCTTTGTGCAGCGCTATATGTCAGAGCTATATTTGGTGATCACTAGGAAACGCATGGAGATGTTTCAACCAAACTTGCTATGCTCCACCATCACTCGGAAATGCATAGAGACATTTCAACCAAACTTGCTAGACATGTGACACCGCTGATCTTTGAACAGAGGTATATGAAGGTATATAAAGGTATATGTCAGAGGTATATAAATGTATAATATTAATTTGTGACTGTGGTGGGGGGGGGGGGGGGAGCATTAGAATGTCAGCTCCACTGTGTTTCATTGTACAGCACTATGGTATATGGCAGAGCTATATAAATCTATATATATATAAAATTGGATGTATGTATGGATGTATGTATGTATGTATGTATGTATGTGTGTATGTTCCACCATCACTCGAAAACGCATGGAGACATTTCAAACAAACTTGCTATACATATGACTGAGACTCATGTAAGTGCACCAGTCATCTTTGTACAGTGCTGTGCTATATGTCAGAGCTATATATGCATGTATGTATTTATGTATGTATGTGTTGCTCAGTGACAGTGTGCCTTTTGCTTATATTTTTAGACATTTTTTTGGCTCTTTTACAAATTTTTGGCCTGTAATAATGCCTTCGAGAAAATGTAAGGCAATTGGCCGAGTGCAGTCAAAGGCAAAAAAATGAAACAGCACCGTAGACAAGAAAATCACTATAGCTTTAAGTGATTGCATTTCCTGTATATTATAGGATTGCAATAAATACATACCAGGGCAACTCCGGGTTATCAGCTGGTAAAAAAATATATACAGGGTATTATGTAGTAAAATGGGAAAAAATTTTGTTTTTATACAAAGCTCCATATTCAAATGTGTACTGAAATGTGCATAATGTGTTTGCAATTAAAGGGAATAAAGAATACAATAACAGTCCAAAAGTTTGACATAACCCTCAGAAAGTATGCAGATAACCACTTCATCCTGATTTCTTAGTTTGAGAAAAATTTGACTATCATCTATTTATCATCTATTCATAAAAGAACTTCCATGTTTACTCATCAAAAAACTATTTACAGATTGTCTGCTGTTTAGGTGGAGTTTGCACAAACTTTGTCTTGATCATTGTAGGTCTTTGAATCACCAGCAGCTATCAATGATCTCTTTCATGGCGACAGCTATCGGAACACACTCACAATGTTTCTTTTGCTGAACACACCCTATACTTGTAACATGTGAGGTGTGTTCAGAAAATGCAAGACTGCCAACGTGTACTACCAGATTCATCAAGAATGTTAGCATGGGAATAAGGGAGCTGCCTATGTTTTTTATAAGGTACAAATTTAGGGGCTGTCATCTGGATCCTGTTTTCAGTGTCAAGTGAACTAATGAACTTGAACAAGCAAATTATGGAGGTTTTTTCAGACTTAACTGACTCTATACTTGTTATGTATCAGACTCACAAGTGATGTGTAATGAAGATGATAGCCCCAGAACCTGGAAAAAAAAATAGAAGGAAAGATTGTTCTTACAAAAAAATCCACATAGGTATCCTACAATTTAATCTGGTATTACTTGTAATAAAATAATAAAATTAAATGTAATGAAATAATCTTAATTCTTAATTCTTGATTTGTTATGATAGTGTAGACTTAACTTTCTTTTTTCATTATTCTCTTCTTCGTCAGGCTGTAAGGCTTTCCTATCTCATACTGGAACTCAGTGCTGATAACATAGACAGAACTGTCTCATATAACAAATATGCTGCCAGGATTACATGAAACAAAAGTAATGGTTTTGTTATTTGACAGTTTTACCCTGGCAGATATTTGTGCTCTGAAAGGAAAATACCATAAATGAAAAATTACACATAACTCCTACAAGCTAAGGTACCACTATAGTAACTTTTAAACTGTTAGTGCCTCCCTTTTTGTTATTCCTTTAGGGAATGGTTTGGTTTACAGGAGTTGACTTTATTTTCAGGGACTAGACAAGGAATTGAACTCGGTTAGTGGGAGTTGGTGGGTGGTGGGCTAAAAAGAATAACCTAATGTGAGGGCATTCCCCTCTGATGTGAGATCTCCCTCTGATGGAATGTGGCCTGCTATCTGTCTTGCCCCAGGAATGTCACCTCCTAGCAAGTAAAATACTAAAATGCAAATACCATCTTCATTGGAATACTATTTTTTAAAGTGCATAGATAGTTGTATTTAAGAACTATTTGCCAAATGATGGTAAAATCCACAGTTCAAGTAAAGAAGTTTATTGAGTTAAAACTCTGTGTGGGCATTCCTATTCTTTTACCACTGGCACTTTGTAAGTGTGTAACAAATACTTAAAAATTCCCTATATATGGTGTACAAGGAAGGTAAATTGGCTTCTAGTTGGGATGATCAGGTGTAGGTTAATGGGCAGAGATGCTTTTACAACAATTTAGGAACTCCACCACTGCAACTCTTGTCCACTACTTACCTCTTCCACCACTGCTCACTTTTGGATTTTAACATCCACCATTGCGCCCCTTCTCACCAATGATCAAATCTGCTCCCCGTTACACTGATCACCTATGCACCCTATGAGACTGCCCACTTTTACCTCCCCTGCACCATTATTACTCTTCTCACACCTAGTATCCTCTGTTCCCTCTTACATTGCTTACTTCCACAAATACCTTGTAATCTCACCATTTTTCTTCCAGTTTGCTGCAGCTAAGCTCATACTAGGTGTTTACAGCTGCTGGTTCCCAGGCATATACAGCCATCTAAACTGTTATGCTGTGTATAATCTCTTGCTCTGATTTCAAGGGTAGCAACAGCAGTTGGCAACCCATGCAAAATGGGCCACAACAATGGGCCACAGCAATGGGTAACAACCCATAATGTACATTCTGAAACACAGCTCTATGTTATTGCATTTTGTCTAAAAATAAAATGATAAAGGAAATGAATTGGTGAAACTAGCCCTTAGTGAGTTGAACCAATTATTTTATTAAAGTGGAACTAAAGTTTCCAAACTAAAATTTGTGATCAGGCAGGACTTTTCCAGGATACCCAGCAGATCTCGGCTTCCCATGTGGCTGCTGGGACTGACTGAAATTCTGCTGGTCAGCCCTAGAGTTACGTCATCCCTGCACAGCCATTTAAGATGGACAAAGGTTGGAACGAGCAAGAGAAGGATGAAGATGGCGGCAGGTGAGTATAGACTGGATTTAGTTCTGCTTGAATACTTTGTGGACTATTCTGTAGGATGTGTCTTTTACATTCAAACTTCATGTAAAAGGAGTCCCTCAAATCCTAAAAGGTTCAAGTATGTATAAAAGGTATGCAAAATGGTGGAAACTAACCAATACATATTTTTGATTGCCAGCCCCAAAGTAGTCCCCAGGTTAAGGACATCCGATTGCATTTATTAAAATAATGTACTGTTCCGACTTACATACAAATTCAACTTAAGAACAAACGTACAGTCCCTATCTCGTATGTAACCCGGGGACTACCTGTATATCCAAACTGTAAGCTTGTTTACATTTACTTTGTGGCTCTGTGCAGTATGTAGAAGTGACAGCTTTTCAAGTCCCACAATGAAGTTTACAATGTAGGGAAGCTGTTTCCCCTTATTCTACCACAGCTTTGCTTATATCTGATGTTGCTGACTCCATTACCTTTTACCATCTCCTCAAAATTTTTGATTAGCCAAGAAGTATTCAGTCCAGAGTATAATGCTAGATGATGGTGGAGAAGGAGATTGGGGACACAGCGGGCTTGAATTTTTAAAGCTCTCCAAGAATGTTGACTATAATGAAAGAACCTGGAAACTTGGAATCTATCTGGTCCAGGACTGAAAATACCAAATGTCAACTAATACCAAATTAATATTAGGAAATCTATTCCAGGGTTGCTGAATCTCCCATGTTCTCATGTAATATAAATAAAACAGACCATGTATCTCCAACATACCATGGATATATCAAGGGGTTCTTTGGACTGGTAAAAACTTTGCAAAAAAAGAACTGATGGTAAGGTAAATGGAACTTATTATCTTTGTATATACTATCATCAATGGGATTTCCTAAGAAAAAATATTTGTTTTTTGTTTTTTTAAAAAAGAAAAAAATAGCAATAAAAGCCCCTGCACACACCCTTTACATCTTATGTAATATATTAATATGTAGTAAGTCAGGGGTGTCAAACTCAAATACACAGAGGGCCAAAATTAAAAACTTAGACAAAGTCGCAGGCCAACCTTGAAATTTATTGAAAAAAACTGAGGAAATTTTTCCTTCTCATTAGATATAAACACTTTTCATATGGAAACAAAGAGGTGTTGCTTCACATTCAATCTGGAACAAGCTTATAATAGAGAATTTTTTTTTAATTTTATTTAGGAAAAAACCTTATGTCTCTTTCTCTATTTGTAGCCTTCTGAGTTAAATTTCAATGGTAACCTTTTTGCACAGGCTAACAATAATAATAACAATATTCTTCTATAAAAATCCAACTATTCAAGTCCATGCCTTGGAGTAGCAAAGAAAAGCACAGCTGAGGGGGAATGCTGGAAATGGCAGACAGGGCCAATGCGGAGCTAAACATTATGAGTGGCCCGCCGTGAAAACTCCCTCTTCATTGGAATAGCACCGCTACTAAAATTCCCGGCTACTAAAACTTCTGGAATTATTTGCGTCTATAAAACAGTTCAATGCAGAGCCACACAAAGGGAGAAAGCCCGCTTGTCTATAGATGCGAGTGATGCCAGGAATTGTAGTAGCAGCGCTATTTAAATGCAGCGGCGGGCCAGCTGTAGTTCATATTTAGGATTGCTTTCGGGGGCCGAAAAAAAGGATGTTGGGGGCCAGTCATGCAGATACCAGAATGCAGAGAGCACACAGATTACAGGTTTAGGATCCATTCACATGCAATGCAATGCATGTCAACAAATACATCTAAGTGCAGTGTGGTGTCATTTATTCTGGATTGCACCCCAATACTTCTAGCTATCAGACCACAATGCACATGTACTTAAGTGCACCACATCCACCATGTGTACCCTAATGCAAAACATCTGTGTGTTTATAGTGTGCTGCATCACAAAATTGTAAGAGCCTGCTTATTCTTTGTGGAGGTGCACAGCTGGCTAATTGAGGTGTGTTTCCAGCCAATTCCTTCATTTACACAACACATCACTATGCATTAAATGCATGTCTTAACCCAATACAGTGTGTGAATAAGTCCATGGGCCAGCTCTATAGTTTTGCACATTGCAGTAACATGCACACATTAGTGCGCTGCCGTGCCATTCATTTGGAACAACACTCAACACAATAATGCAATAGTTCTGTGTAAAATATTACAGTTCATTGTGATGTCGTGTGTATATATATATATATATATAGCATACATACATAATTTCCAAAATTATTGTTTTGATAGGCATTTTAAATACAAAAATGAGGTAGTGCCCAGCAGCAACTGCAGACAGAGGCGCCCTTGGAGAGACTTCTTCACTTCCTGTCTGGTAAAAAGGTTGTTACGCCATGACAGGTTGTAAGTGTAGTTCTCCAACAGTAACAGACTGAAGTATTCATCATAGTAACATTTTTAGGATTAATTAGGGAATGCTAAAGCTGCTGTCAGCGTTTTGTTTTTGTATGTTCCCCAGTTGAAGATTTTTTCTCTCAGTTCTAGATGGGGAGAGGGGAAATCTTCCTAACAGATTGTAAAACCTGGCAGGGCTTCCTTTCTCTAATATATCCAAAGATAAAGCAAACAACAAAAAAGTGACTAACCCAAACCCCCCATCTTTTGGAGAGAAGGAATGTGGGCACTTTTTTTAGCTCAAAATATGTAATCACCCCCACCCTCCACTAAATAAATGCCCATAAATATAAAAATGCAAAGGCAAACCTCCCAGTGCTTTTTTCACAACTCCTTTTTATATGTATTAGCTTCCTAACATCAAAAATAGGATTGTTCACTGGCTGGGAGATATGTGGAGTAAAAACACACTTTTATTAGGTAAACATAGCTTTGGAGGTGTTAATATCCTCCCAAAAAGGCGGGATAAATGAGGGGAGTGAATCCCCCATACTGGGGTCAGGCTGGAGATGTGTTAACCTGCTGAGGTATTTGCTATCATTGCCTGGTGTTGGTGATATTTATTGTTAGGGTTGTGTGTGGCAGGCTGGCACCATGACACAGTCACTAGCTGTATAAGCAGCTCTGCTGAGCCTAGCAGGAAATGAATGTGCACTTCCCAATCAGCAGAGCTGCAGCTTCCTGGCAGCACACTCTTCATATCTTAAAATTGGGCATCGCTGAGAGGGCGGGCCGTACACAAAACCAGCCCCTACAAAGCCTTCCCATTGGGTTATAAAACAAAACAAAAGAAAGTAATGAGGGAGGACAGAAGAGTTTTGGAGGAGGAAGTGTATTCAATAGCAGTGTGTTGTATGGGAGGGTTAGTGGTGGTGCTGTCTGTCACATCTCTGGCTGTGGGCAACATTCACTATCCGTTTATTATACTATATATATATATATCAGACAGCAAGGCATGGATATGTCTGTCCCCGGGAATATTGAAGATGACAGACAGCTGTACCATCGGCGCCATGAAGCAGTGGCAGCACGGAGCAGGCTCAGCTCTCCCCCCTCACACACAGGTGAGCGCCTGGCATCAGTCACGTGACCAGTGCCAGGCTGTAATGTGTTCAGTGTGGATGGTGGAGTCACCTGTGCTGAGTATTAGTGTGATGACACCATGGGTAGGTTTGCCGTGGGATTTAGTCCTGTGTTAAAGAGTTAAATGAAACTATAGGTATTTACATATTTATGATGCAGTTTGCCAAGCAGTTTTGGGTTTTTTCTAGTTGTTCCTGCAACTTATTTTTCCACCTGTTGATCCTGTATGCACATTTCTTTATTTTTCTTCCTGTAACAAGGTGACACAATTTTTGTCACTATCGGATAGATAGCATGCATTGCTGTGATGCTGTGCATTTAGTCTAAATGGCATCTCATTGCACCTTGCCAACTCACCAAAACAGGTGCATTTCGTATGTAGCATTTTAGCAGTAAATTGTGTTGTGAAAAATGCTGCAAACACCTATTTTAGAGGTAAGGACCTGCCAGAGGAGGGTAAGGGTTTACTGTTTAACAGGGTAAGGGTGTGGGGGGGGGGGGGGATTTAGAACTTTACAAACTTGTCTATTATGTAAACCACACGCAGAATAAAACCCATCCCTAGTTAGAATGTTTTAGGCAGTTATAGCTAGTGTAGTTTTGGGTAAAAAGATTATTACGACTTGCTAGCAAAAATTGCTGGGCTCTCTGCCACCTGCAGCCCAGCCTGTTAGATTCTTGCTGATTTCTTCCACAGTCATTTCCCTATAAACAAATAACCTCAGCATTTGTGCCTTCTAAAAGATTATTAGCAGGGTGCTGCCTCTTGTATTAATGCCCACAATCACCACAAGCAGTGCCCAGACTTTCACTGCTAAGTACTCCTTCCCCCAGAATGTAGTGCACATTATTATTAGATTACTGCATCAATATGCACTTCCTTACCCTCTGCCACTGCAGTGGCATGCATCTCCTCACTTTCCACCTGTGCAGCGACATGCGTTTCTTCAGCAATCAGTCTCCTGCAATGCACCGCCACACACTACTTTACTCTCTGCCACCGCACTGGCATGCATTCCTTTTACTGTCTGCCACTGCACTTGTATGCACTTCTTCACTCGTTGCAATTACTCCAACATGTACTTCCTCCTTCATTGCACTGACATTCACTTTTCCATTCTCCGTCACTACACTAACATGAATTTCTTTACACTCAGGCCATTTCCCCGACATATTTCCTCACCATCCACGCTCCTCTCACATGCACTTCCTTACTTCCACTCCACAGTTGCATTTTCTCTCTGACATGCACGTGCGCAGTCTCTGGCTCTGCACTGACATGCACATGCGCAGTCTCTGGCTCTGCACTGACATGCACGTGCGCAGTCTCTGGCTC
>NC_092862.1:74152449-74220171 GCF_032062135.1 Pyxicephalus adspersus | reverse complement strand
CAGTCTCTGGCTCTGCACTGACATGCACTTTCTCAGTCTCTGGCTCTGCACTGACATGCACTTTCTCAGTCTCTGGCTCTGCATAGACATGCACTTTCTTAGTCTCTAGCTCTGCACTAACATGCACTTCCTCAGTTTCTGGCTTTGCACTGACATGCACTTTCTCAGTCTCTGGCTCTGCACTGACATGCGCTTCGTCAGTCTGGCTCTGCACTGACACATAGGTACTCTCCACCACTACACTAGCACTTACTTTCTCACTCTACAGCAATGCTCCAGCATGCACTTTTTTTCCATCTTGTTCAGTTAGCAGAAACACTTTTGTTAGTAATAGTGTGTAACAGTTGTATAGATGATTTTTATGGTAATTAATATTTATGTACTGATAATGTAGACACGTGCTTATTTATTTAGATGTAATATTGCAAATTGTAATAAAGTTTAGTTTGGTTCATTTCTATTCTGGTAAAATTTGGTTGTTTTTTTCATATGTATTGCATCTTATACCTTACCGCGTATGGTAAACTTGTATGTTTACCATATGTTATGGTCATGTAAATGTGGGCAAAATGATAAAATAAGGCCTGTAAAATAAAAATAAATGCACTCAATACTATATACTATCATTGCAGCACACTTAGACTCAACAGTCAGAGTCACACCTAGGCTGGGTACACACGTGCAGTAATTGTCTTTGGAAAGGATCTTTCACGATCCTTTCCAGCGACATAAGATCAGCACGATGCATGAACAAGTGCTGTACATACAGCACTGTTCTGTTCAATGGAGAGGGGAGGGGGACAACGATGGAGGGGCATACTGCTGCACGCTCTCCACCTTTGCTTCCATTAAGATCGTTCGTCATCTATTGTCCTTGGATCCGCCAGGATGGTCGTTCAGATGGATGCTGTACACACGCCAGATTCTCGTCCGATATCGGCCCTGAGCTAATTATTAGTTGAGAACCATTGGACATGTGTATGTAGCCTTAGACCCTAACATATTGCACAGTAGTCCTTACAGCAGGGCATTCTGCACCAAAAGAAAGTTCTAAATAAAGTGCCATAAAACTGATGAAGCAGTAACTGCACCACAACCTCATGGCCAGTCTGAACATTGCCTAAAGCAGGTTTTTCATTTTGAATAGGCCAACAACACACCTTACTGACCCAACTGAGATGACCTATTTTTTGAACACACTGAATGTGTATTGTATTGCCCTGAATATGCCTCTACTTCACTGAATGACAGACATACACCTCCATAGATCTTATATGTTTTGCATTAATGCATAGCAAATCATCCATTTGACTTCACTAACATACCATAATGCAAAGTCCAGAGTTGGTGATCCAAATGGAAATATAGCCCCTCAAATATTGCAATTTTTTTTCTTTTTGCATAAAGGATATAGTATATTACGTATCTATTGAAAGATAAATCTTGTATTTACCCATCTGCCAGCAATTTTATTTTTAATTCTTTACAATGCTTTTGGCACTTGCACATCTGTTTGATTGTGTAATTACCGACACACACAGGAAATACGGTAATTGTATTGTCCTGTCAATTGACTGAACTCTAAGAATTTGAGATCTAAGAAACAGACATGGGTCCAGAAGAAGTGGTGGAGAAGATCGAGGTGGCAGCAATGGGCAGTGTGGATATTGCATCACTGCTAAAAGGGGAACAAAAAAACTAAATGCTCCTGGTGATCCAAAGTTTAGTTCCACATTCAAGTGAAAATACTAGGTCCTTGGTTGCTATGCCATTTCACTACTTTCTGAGTCACTGAACTGGAACATTTTTGCCGGTTAGGAATTCTTTCACTCTTGACTTTCCTGTTTTGTGTGCTCATATTAGTTACTCAAAGTATGAAAACCTAAGACAGCGAGACCTCTAGCATTTTCAGGACGGAGTCTATTATGAATGAGATCATCCATACTTCCTTGTACACAGGTTTTCCTTAAAGTGTAGATAAAGCCAATATATATATATTTTTCTGCTTTGGGTAGATTTTTGAGGGATTAAGAGGGTTTTTATTGCTGCCATATCACCACTATTTGTCCTAGAGACCACTGTGTGGGACTGGAATTGAGGAAATTACAAAATTTGGGGTCAAAAGTGTACTCCCTCTAGATTATTGTTGTCTAAGACGAACAGTTCTTGGGTGGAAACCTAACATGTGACAGTGGTCACCAGACTTTGTTTGGCAATCCGCCCAGGCAGATCATGGAACAAACGAGTGGGGACGACCATTGCATTTGCTCTCCCCCTTAGTGCATCTCAATTTTTTCATTGTCTTTATGACTTAAATGTTTAGTGCCCCTGAGTTGTGACACCAATTCCTAGTTTCCAGTGTTTTGTAATGAGTGAAATAACTTCTAGAGGTGTAATAGTGTAATCAATGTGGTGTAATATTGCAGGCTTAGATCACATTAGTGGTAAATAGTATTCAAACATCTTTTAGGTGGCTGGAAATGCTTAGCAAAGCGTTGTGGGTTTTTTCAGGTTTTTTTTTTTATTTTAATGAAAAATGTTTGGAAAAAAAAGGGATATACTTAGAAAAGCTTGCATAGCTGTGACGTGTGCTTCCAATTTAGGTCTATATAGATGGCTGGGGTGGTAAAACACCTTTGAACGTTATATATAGCATTAAAAATCATGCAGTGCTGCCACCTTCTACCACTAAGAACAAGGGACAATCAACTGAAGCATTTTTTCCAATGTCAACAATTGTTGTAAGAAAATTTTTACCAGTAAAACTGTTTAAAACCACTCGCAAAAACTGTTCATGTAAACAAAACTTTAGACTGTGCTCAAACTGACTGTGAGTTTGCATTGTGGTTCTCCTTTATCATGCCAATGAACTGCTGCATTAAAGAAATACTGCATGTAACATCTATGGCAACACCATAGAGAATGGAAGACTGCTGGCAGAAGTTTGGGAGTGCAAAAGATATAAATGTAGAAAAAGATACAATGTATAAATCCCAGAGCTGGCAGGCTGTCTAGACTCACTTACAGCTCTCTATACCAGCGGTCCCCAACCTTTTCAAGTCCGCGGACCACTAAAATCACTGGCTCCCGACCACGCATGCTCTGGCCAGTGGGTCCCCCCAGCACCAACCAGAGGGTGGGACCCCCAAAATTTTCTCGCAGACCACCAGTTGGCCACCGCTGCTCTATACATGATCCCTGAAACGAGTGGCTGTCTGATTCTGCAAGCCAGCAGAAATGTCTCATTTTAGCCCCCTGATCCTTTATCTTTACCTTTCTACCAATCCTAGCCTAACTCCCAACCAAAGTCCCAGGACTAAAGTATCTATGCGCCAGGCTTGCATTGTCAGCACTAAAAAAAATTCTGCATTGTGAATCTCACAGCTCTGTGTTCTTGGGCTTGAAAGCTGCTAATTCACTGACAGACATATGTGTCCTTATGACAAATGCAAGAATGACAAGACTGGGCCTGACAGAACAATCATGTCTTTAAATAGAAAATGTTTTTGAGGTATAGCAAGGTGGTGAACTAATCCACGGTAATTACTATTTCTGCTTACTGTTGTCAGTCTAGAAAAGACTTGCTTTAACTTATTACCTTTTCACTTCCTGAGTAATTTCAGTGTTTTTCACACAAACACACACACACATGAAAATCTCAAAGTATAATTTTACATATTTTCTGAAAAATGGTAATATGTCACATGATATTTGCGCTTATGCATAATAAATCTAAAGTTTTAGGTAAAAAAATAATTTTTGTGCACACAAGCATATTACAATCTTTGCTGAAATATGTACAGGTACCCGGGTTACATACAAGATAGGGACTGTAGGTTTGTTCTTAAGTTGAATTTGCATGTATGTAGGAACAGGTACATTATTTTAATAAATGCAATTAGGACAGATGTTTGTCTCAACATACTACTAGGCAGTGTGATGTCAGTTACTGTATAAAATCCCCACTGTGAGCTAATCACAAACAAAGCACCAAAAAAAAAAACTTTATGGAGCCTAGACATTCATTAACTTCTGAAACAAGCTGTGATTTGATATGCAAAAAGAAAAAAGTGCTGAGTTTCTCTTGGTCATTAAATTGTTACAAGATGTTGCAAAAGAGATCACCCACAACCTCAGCTGTGTTTAGCAAAAGACTTCTTCAGCAAGTCATGCAAACTGCCCCCTTCCCCCCCATCAAGCCTCAGTCCTGCACAAGAGTAGCAGGGAAGCCCTATGTGTATCTAGGAGTCGTCCATATGTCAGATGTCCTTAACTCTGGGACTACCTCTAAAGGATGAGATAGTGTTTTGGTAAATAGAAACTTGTGAAACAGTGTATGATACCCAATATTGTCCATAGGCAGTCCTTTTAAAACCCGGAAAGCTCATCAGTTCAGAGCTAATCTTAAATGTTAGCCCTAGAATGAATCCTCTCATACTGCTTATACCCATTTATGTACATGCTTGTGTCATGTCACGTGTCCCTGTTCAAAATCATATGAGTGAATAAGTTCCTTATTATTCCTATTTATTGATTTTATTTGTATATTTTCACTTTTTTTTTACTGTTCTTTCTTACTTCACTTTTATACTATCATAATGGGGCTGATAAACTGGAGGAATCAGGTGTGGGTTCCTTCCACTGTGCTTACCGCCAGCCATCATGGAAAAACTGTACCATTCAAGGACACTTTTGTCGCTCATTGAAGTGATGGCTTCATTGAGCCGCTCAGATCACTTCTGTATCAAAGCTGTGAGTCAGGTGAGGAAATGTAAATGAACTTATTTTTTTAAAGGCTGGGTTTTTTTTTTAAACCGGTGCTGCCAGGAATGTATGGTATACAAGTCTGGCACATATAGGGTTAAATGATATGTTCTCTATTCCTAGTGAAGAACAATGAAAAAGAACAGATCTCATATTTGATAGTGGACATATTACACAATACAACTGCCATCAGTTTTTACAACTGTTATCAGATGGTAGATTCACAAACATAACATTATTCTATTAATACATCTGTTGTAGTTTGTTGTTAAATATATATTTTTAGTAGTGATAGAAAAAACAGAATTCCTGGTCTACATTAGGTTTATTGAGTACCTCATGTAACTTTAAAGCCATGTAATCAGCACTAGACATGTTCAGTAAGCAGAGATCAGCAATGGCAGCTTTCACACCTCCTCAGTACAGGTTTCCTTCAAAGCTGAACTTTAGATGTAAGATCTAGAGTGTGTCTAGATGTAAAATGTGGTAATTTCTGCTCTGTAAATGTTCATTTATAAAAAATTCTATGTATTACCGTGTATCTATCTGGAAGCGATACTCATTCAGGTTGGCATCACACTGTAGAATAAAATGCAAATCAGCATACAAATAAACTATCCTCTGTATGTGTGGACTCAAAGTAAAATATATAGGAATTTAAAAACAGCTAACGTGTATCTTTCAGTAAAATGCAAGGAAAAAATAATGCATCTTCTATAGATTTAGAGTATATTCAGACCAGTGTCTGAAAAACATGGCTGTTAAATGCTCCTGGAAGCCTAATATGCACAGCTTGGCTGCTCCTATAGATTTGTCACACCAATTTAATTTCTAGTAACAGAAACCTGTTTTAAAATAAGTGACAGAAATTGTTAAATGGACTTCCAAAGCCCTTCAAGGACTAGAAGTGTCCCGTCAAGAGAATGTTGCTTGGATGTACGAAGATCAGAAGATCTAATGGTTAAAGCGTACCTAAACTCAGAATTTTCACATAAAGAACAAAGGTTGCAGCACTGCCCCCTAATTCTGAATGAATGAATGGGAGCGCAAAGCCTCCCAGGATGCCTACCCAGGCATCCCAGGAGGCTCTTGGGCACTCCTTCTGCACATGCCTGAGCATCTCAGGCATGCACAGAAGGAGCCTTTTAGCACAAAGAGAAAAATTTGCCGACCTAACTCATATGCAGTGAGATCGGCAAATTTTTTTTCATCCTACGCTACCTGATCTCGCGCCTGGCTTCGGGACAACGTGGGACCCTATGCAGGACACCTTCCGGAGTGATCAGACTGCCCTGCGTTTTTTTTTTTTTTGCACTTTTGACATTTTAAGTACCCAACTATGAAGATGCCTGCAAGGTGATCTGAAATAAAAAACAAAATTAATCATTTCTCACTTTTCTATGAGTAGGATATGAAACAAAGGCAAGTAATATGCCTGTACAGGCAATATGGTCCACCGATTTTTATTGTGGGTTATGTCAGGCTGTAAATCTTCTTTAAAGAGGATGGGCACAGGCAGCAAAAAACCTTAAGAGTCATAGACTAAATTAGTTCTAGCAATGTGGGTTATTATTGGCAGGAATGGGCAAAGTTTTTTTTTCTGGTGTTTGCTTGCAGTATGCCATATGTTTTTTTCCAGACACCACACCACCTTGCTGCTGCTTACACAAGCATTTGCTGAAAGAGCCACGTTTGGATGTCTAGTGGTTGCCAGCAGGCACTTGGGAAGTAGGTTAGAGAATCTTACACTAATGCTTCAGTGCCAACCTGTGTGTGTGACAATAAGGAACCAATGAGTACCCCTGCTTGTAAGTATTTAGCAGGGGTCATTTGAATTTTAAATTTAGTTGGAAGTTGGAAGAGAAAGAATAAAGAATCTTCACCTAAACATTTTGTAAATATGCACTTTACTTATCCAACCATATGAAAAGAAAAAGAACAAGATTTGTCATTCAAAATGATCAGAAATTGGCTTTTCACAAGATTGGATCATTTAAATCATATTTTTTATTTAGTGTTATAGTCTTAGTCTTTCTTTGATCCGGAGTGAAAGTGCAGAACTGTTATTAAAGATGGATGTTGTATTATACCTGCCCTTGTTTTTTTACTGTGCCACCCCACTAGGGATTGCACAGCCACTTTCCCAAGTCTCTGAGTTGGGCACTCAATTTGCTCTACAAAGTTCAATCATTCCTATAGAAAGCTTGTCCAGAATCAGGACAAAAGAGCCTTTTCATATGAATGAAGATTATTTCACAAATGCACAAAAAAAAAAAACGTGAACCCATCTACTTCTGGAGAAAAAAAATGCGGTAACAAACAGACTCCACTGCAAATATCTCAACAAACTACATCATTTCTACAGACGCTTAAACATCTTTCAAAACCGTGTGTTTCCCCTAAAAAAGAGAATATAAATAACAATTGTATCTTTAGTAGAACTGGCATTTAAACATTTCGCCTTTACCCACCCAATGTATTACCTTGGGTCCCATCACAGCAATATATACTATTCTGTTCTGGCAAAAGCTACACAAACTGGCAGAAAACCGACTATGTTTTTATGAAGATGATTTGGTTAAATAATAATAACCATATCACATCTATATTATATAGTTTAATTACCTAACTGCTAATGCAATTATTTGATGGTGGAAATAAAAAAATAAATGTGTGTATTTTAACAAGAACAAATGCATGAAAGTACTTAATTATATGCCCAGATCCTGACTTAGCCACAAAGAGCATAGTCTGTGCTCCACTGTGCTGGATTAAAAAATGTTATGGATCATTTAGAGCAGGTTCCTTCTCAAACCCTTGAACCTAGCCAGGTGACCAGCTGCTGAAAATAGTTGGTGTTATAGTGCCCATTCATAGTGCAAGCACACACAATGCTGCACATTATAGCTGGAGGTACAATGGCAGTGGCTTGGCCCCTTAGACTTTAGACACGCTCAAAGCATTTAGCTACCCAGAAAACAATCTTACAATTTGATTCAACCAACACATTCACTTTGGATTGATCTGCAATAGATGTGAAAAAAACAAAACTTTAACAGAGACATAACCAATAAAAATACATGTACATTTACCAAATATTATGAATATGTTAATCAAAGACACCTATCAGACTATATAATCATTTGTTGTAATAATGTTTGGGAACTTATATCCAGGTGTGAAGATATCCTTTAACATGCGTGTTTCCACAAAGTCGTATTTTGCATTCATGTTTGTAAGGGAATACCTAAGATACAGTTTCACTGAATTTGTATGACTCATAATTGAAAATGCAAGTCATTGCATGGTTTTCTTAACACTTTTCATATATGCATAGTGCATAAAATTACCCAAATATCAAAGATAGAAGCATTTAAAATACATTGATATTACCGTTTTCGATTACACTGGTTTCAAAATGGACTAGTTTATGGTATTGTAAAACTGTGTTGTTCCTTGGCTCTTACTAAATATTTTGCAACTCAGTTTCCTAAAATATCATTACAGCATTTGCTGGTTTCATCTGTTGGTTTAAAAAGTTTGATCATATTTTTACAAACCATTGTATGATGTATTACTAAGGAATTAGTAAGGTAATCGGTAAGTAACAGAGGTTTGTGTTTTACAAAACTGGTAGCATATAATTTGGAATTAAATTTCAACTAAATTACTTACAGCTACAGTCTACTTATAGTACTTTTTTTTTCATCCGTTACCCTGTTTACCAGAACATTGACAGATTTGAAACCCCTTTTTCCTTAAGATAAAAACCAACACTTGTATTCTTATATTTCTATAAAGGTGTCCTCTAGGAGACTATCGATTAAGTCAATGTATTATACAGAAAATTTAGGGCTTGTGCAGACCCGAGGCTTGTTCAAACATTTTTGTATTGTTTTACTGCTCAAAAAAGCTTGCAAAAAAAAATTAACAATGGACCAATTTCTTCATTTGACAGGCGGCAGGAGACTTTTCAATTCGGTTTTCTGGAAGCTCAATGCTGTGTCCAGGGGCACTCTGCCACCTCCATAGACTTGAATACGAAGTGTTTAAAAACGCCTAAACATGTTTGTACAGGCATTTTTGTCGTTTTTGCCTGAAAACGATCCAGGACACCTAGCTGTACATAGTAGGCATCCAGGAGCAATTTTTACTGCCAGTCTGAACATGCCCTTACTCTTAAAGCTTCTGGATGGGACAACTTTCACCTTAAAAAGTAAATTCAGTCAGTCAAATTAACAATCAGACAGGGCCTAATTGCAGAAAGGGATAGGTGATGTCCTTTCTGCAATAGGCATTCTTACCTGCCTGATTTCTTGCTTCAGCTCTCAAAATTACTGAGCTGCCCATGCGCAGCTCAGCATATTTTGCTGGAATACTCAGTGCATCGCAGCCTTCCCTGCAGTTACAGGGACTAAATAATCCCATGTGCATGTCATCCCAGCCAAACAAGACAGCTGAAGCTTGCAACAAAGAAGAGAAGTAAGAAGATGGTGGTGCCCGCAATGGAACAGGGGGAGTTGAATATAAGAGGGTTTAGTCCTTTACATTTGATTTTATACTCACTACAGTCAAGGTTATTGTGAGGTCATTGTAGAATTGACCCCCATAGTTCTACCCAAAGTATTGTTTAGGTTTATACATAGTTTATGTAGATTCTGTTGTATCCACACATCTTGTTTCCTTGGGTCTGCACCAATATACTGTTAATCTAAAATTATAATCTAGGTAATTTTTCTGTATTTGCATTTCAAAATAATTTTTATGCAGATGATACTCAAATTTAAACATAGGGTTTCAATCTCCTTTTATTATTCTCTTGTATTCCTAGCAGCCTAAAAGCTTGTTTCCCTAAATGTAATATCAGTAAAAGGGATTTTTCAACTCATATTGTGCTTTACTGTCGATAATACCTCAAATTCCATTTCCATAAGCACCTCACTTGGGGTCATTACTTGATTCTACCTCTCTATACACAGAAACAATCTTTCAGCCATCAATTTTAAAGCAGCCTTTGCTGTTAGTGAGTTTGTCGCTAGGGTCCACCACTAAATCCAAGAACTAAATGATTACTTTCTCATTACTGTAATTTCAACCCCTACTTTTAACATAACTCTAAACTTAACCTTGGAAATGTATGTAAACCCAAGAACAAAAGTTTTATTTTTTCCCTTTTCAACTAGTACTCCTACCAGTAATACACAAAGCTCCTTTATTGTACTGTTTATATGGAAAAGCAGTGTTGCCACCATAGACTGCCCTTCCTAAATGGTCTACATCAAACACCTTCCTTTCTCTTCTTCTCTATTGAAAAGAGGTTTTCAGTTGTGTAGTCTTTAAAGATAGTTGGGAACAATGTGACTGATAAAAGTACAGTACAATCACAGTGTAAAGGAAATTATCAACTCACATATTGTTGGCTGGATCAACAAGTATTTGTTTGTAGTTATTGAACCAACATGACAAAAGGCTTTCAAATGTATATTTACCAGTCTTAAATGAGCATATAGGACTAATTCATTGTTTGGGCTTGCACACTCTCCCCTTAAAGCTATAGCCTCTTATCTTCTTACCCTAATTCAACTAATAAAACTAACATTAAAAGTCCTAGCCTAATATCCTATAATATAAGAATATACTTATATTAATCCAGATATTAACCTTTTTTTATCCCTAAGACCAGTTTGTGCCCTAACATCACATTCTAAGCTAACCCTAAAAATAAAATTACACAAAAAAAGATTCCTATAAAAGAAGAGACTACCTACCTCATCCTACCATATTTACCTCATCTATGCCACTAAATACTGCACAGAAGTATGTTTAGAAACCAACATTTCCAGCAACAGTTCTCTCCGCTGACCTTTATTCTTTACAGGACACAATATTGATGTGCAGGTTGGTGGAAGAAACTATTAATTGCAAATAGAAGATAGGAAATGGACATCTTTAGAACTGCCAGTTTCTGCACAAATGTCTGGTGAGCAGCAGGGGAAAGGGGGTAGCAGGGTATATGTAAATGGGTATAAATAAAGGATGGCAATTTGGGGCTAAATTCGGTGGATCACAGTATCCGGACCAAAACAAATTAACCAGAATGCCTGCACTCAATGTAACTTATAATTTAAATGGTTGTTGTAATCCTCCTTTTGTGTCTCTTCAAACAAACAGGTAGGTATATCTCCAGTACTTTATGAACTCCTTTTACTGCTTCTACTGTCCACACCTCAAGAGTTTTCCCTGTCTATCAATCACTCCACTGGCTAACCTAAGCTCACCATACAGGCTACAGTCTGATTGTACCATCTCCTTTAAATCTACCAGCAATTACAACAGCCTGATAGTTTAGGTTCTCACATTAAGGTTGATACAAAGTACAAAGTCAGATTATAACATGTACCGCAACCTTTACAATAACAAAACACTTTAATTTAAGTTACCAAAACAACTTCTCCATAAATCTTCTCACTAATAAACAGTCTCTGCTCTGACATGACTTTGTTTTCCACTTTTGTCATTTCTTCTTAAACCCGCCATTGGGACTTCTCATATAGTTCTCACTTTCTCAGGAATCACTTCTTGCATGTGGTTACGCACTGTCCCACATATAAACTTTCATGTACACTTAAAAACTTTAGGCAATTATATAATCCCATCAGTCAATGAAGGAATACTTTTTCCTATGCAACACACTACCACCTTTTATAAATAGTAAGTTTGCCACTGCCAACTACCCCTAGATAATAAGTTTGTATGTGCAGGATTCCTGATATATTAGAATGTTAACAAAATAATTCATAATGGTAATGAATGCTCATTTTAGATTAACTATGGCCACCTTTCAGCTCACTTTACACAACCGCACCATCTATTTGCAGTTTTCCGTGGGCAAAAATGTGTCAAAGCTAGGGCAAGCAAAAAAACATAGGTAATTTCTGCTATACTGTTCTCTATACTGTCTCAACCACAGAATTTGCACGCACGTGTGAAAGCGTGCCTACCACTCTCAGGCATCTACACTCTGGTGCAAGTTGCTAAATGTATTTTAGTTGGTTGCTTCAGACATCCATTCAAGTTTAAGCTTAGGGAAAAGGTTTGGGGTTGAGAGCAAATTTTACAAACTCCAATGATCCCATCCTTTGAGGGAATAATTTGTTATTACATGAGGACTTTCAATCTGTCTGTTTCCTCTCCCTTCTAATTGTCTTCAGCTTGACGAAGGTGCTGCAAATCTATTCTGGAAGATTTTTTTTCTAACTCTAATGTATTCAGTCCCTTCTTTTGTAATATTATGTGTGAGCCAAGGTTTAAGAATTGTTTCTAATAAACCTTTTTATGTATCTGTGTTGAAAAAGATCTAGCTGAAATGTTGAAACTGTAGATATACTTAAAAGAGTTTACAGGTTTTTTTCATAGTTGCAGAATTCCACAACTGAATACTGAAAACTGAAATACCACTTGTTTATTTTACTTAACAGTAGTGAAGGAACAGTGGTCACAAATGTTCTGGGGAGGCCAACAACAATGGATCATTGCTCAGTTGGATAATAAGCAATGACAACATGTTTGTTGTATCTCCAGTTCAATGTTGGATGAGAAC
This sequence comes from Pyxicephalus adspersus, assembly GCF_032062135.1. Taxonomy (NCBI): domain Eukaryota; kingdom Metazoa; phylum Chordata; class Amphibia; order Anura; family Pyxicephalidae; genus Pyxicephalus; species Pyxicephalus adspersus. Next base: position 74,207,807 of record NC_092862.1, on the reverse strand, counting down.
TATACACTCCTTTGTTACAAAAAGGATTGTAGTACTCAATACCCTGACTCAACACTGTTTTAAATGTGCTTGGTCTTAGTAGTATCAGCAACTATTAATAATTCAAGTAATATAAAAAGACGATTGAACCCATTATGTATAATAATTAGTAGTTTATTAGTACATGCTAAAATGGACTAAGAACACCATGCAAAGGGAAGGAACAACAAAGGTTGCATACAAAAATGGACAATGTATCTGCACATTCTAATGAACCTATTTTACAATGCAAATGTATGTTCTCATTTCAGCATTATGGACATGGGCTGAAAGTATGCAAACTTGAAAAACAAAATGCAAATGATAAAAATGTTAAGTGGTTCTGAAACAACAAAATACAAATAATTAAAAACTCATATGTATGGAGGTGAACATGCTATGAAGGAGTACAGCAATGTTTCCCTTATCTTTTTGTCAAAAGAACATTTTTTAATCTTCCGAAAGTACTATTATATCTGCATGCATGCTAAATTGGAAGTGAACAGCTGACAGAGATTTTATTTTGTGATGACACACTTTACAAAATCCTGATCAAATAAAAGAAAATGTAAAAAAAGTGAATTTCTATTTGCACGTGATTGGATGATTGAGATGTCCGTGCAGGTTCACCTCGTTTTGCAAAGTGAACTTTTACTTTACTACTTTAGTATATCAACTTATCAACTCCAGCATTTCCTTGATATGTGAGTCATGCACTTTTGTACATCCTGGTCAGATTATGAATTTATATTTTAATTTTGAAAGTTTATACATGAGTAATTGTAACCATGCAGGACTCCATGTGGAATCTGCAAATTAAAAATGCAATAGTAGTAAAGACGGTTGCCTTGATTTATTAAAGCTCTCTAAGGCTGGAGAAGATACACCTTCATCTTTGAAGCTGGGTGATCCAGCAAACCTGAAATGGATCTGGTCCAGGATTCAAAACATTTGCTAGCAAATAGCAAAAGACATTTAAGAAATGTATTCCAGGTTTGCTGGATCACCCAACTTCACTGATGAAAGTGTATCTTCTCCAGCCTTGGAGAGCCTTAATAAATCAGGCCCTTTATATCTATAGTTAGGCAGGGGCTTCAATGACCATAAGTCGTATTACCAATTTAGCTGCCATGGAACTGAATGACTGTGCGGTCCTCTGGCCATTCCCTGGATCACTTATCCATTAAGTATACTAGCTACCTGGTCACAGGGTGACCTTTACAGAATTTAATACTACATATATATTGTGCCTGTGAGCAAAGAAGCTAAACTCTTCTAGAACTAGCTATGGAACATTTTTGCTACTTACACGTGATTTGGCGGTCCTTGTATAGTCCTACCTTAGGTTTAATGTCACCTCTCTTTATGCCATATGTAGCTAGCACCTCTGTTTACTACCATTACTGTATTATCAGTTCAATCCATGACAATTCTCTCAAAGGATATGAGGACAAGGTTAAACCATCTCTTTTACAGGGACAGAAGAAAACCACACTTTGTTCCTCACAGATTACACAGGCCTCTCGTTACTGCCAGGTTGCTAAAAGTTGTGGATAGTAAAGATTGTGAATAGTTTGCTACTTTGAATAGTCTGTTTTATTCTGCTGCTTTGGAGGAATGGTATATAGCAACCCCAGTTGAGGGCCAGCATCTGTACACATTTTTAGTTTTCCTAGACAGCAAAAAGTGTCCTGGTCTGTATGCAGTCCTCAGGCTATAGCGTTAGATACTCTTGTTATAATGTTAATGTTTTATTGCTTCGGGTAAGTAGCATGCATTGTAAAATATTTTTGAATGCAGTTGCACTTGAGTAGCACTCCTCTTTGTTGCTTGATGTATGTAAAGGAACCTGTGCAGAGCAGAAATTGTGGGCATATACAGTCTTGAGACAGTCATTTCTTCAAGGTTCCTATACTTTATAACTGTGATCAGCTTTTTTTATTATAAATTCACAAATTATTGATCACATTTATCAACAATACTGCCAGTTTACATTAAAGAGGCATTCCACTAAACATATATTTTGTGTGGGTGTATTGCTGGTAAGTTGTCACACATACTCGTAACATGGCCAAACAAATTCTGCCTTGCTGCTTACACTACCAGTCTGACATACTATGGGTCTTTGTCTACATTTTACAGCAAAGACATCTTTTTTATATACAGATAACATTGGGCTGTCTTTCTTCCAGATACAGATGAAGAACAGTCAAGAGTACCACCCCTTTTTGAAGTTATAAGCAAGGTGTGGAATCAAGTACAGAAATGTCTTGTAGTTGCTGTGGCTGTTCTGTTTTTGATGTGGCAACACTTCAAAGCCCTAATTTCTTTGTGGTATGTACTTCACATATTTACTGTTTTCACGTATTTTCTTTCATAATGATTTCCAGTAACTCTATGCTTTTTTGTAGGTGTAGTTTTCCATGTCAAATACATTTTAAAAATAGACGTAAGTATTAGTGTTCTCTTTAGGATAAATACATTCAAGGAGGTACAGGACATCTTAATATTATTATTTTTTATTCAGGAAACTTAAGCGTGAATGCAGAAGTTGATGTACTGTCTTACTGTTCTAAAAAATGGAAAGGGGAAGCACCAAATGTCACATACATGAGGAAGGTAAACATTTGGACTTTTTGATGCAATGTTTGTATTTTTGTATATGTTTGTATTTATATTTGTATATGTTTGTATATGATATGTTTCTATTTTTTTCTTTTGAGGCATAACTGTTTTTTCCAGGAGTTACCAAAATGTACTTAAATATCACTAGCTTTTTTAAAAGACAGCTATTGACACAGTGATAAAACATGGAAATTACTAATGAAATTAGGCTATTATTAATAATAATAATAATAATATTAAAAAACAGTATTTATATAGTGCCAAGATTTCGCAGCGATGTACATTAAATAGGGGTTGCAAATGACAAACAGACTACAGCTATATCATGTTGTAGGGTAGTTGATATACCAACTAAGAATCCACCTCAAGTAGATAAAGACAGGAAAGTAAAGGACCTGGCTTCAATTATATCTGAGCTACTGTTTCTAATTTTTAGATAGTGTTTAATGACTGGCACGTTAGTGATGATGTGGCACAAAAGACAATCAATGAGATGTAAAAAAAAGTTAAGCAAATTGCATGCACATTTAATGCAAATTCCAACGACATGAAATTGATCCAGTCAAACTCATCAAGTTGCAGAAATACATAAAATTTGCATACAATTTCATAACTTGGAAGTCAAGTTTTTTTTACATCTCATGGACCAATTTAGGGCATATATTTAAAAGAGGATCAGGGACTTAACCCAGTAACCAGAGTTTTTAGTTTTAACTTCCAAAGAAAGGAAGGTATTTGAGGGTTTGCTAAAGAACTACAAGAAAGAGTGTCTTCTAGAACAGCGGTCGCAGGAAAATGTTGGTGCCCCCCTACCCCCCCCCCGAGCGGGGTCAGAACAAGGAGTGCACTGCCCAGAGCTGTGGATCATGTCCCCCATACGGATGGCAGGCTCAGGGAGTTGGGCGGGATGTCTCTCTGAACACAATCCACCATCCCTCCCATTGTAGGATCACACCTGCAATGGGAGAGTGGGCAGGTTCTGGCATCATGATGTCGCTAAAGGGGAAGTTTTTCCCCTTCAAGTGACACTTGGCTCCCCGCGCATGTGGTGTTCCGCAGGTCCAAAAAGGTTGACGACCACTGTTCCAGAAAACAATATCAAAACTGATAACATGGCTAACAAAACAAATATTGTTTTATGTAAAAATAAGCAAAAACATAAAACTGAAGTATATTCTGCCTATTCTTTGCATTTTAGAGTTCTTCCTCTCCCATTAGCAACATGGTAATGACATTTTACATAAAACCTTTCCATGTTTTGGTTATCTTATTTTAGAGCCATTGATGTGATAACTAGGTCTTTGTTCTTCTGTATGCAATGCAGATCATGGATAATGGGAGGGGCCAGCAAGTAGCTGTACATAGCTTTAATATGTACATCATATATTATGTCATATAACCTCACAGCACTCTGCCTTAGTACTCCAGAGGCAAGCAGTGGGATTGTCTATAAACAGGTGGAAGTTAGAGGATGCTGGATATTCTACAACCAGAAACTGAGGCAGGCTTATTCTGAATGGCTGCAGCTTGTAAATCATATGGTGAGAAGCACAACATGGAGTGCAACCTTGCAGAAAAGCTGTAAGTCATTTCTTGATAAATGATCACAATAAAAAAAAAATCTAAATGCAGAAAAAAAGAAAAATACCCTTAAAGAAGTTACTGTAGTCCATTGGTTTGTATATCTAGCATGGATTGCATATGCTCCAGTTCACAATAAGCCAGGGTACCCCCAAAGAAGACATCATCTAGGATTCTGTTATCTTTTTAACATGGTGGAAACCTTGGAATTATTTTCAGATCCTAGGGTGAAAATGTAAGTGTTACATTGTGTCTGAACAAAAAAATAATACTCTTGCCCCCTAAATGTTTCAAGCAGATCACAAAAAAAGTTTAGTTTGCAAAAGTATGGCTGACAGTTTTCTAGTGAAGGGATAGGGAAACCCTAATTTTTCAGTAGATGAAAAAGTGTTTTTGTACACCAATACTTTGTCCTATTTTGAATAGGCAAAACAAGGTTATAGTTATGTTTGCTTTAAAACATATCCTTGTTCAAAAACAATAACATTATGTTCCTTCAACACCATGGCTCTTGCCAAAGGAAGTCATTTTGATTCAGAGTAGTGCCAAGTTTAAGGAATTCCCTTTATTAAAATTAGACCTGTAACCAAATTCGCATAAACTGTTCAGTATCAGGATTTTACTACATTTACTTTTCAGTGCCAAGGTTTTATTGCTGTGTCCCTCTGGGGCAGAATAATCTCATTTTGACTGAAATGTGTTGGAACTGGCATCCTTATTTTGCAATGGGACAAAGTGGTATTACCATTTAGGGTTTTCTTAAGTTTTTGCTTTTTACCTCAGTTAGTTCTCCTGAAATGATTTTCTTTCCATTAGGTTGATTTATTTAAGGAATTTCGCCTGTTTATTTATCAAGGTGCATTATCACCTTGCAATGAATATTCACTTAGCTTAGTGAATGTGATGAGAATTCACTTTGGAAAGAATACCCATTAACAGTTAAGGACATATAACAAAGCAGTATTTTCTTTGCACGTGATTGGGTGGTTGAAATTCTTTTCTTAGAGTCCATTGGGAACTCTGGTAACTCTGTGTCTATGATCATGTTCCTAATATTGCTTGCTACAAAGGAGGTATGCTGGTAGTAGTAGAATTTATCCTGGCCTGGCTTCTACAATGTCTAATCCTCCTGTAGGTAATTTCATGGTAAATACCATCATGGTATTTTACAGTTGTCACAAGAAGAGGTAAGGGTAAATCTTTAAATAGAGACATTTTCCCACATTGCAGACATTTCATATTTTCCCTGCTACATCCAAAAGTGAAAAAAAATCAGATCTGATCAAAAACTGACAAAACTGACATGTTATCTTTTATTTTTGTGTGATTTGATTGGAGTGATGCTTTTTCTGTTAGTCACTGAGAATTCAGGCAAGATACAGTAATGGTATTGCTGTCATAAGGCAATATACTGGGAACTATAGAATTTCTGCTTTAATCACTCACACTGTTTGCATTCATATAAAATTACCACTTTCCTGTTTCATATTTAAAGGGTATCTATAGCCCAAACAATTTTTATTGGGCTCAGTGGGGAAGAATTGAAATCCCCACCAGGTTTTCTGCTGTCAGTGGCTCTGTTAGAGAGATCATTTCAATTCCCAGATTGTACAAAAGGAGATTCCCAGACAGGAAGTGCTCAGGCAGAAGTTTGTTTGTGTGCCTGTAATTTTTCCTTATTTTCTGTCTAGTGAAAAGTTGTTCCTGCAGCAGATTATGAGGGGCAATTTCTCTAACAGAACCATAAATAGCACTAAAACCTGACAGGGGTTCTAACTTTACATTTATTTCAAGTTAAAAAAGTTGGGTATCAACACATAATAAGAACTTAAAAATTGAAAAAATGACAGGTACATTTCCTAATTTTTATCACCCTTTGGTTCAGTTTATTATCATGCTTTTTAAACCAAATCAATACATATTGATTACATGCATTTCCTCAATAGGCATATGAAACCTTGTACTGGAAACATCACATCAAAACTTTGCAACATGTAAAACAAGACAATTATTGTGTCCTTAGAGCTGTCATGTTCCAAGTGTTCAGTCAAGGAATCCCCCTTCCTGGATGGATGAAAGAAAAAGATATCCTAAAGGTATTTATATTTTAATAGTTTTACTGAGGCAAAGCACATATAAAACAAGTTATACAATTAGAACAAGACATTGGACAAACAACCATATCAGAAGCTATGTAGGTAACAACTTTTTAAATATCAAAGTATAACAAGGAGGGGTAAGAAAAAAATAAATTGTGTTTATAGGAAGGCTAATGGGGGATAAATTAGAAATACGTTTCATAAGGTGTAATATTTGCCAAGCCTAAATTTGAGTATTCAAAATGTGGAACATAGGACTCCTAATCTATAAATACATGTACAATATATCCAATAACAGAAGTAACATCACAAACAAATTTTGGTATATATCAAAATAATGAGCTCATCTCAAGTCCTGACGCGTTTCGCCAAACAGGCTTCCTCTGGGGATTATTGAGATCAAGGTAATGGATATGTTTTGTAATTACCTGCTAGTCAGTACATGAGGGAAAGCAAAAAGGAGGAAAGGCATATAAGCATAATATTACAATACAGTTGTCAAACAATACAATACAGATCAACAGTCGTGATAGTTCAATAGTTACTTACACAATGTTTTGTGATGCTTGAAAACACAATTCAGGGTACTAGGGAAATATTCACATTAAAATATCCCTGGATCCCTTGTTGAATAGAAATTTAATGAGAGTTAGAAATAATGATGATGTAATATAGGGTAAAGGTTTGATGTGAATTAAGTACCTACTTAGGATGTTAAGGGTTAATAAAACATGATTGTAAATATGATTACTTAGTGGGTGGTAATTAAAGAATTCCAGAGGTATCTGAAGGATGTAACCAAAATGTGAGCGAAGTCTAATTTGTTGGTGAAAACATAAGAATAAAGAGAATATTACATAAAATATAAATGGCTTATAATAATTGTTGTGTGGGACTTTAGGAGTAGTATACTTACAGGTAATTTTGATTTGCTTTGGAAAAGAGAGACGTGGGATCAAACAATATATTGTTTGAATGATGGTTGGTGAGTATATGTCCAGATATCTATACATAATATAGAGGGTATAGGTAATATAAGAATGTATGTATAGGGTATATTGTGACAGTAAATAGGGTTGTAGGTTATCTTACTTAGTCTTGGTTAAATGGAGGATCAGTCCTTCATTGGTTAGTATTGTGACTCCAAGATGTGGGGGGCAAGTGTCTAGAAAGGAAAGGTTAATATAGATTTATATGTAGTAATAATTTGTTATTATTATGTAGGGTATTAGGAGAAATACCAGTATACTTACAGTTAAATTATAATTCGCTTTGGAGTAATTGTAAGATCAGACGATATATGGTTTAATTATTGGTTGATGAGTATATGTCCAGGTATCTATACATAATATAAAGAGTCTTAGTAATATAAGAATATATGTATAGGGTATTTTTTAAAGACAACTGAGATAGAAGATCATCTTATTTTAATCATGGTTAAATGGAGGATCAGTCTTTCATTTATTAATATGGTACCTCTAAGGTGTGGGGAACAGGTATCTAAAAAGGAGAAGTTAATACAGATTAATATAAGGTACTGGTTTGATAAAGAGAAGGGGGGGGGGGGGTGAGAGAGAGGTAGTACTTACTTCAAAAGGTTTTTTACATAGTGATTGTTAATTTGGATATCATTCCCCTTTCTAGAGAATACCTAGGTGAAAGAGGGAAAGCTGGGATCAACCAATGATACTCTAAATTTAATTACTCCAAATAATAATAATACAAACAAATACAAAAATAAGTACAACATAAGCTTTTACACACTGCCTCAAAAGCCTTTCCTTCCCTCTACCATCCCCATTTTATATATAAAAGTACCAGAAAGAGTATGAGAGTGTTAAATAAAGAGGCATTAAACAAAACAAAAAAGTAGGGGATAGGATGAGGTTTTATCCAGATTACAGTGGTCCTCTGAAAGAAATATGGGATACTGATCAATATCACATGAGTTTTGAGGTGTCTCTACCACCCTGGAGGCTGAATTCAGCACAACAGACCATCTGACACATCAATATCAAATGTTTAGGTGTTCAAAAGATAGTTGGAAAAACAATGAATTCAGGGTTTCCGTGTTTGTCTTATTACATTTTGCGGTAGTAACAGTAGAATAAGAGACCAATGAAGGAAATTCACTCAGTGACAGCTCATTAAAGTCCATCTATGGGTAAAAATTACCCCAGCTTTATTTGGGTGGAATTAGGCATTGTGGGTAGCAGGAGCAGTGAGTATATACTATCTGCTTTACATGTAGTATTTGGCCTCCAATACTGTTAGTGTAATTCTTTATGGCACTAGTAGCCCTGCTTCTGTATCCAGTTACCATAAGGGTGAACTAGTTTTAAATTTACTTAGATACAAAAGCATTACAATATCATGACACAGTCAATATCTGTGTGGCTAGATAAGTTGAATGTGTTTGTGCTATTCCTTTAGAAAATAGAATATGAGTATTGAATATGCTTAGTTCCAGTAGTATAAAAGAGTAAGGTTTGACAATTTTGAAATAATTTCTGTCTATTTTCTTAATAGCTTCCTGAAAAGCTACTATATTCTCAAGGATGTAATTGGATACAGCAATTTAGCTTTGGGCATGAAAAGTACACAGGCCCAAAGGTCTATGGAAAACTGCGAAGCTGTCTAGAAATCTTTAAAAACCAGGTAAACGCACTAACAAATCTGTTACTAATGTAATCGCTACTGTACACCCAATGCTAGTGTAAAATAACAGTTTAAATAATACTAAAATGAATATTCATTAAAAGTGTGCAAAGAGATTTGCAAGATTCAGTAATCCACTTAAACTGAGCAGATTGGTATGTATTGTAGTCAGAAAAGTTAAATTTGCCTTTTAGAATAATCCTTTAACTTTTTAAATAATCCTTTTTTTTATTTTTACACCTCCTTCTTCTTTTATCTTACATGAAATATGGCCAATCATTTTTCATGTTGATTTAACAGAGAAGTTGAAAGCAACAGGTAACCCACTCTGTGTCAGAGCTCTTAGGAATGATCATTAGAAGGCTAGGGCAAACTGTTGTAGTATTTGCTAGCAGTTCAGTGTATAGACCCAGAGTGGTTAAGTAGTAGGTACACAGTATAATATAATAACTGTCAGTAGCATGACCAACAGGAAAAATAAGGAAGCATTTTAATATCCACTGATTTAAAGAAACACTGACAAACAATGTTGGGGATCATTTCATTATTGCATATTCTGGAAAAAAATGGATTCTATAGTATGCCTCTTTAGTTTTGATTTAGGAAACAAAAAATTGGGTCATACAGCAGAATGTTTATACATTATACAGTTTAGTTTTACACATTACAGTAAAGTGGAAACTCATTCTCAATTTTTTTATTTTATTAGACAATTATTAATATAGTCTCTTGTGACACTTATCATGGCAGAAAGTTATTGCTGACAATGTAGAAAATTATTAAAACACAAATTAGTATAGATTTTTTTTTGCATTTTAATGTGGAAAGTTGTTTTTAAAATCTACCCTTGTCTTTTCTTTACCCTTTTGCATATTATTGATATTGCTTTGTCTTTATCATTATGTCTTTTGTTATTGGTGTTCTTAAAGGCATTGAGTAAGTTCTTTAGTAAGCTAGGAAAAGGAAGTAATATATATATTTCCCTCAGCACTGCATGAGTCATGAGTCATGGGATCATTTGCATGATTTCTTCCTTAACCTTCCAGATTGGGCCCTCATTAGCACAAAACAGAACAACTGTGGACTGGTTTTTCAACTCTATCTGTAAAAACGTAGCTCTAAACAGCTACAATGGTATGAAACTTTCTGCATGATGGTTCTATACAAACCTTTATTCACAAGTGTTTGTTTTGTAGTCAGTGAAGCTCTTACATTTCTAAGGAACTTTATACCTACAAGTACTTACCCGACCTTAGCTTACTCTAGGGGGTTTTGCTTGCTCCTATTTGAGGGAGCCAAATCCCTTGGTGTGGATAAGCAATTAGTAGCTAAACTTTCTTGCTGCCAAAGTGATGCAGGTACCAATATTATTTTAGCAGAACAGAAAGCTCTATTTCCTCAGCAGGATAGTTTATGTTATTTAACGGTGGTAATACACTTGCAATGCAGCACAGAAATGCAATTCCATACACTGAACTACCAAAAATATTTAATATTTTTTCAGGTTTCAAATGAATGTGTTACCTTAACACATCTCCACACCATAATGCATGTTATGCAGCACAATAATGAGTTAGTTGTATTGTTATGGACAGGGTCTGATTTTATTACCACCAGCCCAATAGACTGACAAGGGCTTTCTGGCAGGGAAGAAAACCTGCTACTTTCTGCACAAAGCAATATCTGCCATCAGACTGTAGATTAATTGTATTCTAATGAGACAGTTTTTTTTTCAACAGATATTATTAACAAAAGCATTTTGCATATAGTCATGCAGTATTATTAGCAAAGACCTCTGCAAAATATGCACAAAATATGCACAAAGAACAAAGACTGTGGTTTTGGAACTACTTTGGTACCTTGTAAAAGAGGTAATATATGTTCAATAGAAAATGTGCAAACAATTGGCAGGATTATATGTTTTCATATGTAGCAGAGTCCCATATGTAGGAATAGCTGCAGTCAAGTGTCAGAATCGGTTAGTAGAAGTCTCTGGAGGTTACATTTAGGGAATTTACAGACATCCCCAGGCCTAATGATGTTTGCCACCAAAAGCCCAAAGATGTTACTTAAAATGACTTATTAAGAAATCCAGATACAGCTTGGAGCAGACATTTTAATGTTGGCTTGAGTGCATCACAACTCCTTGAAAGTGTTGATGTAATGCGCCTGGGCACACAAACCGCAACCAACTCCAGATATCCTTGAATCAGGTTTATTCAAAGCGGCACAGCACAGCAAGGGTTAATTTCAATCAAGCAAGGTACAGAAGGATAAGGCAAATGCAGGTCAGTAACAATCCGAGGTCAGGGCTGGCAGCAGGCAGAATGGTCAATAACAATCCGAGGTCAGGGCTGGCAGAGTTCAATCAGAGTTAGTTTCAGACCAGGTCACTGAGGAGATGACAAGCAGATAAAGTTTAACATATACAAAACACACCCAAGCACACTGTGGTAACAGAGGCTATATCGGGCAATGGTGTAATGGACAGGCTCTCCTTAAATGGCCAGGATGACCAATCACCTTGCGCCACCTGGCACTGTCTGATAGGAGACTGAGTAAATCCCCTGCAGCTGATTGGCCGCAGGGAATTCAAACTAACTCTGTCCCGCCCTAGGGCGAGGCAGCCGAGTGCCACGCCCTCGGGGGGTACAAGAGGGACGCATGGTGACACGCGCACCTCTTCCCACAGTACCCCTAGGACCTGCACTACTTTGCACTTGCAAAGGAGTGCTGGGAGCAGGAACCACATCCAAAGGGATGCAAGGGCTGCTGCCTGGCTGAACAGTACTTTGGCCAGGGCGGATCCCTCCGCCTGTAGAGACAGACAAGCTGCGAGCAGGACAGCAGCCTCGGCCATGTTGCCTGCTACTGTGGCTGGGAACCCCAGGGACACCGCGGGCTCGCAGGGCGGGTAAGTTCCTTACAGTTGATAACCATAATATGATATTTTGCTTCAGTTGGTTTATATACAGGAGGTGCTCTATGAAAACACAATACAGTATAGTAGCAAAACATGGTAGTTGCCCTTTATGCACAATGCACAAATCATTAACAGGCAGTGTTATCCTTTAAATAGAGTGGGTGAGTAGTAAATCCCTTCTTTTATTGCTTGTTTTATATTCTACTAAAGCCACAAAGAATGATAAACTTTTATAACACAAAGGCAGTAATATTAGAAAGCGTCCAGGTAAAAAAAAGTAAAAATAAATAATCAAATTGTCCTTATTGAAGTGTGTGATATTGTTGAAAATATTACGTCCTGATTTTCCCTTTAAATATAACAAATGGTCTCACTTTAAAATGTCTTTGTTGGAATTTGTCTCTTTAACAGACCAGGGCCATAAATTTCCCCTTATCAATTATTTCTTGATCTGACAGCCAACATCTTATAGTTTATAGCACCCATTGTATATATAGCACCCAGTGGCCCCTGATTGAACCTCGATATGAGATGTATTCCAAAACCCATTTTGTTAATAATCTTTGTATTTCCAATATACCATTCTGTATAAAGTAGTAGTTGACTGATTTGTAGTTGGATCATTATGGTGAGCATTTTGAGACCAAGAACCAGTCTCCTACGCATCAGGAAAGCCTGGAAACCATAGTTAGCCTGTCTTGGTAAACCTTAAGTCCCAGACATGCCTAGTTTGGTCTCTGTGAACTCCCTATTTTGTGGTGATTAATAATTTGGGGGATGGCAGTTCATAAAACCTGTACTTGTGAAATTAATAATAATAGCTAGAACAAGGGCATTTTGGGAAGTGTCCACTATCATTATAACCCATGTGGTCACAGCCCCTCAGACAGCCCCCACCCTGCTATCGTTGGATGTCCAATTCGTCCCACCTCTGTTGTTGGCATGCAAAAAGCCATGTAAGTCTAGCAGACACAGTTCTCATTGACATTATCTTGTTGCTAAGGACAACGGCACTGACACATTGTGAGCACTGTGACTCTGGCTAATAACTTGGACTTTACACAGCACCCTGGACCAAGGCAAACAAACCCTACCTAAGTATTATTTCACAGTTTCCCCTTTTTTTTATGCTGTTGCTATAGTTCTACTATCATTCTGTTATTGTTCTCACATTAGTCCTTATTTTTCTATAATTTGTTTATGTACTGTTTTTGTATGTTTTTACTTTTTAACACTATAAAAAGTGTAAGCTAAATCCCTGAATGCTCTAAGTAGAAAATAGTGTAACTTGCTAACCCGAAATGCTACAACAAACATTGTGATTTCTGAGACATTCCTGTCTGGAGTGGCAGCGGGTGACACTAAAGAAGTAGAAGCATAACTGCGGTTGTAAAGGGTAACGGTGTGTGCTTCCGTCTAAGCACGTGGTTGCAGTCTACCTGTGACGGTGTGTGTGGCAAGGGTTACCAGATTGGTTAACCTTGCCCTGTGACGGCCCCTCAAAAGCATGCTGGTGCTTGGACTGTTGCTAAGCATGCTGGAAAGTCCTTTTGTTCTTTTGCTTTAAAACCACTGGATTCATGGTAATACACAACAGCAACGTCACAAATCACCTAAAGTGAGCCACTCTATAGTTTCTTTAATTGTAATCCCATTTTTATAATGCATTAACGCTGATGTCTGCACTTTTTTATTGTCTGCAACTTCTCTTGTGTAGCTGAATCATAATTATTAAAAATATCTCACAGTATATATTAGATAAAATGTCATATGGTACCATACAGTCATCCACAATCATTACATGTACAAGGTGCTTATATGGGACAACATTCTTTCAACATTCTACACTTCTGTTCCCAATATTGACCTCAAAATTTGTAAAATTGACACAGCATTAGGATGAGATATGTCTACTTGTTTTTGTTTTTTTAATTTACATTTCCCAACTTTACAGTTGTCAGAATTTTCTTTTTTGAGGTCTTAGTAATTTTTATTTTATCTTTATTTGACATTGTTTATTTTATGGCTATATGTATTGTCTATATTATTTTCCCTTAGCAAATGAAGATGACTTCCTCTGCTGTAGTACCTTTTGAGACTAAATCACTGACAGAACAGAAATCCAAAGATGCAAAGTTTCCCGGTTTCAGTACCATTACAGCATCAGTTTTTTTTGTGGGGGTTTACAGTGTCTCAACACACGTTCTAATATTGTCAAGGGCTGTATGTGGCCTGTAGTGTAGCTTAGGCTTCGTTTTACCCACTTGAGTGGTGCCCATGGTAGCTGGAGAAGGAGGGACTGGGGTAGCAAGACAGTATTCAAGGTGGTGCTGATCCGGAAGAGCTGTGTGGATAAGATGCTGCTAGTGCTGTAATACTGTGAGGACAAATGCAACGTGTTATGACCAGCTCTATGTTTCTGGCATGTGTTTGTGTGTGTGTCATGTCCATCTTTGTGTTCCTGACATCTGTGTCATGGCCTTTTTTATGTGCCTGACAAGTGTCCAAAGAGAGTGATGGAAAGCCAGGCAGCCCTGGCTGTTATCAGTGATAACAGTATCTAAATCACAAAGCTGCATGTCATTTACCTCAAAACATCATGTGATTTAGTAATACTAGTATCTTTAGTAAGTATCTCTTTCACACCTCTTCTCATTCTTGGACAATCTGCCTAACACATTCCAGGACAATTGGATTCATGTGGCTATAAATACCAAGGGAATGTTCCTGACACTTTTTGACATTGATGAAACTTTTACTAAGTGATGGAAATCTTTCAACATATTCCAGTTTACTATTACTATTCCAAAACCTTGATAAATTAAAATCTTTACAGTCAATTATCCCTTGCCCTAACTTTTAGCCCAGATCACATGGTCCCTGGTCACCATTCGTTACTGCAGAACACACTTTTAATTAGCATTTGGATTAGAGGGTCAAGAAATCATCTTCATTTACATTTCATGTACAGCATCAATAGAGGAAAAATATGTTTAATGCACTGATAAGTTTAGTTGTGTTTTTTTTCTGCAGTAACAATTGGTAAATGTATGATTCTTTAGCCATACCCTGCCTATGCCCCACCCACTTTACTATGCCCACTGTCACTATCCCTCTACTTCTGGTATTATCCCTTTTATGACAGTGGTTGGCAACCGGTGGTCTGCAAGAAAAAATTGGTGGTCTGTGGCTTTGGCTGTGTCCCCCATACGGATCCCAGGCTCAGGGAAGTTGGCTGGTTGTGTCTCTGGCTCAGACCTGCGATGGGAGAGTGGGTGGGTTCTGGCATCATGACATCACTCTGGGGGAAGTTACTTCCTGTTTGAGTGACACACGGCTCCCAGTAAATTTAGTGGTCCGTGGGTCCAAAAAGGTAGGATACCACTGCTTTATGACACCTACAAATGCTGGTAAGGGGTTTGGAAATGTAATAGTTGAAAGTCAAGTGCCAGAGCAACACAGATGGGGTGGCAGCAGTTGGATGATCCTTATATTCTATCAGTTTAATATTTTAGCTTAAAGTATCAACGTATCTTTTACCCTTGGTTGTATCCATTAAAACTTTTTTGTGCAAGTAGTGGGACTTTAGAGGCATATAAATAAAATCAAGTATCAATTGTATTTGTAAATTTTAGAACCAATATATTTCAAACCAATATATCAATAAAATTGGGATGTGAGGGGTGAGGACGCAGAAAGCAGGGAGTACATATCACAGGGATTTATCTCCTGGAGCTAGCCGGATTGGCAGTGATTTGTTTGGAGAAAAAAGTCTGTTACTGGTAAGAACTTCCATCCTATTCCCATTCCTAAGTTGCATTGAAGTATTTGATGAGTAAAAGTATATACAGTTGGTTGTGAAGGGGTTTCTCTTCACCATGGAAATGATTATGCGATCATGCAACACTGTTGTCTTCCGTGGACGTTCAGGTCTTTTGGTGTTGCTGAGTTCACCAGTGCTTTGTTTCTTTCTTGTGATGTACCAAACTGTAGATTTTGCCACTCCTAATATTGTAGCAGTTTCTTGGTTCGTTTTTTTCTGTTTTTGCAGCTTTTAAGGATGGCTTGTTTCACCTGCATGGAGAGCTCCTCTGACCGCATGTTGTCTGTTCCCAGCAAAATCTTCCACATACAAGCACCCCCTCAAATCAACTCCAGGCCTTTTACCTGCTTAACTAACAAAGGAATTGCCCACACCAGCCCATGAAAAAGGCTTTGAGTCAATTGTCCAATTCCTTTTGAGCCCCTGAAATGAAGTGATTGTGTTAAAAAAAAGCCTTTAGTTCCTCGCATTATTATCCAATCTCTTTGTTCAACCCACTGCATTAAAGCTGAGAGTCTGCAGTTCAACTGCATCTGAGTTGTTCCATTTAAAATTAATTGTGATAATGTACAGAACTAAAATTCGATGACTAGACTTTGAATTCTGAGAAAAGAGTAGAGGGGAATTTAAACATTGGTTATACAAATTAATCATTTTTGTACTCTCTTCTCTGACTTTTATATTGTGAAGATTTGATGTAAATTCAACTGGAATATGAGAGGTATCACAGAACAACTCTGTAAATAAATGATTATACTATTAACCCCTCTTTGAGAACTATTACCAGTATTCAATGAATATATGATAATACAAGATCAGTTATTTGAATTAAAGATATATTTGATATCATAGTCAGTTGAATGCTTTAAATAAGGACACCTGCACACAACCTTCTGTCCAAACCTGCCGCCTGCATTTGAGCTCATCATCCACACCCCCACTCTGTGATCTTGCATATATTGTGGTGGGAAGAGACCATCATACTGATTGTTAAGTAGACAGCATCACTTACAAGGTAATTGGGTTGCAAAAAAATAGGGATATGAAAAAGACACTACTATAAATCTATGAATTGTATGTTTTCAACTGTATGATGAAGAATAAACTATGATGTATCTGCTACACTCTTAGTCTCAATGTTGCTTTTCCTGATGAAGCAAATATAGCCGCGAAACACGTCGAAATTCTATGGCAATATGAGACTATGTGAGATGACATATGTGCAGTATATGGTGTTTGTATACCATTTTTGTAATCAATTTAATTGATTTATTATGTTAAAATTGTATTGATATATTGGTTTTAAAATTTAAAATTGATACTTGATTTTAATTATATGCCTCTAAAGTCACTACACAAAGACGTTTTTACATGATTATATTTGGGATCTGGCATTAAAAATTAGCACACCATTAAATACACTTTTTCTAAAGCTGACCAGTCAACTGTTTTGCTTCATATATATATATATATATATATATATATGTAGTAATTGAATTAGAACATATATTTAAAGTTTTCAGTTTTTGTTTCAATAACATAATGTTAAATTAACATTACTTTCTTTACAATTACATTACAATTTTTTTTAGTTTCTGTGGTCTTAAAATTTGAAAGTTGTCTTTATCTTCTGTTTCAGTGGGGAGAATTTCACAATTGTAAAGACCAGGTTGAAAGAAACAAAATGTGCAAATCAGTTTTCTCTGATGAAACCACAGAGAATAAACTGTATGAAGCATTAAAATTCATTATGCTGTCGTTGGTGATAGATGCCTATGAAAATATAAAGTCAGCAGAACAATCTCCTCGCTTCTTTCATTTCCTTTTCTCACGGGATACGTCATCTGACCCTCTAAGCTACATGATGAACCATTTGAATGCAGTGGGGGATACATCTGGACTTGAACAGGTAATTGCAAAATGCCATATTTTTTTGTCTCCTCTCCACAATACATTTAGGTCCAATATGTGCAAATGACGAGCACTGGGATACAAAGGTTTGCCAATTTAGTGATCCTTTATAAGGAAGGCATGTCTTCTGTAGATACAAAAAAGAAGAAGGTTTCTCTACAATATGCTTACTAGATTAGTAATAATACTCCAGATTCCTAAGGACACAGTAATAAAAGTATCAGCAGAGAGAAGTACCCGCTTGCTGTCACTTACCTAAAGAAAAAGGTACAACATCAAACTAACAGCACACAAGCACCCACATTTACACATAGTTCACAAAGCAGAGATAGGTTGTCCTAAAAGATGCATTCATTATTGTGTTTGGGTTTCTCATTTATAGTGACAGTAACTGTCTCTATATAAGTGACAGTTTTGTTACTTTCACAATATTCAGATTTAGGTAGACAACATTATTATTACTAATGCATGTTGTTTTGATGTTTCTCATGGGTGCTTCTTTAGTAAGGTCTAGCTCTAGGATCCTGAAGAAAAACGTTTGTTGGGTCAATATCCACACGAATTGAGAACATTATTATACTTGACATGTTATAAATATGAGGACCCTATTAAACTATGGGGGTCTGGCTAAACTTTAGTTTGTTTTTCCTAAACTAGGGGGTAATATGTTACAATGTTAATAAATAGTATTTCCTTATTTAGGCTGATATGTGTTTGGTGGGCTATGCTCTTGAAGTCAAGATAAAATTATTCCGTCTGGATAAGATGAATACTGAAGACTTTGAAATATATTATCCTGACAATTACAAGAGAGACTGGCATGAGATAAGTCTTATGACTGATGATAACCATTACTATAATATACCTGTTAAAGCCATATAATTGGACTGGCCCTCATCTTCAGAAGAAGAACATCTTTTCTTTAAATGCAGG
Organism: Pyxicephalus adspersus; assembly: GCF_032062135.1. Taxonomy (NCBI): domain Eukaryota; kingdom Metazoa; phylum Chordata; class Amphibia; order Anura; family Pyxicephalidae; genus Pyxicephalus; species Pyxicephalus adspersus. The sequence goes on along the minus strand of NC_092862.1, from coordinate 74,189,236 downwards.
GAAACATATTTTTCAGTAAGCTACCCCGTAAAATATCCATGAATCTCAAATAATTTATATGAAAGAACATAATAATTCACTGTTGGTTGTGAATAATGTCCCAGCAAAAGTAGTGAAACTGGGAAAAATCATCTGATTGGCCCAATGGACATTTAATGACTTTTTGTCACATTTCCCAGAGATGTGAAAAGTCATAATGATGTAAAAAGGAAATGAGGGTTTTGTTTTACAATAACTGGCACTTGGTGTACCTATATATGCTGGAATTTCAAAATAAACAATATGTTAAAGAAAACTTATTTAATCTGCCATTTACACCCACTGTCAAGTGAATGTCAGTACCTTGGCAATGTACAATATTTTAGCAATGAAAACGCCATCCTAACAAAATCAGTGTGGGACTTCTGTGATAAAACAGTGCTCAGATGCCTAATTGAAAAGAAAAGTAAATACCAGTCTTTTGCATATTACAAACTTTCCTAAATAGGTTAACTGCTATTTTCATCTGCTAACCACACAGAAAAGGCATCTTGAATTAAAAAAAATTGAGTTTATTTATATTGAACTTCATCCTGCTGTTTAAAACCTAGATCTTGTATTACAGATTACTTGTAATGTTTTTAAATGGGGAACTGGAAAATGAACTGGACTGTATTGTGTAAAGGAATTTCTTTAAACTTTAAATGTAAAGTCCCAACTAAAGGTGGATGAACAACAGTGACATCTACAGGCAAAAATGAGTTTTGCTCTTTTTGTAACAATGTATTGTGTCCTTGTATACAGATGTAAAAATGTTTTTATACATTATACATAGGTGTATGACTGACATGTGTATGACTCAAGAGGAGGTCTATGAACCGCTGGTCATTTTAGGCAAGTTATTTTGGCTCGTTATCTAAATTAATTTATGAAGTTGTGCATATCCTAGAAGGGAAGTGTTAAAACAGATTTTGTGACCAGGTATTAAGATGGTACCCTGACTGAATTGTTTATTTGGTGTTTTTTTATGGGATATTAAACAGAATTTGTGGGTGGCCTAACAGCAATATTTTCTGGCCTACCTTACCATCATCTATCAATATGGATAACACACAAATCTTCTCCATAAGTTTATTTTGTAAATAAGTCTAGCTGGGAAGCTTGTAGCAAGTTTGGTGTACTGGCAACAACATTGATTATTTTCCTCATTTCTGTTAGTGTTTTTTGTTAAATAAATCCTGGAAATTGCACTGTTCAATTTTAGCTTAAGGAGAATCGCCCATTGACAGGATATCACCATAATGTAGATACTGCAAACTTGTATGGGTGCACATCAACTTTGCAGTAAAGAAGGCCATATATCAGTGATATGCCTTTCTTTATTTTTGTAGTTTTGTTTTTATGCATGGTTCAGCATTTTCTAAAGACATAATGGTAGCACTTATCCGATGGGTGAGAGGAGGAAGAAATGGCAGCTTAAGTTCTCCTGTACCTTCATCAGTTATCTTTAGGTTAGCAACCAGTTACTAAACAGTTTAAAGATTTTATATAGAAAGAAGAAATGCATTTATTAAATACTAGAACACCCAGATGCAATTTTGTCTAATACTAATCTGTCCCCAAAGGAGTTCATTAGGTCTAGTAGTAAGAACTGTAAGAGTGATGGGACAGCAGGACCCACCAAACTATGTAATAGAAGTCCATACAGGTTGTCTATAATCTACAAGCAGACCTGGATGTACTGTTTGATTGGGCAGCCAAATGACAAATGACATTTAATATTGAAAAATGTAAAGTTATGTACTTGGGGGCTAACAACATGCATGTTTCATACTGTCTAGGTGGAATTCATTTGGGGGAGTCAGAAATAGAAAAGGTTCTGGGGGTTCTAGTAGATCATAGACTAAATAATAGCATGCAATGCCAAGCTGAAATATCTAAAGCTAGCAAAGTCTATAGACTGCAGAGATGGAGACATACTCCTACAAAGCATTGTTTGGACCACATCTGGAATATGCATCCAGTTTTGGGCACCAGTTCACAAAAAGGACATCATGGAATTGGAGTGAAGAGAAGGACAACTAAACTAATAAAAGGAATGGAGGAGCTCAGTTATGAGGAGGGATTAGCTGAACTGAATGTATTCTACCTTGAGAAGAGACATTTAAGGGGGGATATGATCACTCTGCATAAATATATAAATGGTCCATTTAGAGAACTCTCTTCCCAATTCTTCACTCCAAGATGGTTACAAAGAACAAGAGGGCACCCTTGCGTCTGGGGGAAAACAAATTTAATCTCTCGATAAGGAAGGGATTCTTCAGTGTAGGTCTGTGAAAATGTGGAATCGGCTCCCTCAGGAAGTAGTTTCAGCAACTACTATAGATTGCTTTAAGATAAAGCTGAATGCTTTTCTAGAAGCACAGAATGTAAAGATAACCAAGACTGTTGATCCAGGGAACATCTGATTACCTCATGGAATCAGGAAGGATTATTTTTCCCCTTATGGAACAAATTGTACCAGGGTTTTTTTGCCTTCCGCTGGACCAAGGTAGGGTTTTATATCTTGGATATGTTTATTTCCATAGTAGATTGACTTATGTCTTTTTTTAACCTGACTTACTAATGTAAACCTACCATTCTTAAGATGTTTGCTGCAGTGTGTTCTGGTACGTTTTGCCTCTTAGCACATTGTATTCCAACCATGCCTGTCACAGTTGCATCATAGCAAAGCAAGTCAAAATAGAGGCTAGGATAGAATAAAGGATAGACGGGGTTACTATTTTAGAAGAGGGAAAATCTTAATAGAAGAAAAAAAAGCTGGGTTGGTTAAAAAGGAACTAAAAAGAGGGAGGGTTTGAAAGATCAGGGCATCAGGCTTTCCATGTTTTCCTTAGTTCTCATTCATTTAAAGGGTCAGTCTGCTAGAAACTCTTTTTAATTTTTGTTATATCTGAAGCCTTGGTATCTGTAACTCCTAATACTTGTTTTTCTTCCCTTTGGTCCTTGCAGTTTGTAGTGAAAGTTCCAGTCTCGCACTTATTTCTGTGGTCTTTCTACATTCTCTGCCCACATTTGTAGCATCTCCACAGTCTCTGGTCGTCATTTTTTCCAATATTGTTTTGTCCTGGACAGTCTCTTTTAGCAGTACAGAAACTAAACATTCTGTGCTACCCTGTAGATAACCAGTGTGCCACTGGAGGTAATGTATGACAATTGTTTGGAGACTAATGTTTCTGAGAATCCACAAGACTGCAAATGGGCTGTGACAAATATGAGTCGCAAGACACCTACTGGATTCATTTAATAATGGACAGTACATCAGGGGGGAATGGGCACAAATAGCTAAAATTTTTGAGCAGTGATTGATTTTGGCATCATTACAGGAAGATCATGCTTTTTGAAATATTCAAGACAGGCCCACACTGACCCAGCGTGAGCGTGGCCTACAATGATTGGGTGAGATTATTGTAGGGCATGTTTAGGGGTTGCAGATGAGTGCCTTAACTTAATCAGAAATGACCACCACACAAAGATTTTCCAAATTATAACAGATATTAAAGTTTGCTGTAACAAAAGGATGTTGAAATGCCTAAATCGAATTACAAAGGAATTACTTCTGTACTTTAAGAACTGCTGCAGCACAAACTATGTTTTAAATTCCTTATTTACCTGCAATCTTACCTCTTTTCTCATTACATATGAGACAATCTGATCTGCTGCCTTTACTTAATATTACTCCATGGATCTCGACAACAGAAGTTTTTATTCATGAGTAAAGAGAAATATTGTTTGCACAGAATTTAAGAATTGTAAGGATATGTCCATTTTTAACTGAATGTAGAGTCTGTTCAAGGACCTTTTATATATAAATATGTAAATAATTCTTATGAATAGGTTTACATATAGTTTGTAATAATATATGTATATGTGGGGATACTATTTTAGTTTTTTATGTATAGGATCTGCTTTTTTGTTTGCTGTGCTACACAATTGTGCCTTACTGTTTTACTACAATGCAAATCTGTTAATTGTCAACTTCATATATGCATGATGTCTTATCCAAACAGCTGTTAGTTAGTCAGAGACATTGAAAAGATAATCTAAACAGGATAAATTGGCTGATCAACAATTCTCTCTATATTTATTGTAATAACAAAAAAATGAACAGTACATTTTTACAATGTCATAAACCAATAAATGTGAAAAAGGCAAAAATGATTGTGTTATTCTTTCCCTTTAAATTTATTCTTGTTGTCATTGTAACAGCTCTAAGACTTCCTACAACTGAGGATTCATACTTTTTTATGTACGGTATTTGTTTGAATCTAATTTGTAGATATTGATAACATAACCCCAGTTCAGATAGCCCTGGCTTCTGATATCCTCCTTAAGATTGGTCACTACTTTAAAGCCAGTAAGTTGGGGATGGTTTGTTTAGTGCAGTGAGGAAGGACCTGTTTTTGCAGCCTGTTTGGGTTGTCTGGATAACAAGACTTTCTAAACACAGTTTCACAACTTTTGGTCAGGTAAGACAATTCACCAACAACTATTTCAGCTGTATATTCATCTGTTTGCCTTTCAGCGTTAAGGCCTCAAGGTGGCAGTATTTATTTAGAAATATTTGGGGTTGTATTTTGCAGTTTTGGCAAATGCTCTGGATCAACACAAAGGCCACACACAACAGTGCAAATTTCCTAGGCTTAATTAGCTCAAATGCTAAAAAATGACTCAATAATTCACTCCTAGCTATTTCAGAAAGCACTTTGTAAGGGTGTCCCATTACTCTAAGAAGCAATTGTAGTCTGTAGTAATAAAAAAAAATGTAAGATACTAATGTAAAAAAAAATTCACTACAGCAACATAAAGTGACACAGTTTTTTTCAGGCTGTCTGTAATATTGGGAGATTTCCCCCTGTTGCAATGACAAGGACCACTCATTCAAGTCTGCTGTGAAGGTACATATCAATGAAGGCTCCCATTGACTGGGGGTTTTTAGGAATGGGTAACAGTAACTCACTACTTTACTTTTGCCTTTGTTCAACCAAGCAAGCTGAAACCGAAAAAGAAAAAAAATAAAGCAACACAAGTGGGGCCTGAAATATAAACTAAAGTTCCAGGCAGAGCTTTTTTAAAAAAAAGGGACAGGCAATGTCCTTTCTTTAATATGTAAGTATTCCCAGCTGCCTGATGGCCACCCATATCTTGACATTCATGCACAGCGTTGGTTCGCAGGATACCAGGCACATCCTAGCTTCCCCTGCATGTTCTGGGACTGAATGATCTCCCGCATGCTCACATACTAGTTATGTCATCCCAGTCTGGCCAATCAAGATGGCCTGAGATTGGAATGTGGAAGGGAAGAAGGAAGACAAAGGTGGCACCTGTGGCAGAACAAGGACAGGTGAGTATACTCTTTAGTTCCATTTTATTTAGGAGTTTAAATGTGGAGATTATCAATGTTGACCTCTTCTCTGGGAGACATGAAGAGATGCCAACAAATCAGTAGATAAGTGCAAGCAGCTAAGGTTTTCTTTTGCAACATTACACCAATGTTAACCCCTACTCTAGGTTAAAGCTCTTTTGGCTTTGGGGGGAAAGGAAAAAGTACTGTGACAAATCTTGTGCAATACTTACCTTCGCCGCCAAGCTGGTCACAACTGTCTGATGCAATTACTTCAAATGCAGAAACAGCATTCCTGCATTGTTTGGGGGAAAGGCAAAGGTCTGGCCACTTTTAGAAACACCAGAAGAGAGCTCTGGCTGCAAGGGTAATGAACAAGGCATGTATTTGAATTTAATCATTCCCCCCTTAATACAATCAAGCTTTTACTCATGAAGTCTAAGGCTACGTACATATGTGCAATAATTATCGTTCGAAACAAACGGTTAACAACCGATCATCTGATAATCATTAACAAAAAAAAGTGAACAACGACTGGCCAACCACGACAATAAACAAGAAATGTCTCTGGAAACCAACAACCGTCCCAGGGGATGTGATTGGGCAATGATCATTCGCTATCTATTGTGTGTATGGTTCAGTGGTCATGGATGTTTCTGTGGTACACTTTCTCCGGTACATGTCACTTCCTGCATCGTTCAAACAATCGTATCTAGTGTGTGTACAAATATTGGTGGATTATATTTGAAAAATAATCATTGATCGATCGGTAATCGTTCGTTTTCTAACGATAAATATTGCACGTGTGTACATAGCCCAAGGGGGGGGGGGACCCACTCTGTGGTTTACTTTGTTGGGGTACACATTACATTTTCCGATTTCAATGCACCTATTTACTTTAGTCCTTATAAAATTTATATTAATAATATTTATCAATAAATCACCTATGGTAATTCACAGAAATTCAAAACCACTGCAGTGCCGTTTGAATGTCTTTTCATTCATTGGGTGACAGACTCCTGAAAGCTGATTATCATACAGAAGCATAACGCTGATCCAAAATATGCTTTTTTTTACCTGAATAGACTATTCAAACAACCGGATAAGCATTTTATATGCAGCATAATAAAAAAAGGAAGCCATTATGTAGTGAATAGGTTAAATGCATAAATATTTAAATTGTGGGAGAACCAGCAATCTCAATGTGCTGTTTTTTTTACCCCCAATTTAAAAGACAGACAAGAGAATAAATGATGAACAGTAACATATTTCTTAGCATTGGGGCTGTAATCAGTATCACTGACAGTTTTAAAACTGACATTATGATAAAAAATGTTAATGTGACAAGAATTTATGTGGAAGTATACATCAAAAATATAGAACCTCCAGGCCTTTCCTTAAACTTAACCCCAGCCTTTATAACTGAGAGATGTGATTGCAGACACCTGTTCTACAATCTGTAATTTACAGGGCACCACATGAAATTTCATATTACAACAATTCAGCAACATAAGGGTAAAAAAAAAAGATGTTTTTTCCCTTTTTCTTTGGTGTTGCTATGGAAACAACCATTGTTGCTAAGGAAGTGACGCTGTATCAGTTCAATAGGTACAGACGTGTTTTACATCAGGCAATAGTATCGGACCATATTTGGTCAGAAGTGGTATGATTTACACTATTCTGTGCAGCCCCCTGATAGAACTCACTGCATGAGCAGATCACTTCTGATAAAAGTGTAGCATGGATAAAGAAATAGATAGGGCAAAGTGAATTTCATCATTCATGATGTGATTAAACATAATCTAAAATATTTATTTTAACTAAATCTAGTTATACCTGCAGAAAAATAAATGCCTTTTTATTTCAGTACATTAGGCAAGCATAACAATGATGGTATGAAAAATTACAAATGTCTTTTACACACATTAATAGTCACCACTATGCATCACTTTGTGATATAATCTTTAAATGCAATCTGAGAAATCTAATATTCCGGGAAAAGAAACCGATATATTTCTATTCATGCAGTCAGTGTCACATGCACTTTGATACTACTGGCAAATTCCTTGAATACATGGAATGCATGAACGAGGACAGATTTCAAAAACTGCATTTGTAGGCAGTGGCTAACACTCTCGGTTCTCCAGCACTGCATCTTAGGTTCTAATCCTGTAATAGGCACTATCTGCATGGAGTATGCATGTTCTCCCTATGGTTGCACAGGTATCATCCAGGCATTTCGGTTTCTTTCAAAAACATGCAGTTAGGTTAATTGGCTTCTCCAGAAATAGTCACAGGTACATCTGGAACATAAGCAGCAAAATAAAAATGCAGCACAAGACACAAGTTGTTGGGTGAAATATGAATGAATGATCATAACAAGAATAAAACCAAATAAAAAAAGCAAGTCTGCTTTTGCAGATCAAATTGAATATTCTAAAGCAGTGGTCGCCAACTTTTTCGATCCCACTGATCACTAAAATAATAACCAGCTCCAGAGAGCGCATACGCGGAGAGTTGGGTGTCACTCAAAGGGGAAGAAACTCCCCCCGGAGTGACGTCATGATGCCAGAACCCAGCTCACTCTCCCATCACAGATCTGAGCCTGCCATGGAAGAGTGGCTGGATTGTGTCCAGAGACAACCTGCCTATTTCCCTAAGCCTGCGATCCATACAGGGGACTTTGTACACGGCTCTGACCGGTGCACCCTCCCAGCGGGACCCTTCTCCTGACCCCGCTTGGAGGCACACCGTCCAGAGCCACTAACCACCAAAATTTTCTTGTGGACCACCAATTGCCGACCGCTGTTCTAAAGTCACCCTGTCAATAAAACAAAGTTGCAGAATCAAATAAGTGAACCTGCAAAGTACTCATCAAAATAGATTTATTTTACGGTGCCACTAGAACTCTGCTTTGTTTAATAGATGTCTTCAGACCAGAGACTTGTTCAGGAGTGTTTATCTCCTGGATTCCCTGCAATATTCAATGGTTCCACCTGCTGATTTCTATGTCACTACTGCATACTGTAATGAGTGGAGGTCACCAGGAAGAACCAGTCTGAGCAGGAGATTTACAGTCCTGGAAATAATATTTTTTATTTGGCTGAATATTTCTACCATTTTTATTGTATTTCTAGTAGTGAGAGCAGTGCCTATTTCGCAGGTCCATTTGGTTCTGTAAGTATTGTCTAATGACAGGGTCACATTATGATATGCTCTTGGTATGACTGTTGTATAAACATGGACCAACCCCAAGGCAATCTTATGTATTCTTTTCATATTATATATCACACCAACCCTTCTTACTCCTGAGGAACCATTGAAATAATTTTCAGATCTCAGAGAACTCCAGAAAAACCAATATTTTTAGGGATTAGTGGGGAGAAAAGCATCCTAAATTGGTGGCCAGAAGAAAGCATGCCTTCCTTTACAGTGGTGATTAGAATACCACCTTAATAGCAAACTAAAAACATTATTAGAGTTGTGCAAGCTGGGTGTACCAAGTGGCATTGGCCTCAGAACTATGCAAGCATATCAGGCAATCAGCCAGAATTTGAGGAACCCTTAGCAGCCTCTGAAGGATTCTTGGGACTCCATGGAACCCTGGGTGGGAAATGCTGTTAGTGGCTTAAATGAATTTTCATTTGTCTATAAAAATTCCACTCCTACTACTTATCAATGTTCTCATTAAGCAGGTTATGCATATTACAGTGAATAATAAAGTTTTAAAATCTTTTTTTGTTTTACTTTTAGTCTCTCACATTTTTTTGGGGTTTTCCACTGATGTATTGGTCCTGCACTCTTTTTAGCTTTTTTATTCTCCCTTAACATCACATTTGAATGTGGAACATCACATTGAGGCTCCTAATTTGGAGGCAGATTTAAATGTAGACACCTTCATTATCTAGGTTTTAATTAGGAAGAAATAGTGACACTTTTGAACAAAAAATGTCATGCTTTTTACATCATTAACTAACCTGGTGCGTGAAACAGAGTTTATTTTCTATATTATGAGTTTTGCTTGAACTTTTATATGATGAAATACAATGAAATAAAATGATATATTAAAACCATGATTTTGTGAGTCATTTGTATAAAAATAACTCTTATTATGCAAACATATGGGACTGATAACACTCTTACTGTACATCTAATTTTATCATTTTTTTTTGCTATACTTTTGGAAGTGTTGCTTGTATTCATATATTTTCTGTTATTAATGTTTATTATGTATCTTTTTTGTAAGTATGGTTTTAACAACAAATATTGTTACTAAAAATATCAGGATCTGATTTTGCTGCTTAAGTGTGTATGAGTACTGTATAATCACTCATCTTGCTTTTTAAAGCTACAGTCTGCTTATCCCATTTGCAAATGTAAATGTTGATGTTTTTGGGTTATATTAATCATTGAATAGTGGGGACGCTGTCTATTGCTGTATACATTAAAATATATAATATTGGTAGAAAATTGTATTTTGTTTAACGGATGTTTAATGGATTTTAGTTACCTGTAATCTTTTAAATACCCATTCACCCTGGCAGCAAACTTTAAAACAGAAAAAAAACATAACCTAACTTTTTTGATGTACACCACAGGTTACATTTTTGTGCTGGATTGGGAAGGGATCCTTAATGTTTTGAGTTTAATTGAATGATTGTATAGCCTTTATATCAATAATTGTATTGACTTACCATTTAGACCAGTTTTTCTCAGCCAGGGTTCCTCCTTCAGAGTTTGCTAGGGGTTCCTTATGCCATAAGTAATTTGTGCTTCTCAGGTCAGTTTAAGTGACACCAATGATCTTTTTGGCTATATGTATGGGTGACATTCTACCCACTGGCCTGCAATGTCAGAGGCATCTTTCTACTGACCATCACACTAATGTACTGTACAAATAGTAATTATACCAGGGGTTCTCTGAGGACCTGAAAGTTATTTCAAGAGTTCCCCCATGTTATAAAGGTTGAAGTCAGTGAAATTTGTGTGAAATATAACTTAATAGATTAGTATTTATAGCAGAAATATTAATGCTCTCACTTTCTTTCATGGTAACTAGAGTATCTGAAACTAGCAATGTTCTTTCATGTGCACAACTGACAGTAATGTCATCCAATTGATTTTTGGATTCCACTTCCTGCAGGGCAATGTCTCTAGAGGGAATACACACTGACAAATAGTTATCTCCCTTCTGGCACAATCTGCCAGTCCCTGTATTCAGCATTTACAATTTCCCTCTTTTTGAGACTTTGCTTTGAATGAAGTTCTTCACAACCACCCCTCTCAAAACACATAACCAGTCCTCTCAAAAACTATTTAATTTATGTTATGCACATTTTAGTTTAAGTTATGTATCATGCACACTTTTATTTAAAAGGGAAACAATTCAACACAAAGCTAGTAACCCTTGCAAAGGTTTTTTAGCATATTTCATCAAAACAAGCCTTTAGGGCCAGTGATGACCCCACCCCTCTCCAAGGCATTTGTGGTCTAAGGGCTGTTGTCCCCTCTTACCCCCTAAATGCTTTGGCAGTGTGTATTGTTTTTCTCCTTTACCTTTCAAGGCATTGACACTCAGTGGTGTTCCTCTTCATCCTTGAAAAACATTGGTGTTCAGTGGTCAGTGGTGTTGTCCCTTTTTCTGTTAAAAATGTAATGTTCATTGGTCAGAGAGAGCATCTGCACTAAGAAATGGTGGTGGGAATGCTTAATATAAGATGATATCCATTTTTTGACCTTAAGGTTCAAAGCTAAAAAAATAGATGTTTGTATATATGTAATTAGTGAATAAATATACTGTATGTTTCTTTGTAGTTTAAACATTTTAAACTTATACTTATTGAGTTGTTGATGAGTAACGTTATCATTTAGTTTTCATACTCTCAGATTGGCTTATTATTTACCTGCATTTTATCTAAACACTGTAAAGTGTATGATGTGCATTATGGGGCAACTGGGAAAATTGTGTGCAAAAGATAATAAATGGTCATGCTATAACCTTTTTGTCATGAAATACTAGTAAAAGCCATCATGCCTACAATCAATGTCTCAATTTTTTGTGTTTTTTTTGTGTGGTGTAACATGCAGGTTGAATATGTAAGCATCAGTTCAAGCCTGAGGTTTCTGTTGCCACAAACTATGAATGTGTCTTAGCCTTTTGTATCATTTTTAACGTTCATTGATGTGTGTTTTTCAAATTCAGCATTTTGTTTACACAAAAGTAAAGTCTTCTCCTATCTAGCTATCTATCTCTGATGGAGCAATTAGCTCAACCTTGGAGTTTGGCTCAGATCATTTTGATGAAAAAAGTTCTGCACTCCATCATCACATGCACAGCTTTGTGCATATTCACTGATCTGTCCTATGGTCTTTTATTTTTGTAGAATTCACTCTTTTGACTTCCAGCATTTGCACAAGCATAGCATTATCTTATAAGCGATGGAATCCTCCACTTTCTCAGGATCTTGCTAGAACGTCCAGTTACATCACCTTCACCTAGGCACTGCAGAGAGCAGCTAGGGTGTATGGTATTTTTTAATTTTTCTTTTTATTACTAATTTTTTATTATTTTGTGTTTTTTATGGGAAATTTGAATGCTAAAGATAAGCAGACCTTGCATTTTCATGCAAGATCTCTTTAATATAATCAGGTTTAGAGATTCTTTATATATCAATTTCTTGTCTTTCTGCTATTTAGGGATGATGTTTGAAATGTGTCTAGTGAAGTTCTACTAGAAAATGTCTGTTTTCTTGTTTACTAATTTTTGTGGAGTTTCATGCAGAAATTTATAAATACCACTAATATGACTAGTTGGTGAAGTGCATAGTTTTTTCATAAATCAAATGTAAAGCTTTGGTAATAAAACATATTTTAAATTTTGGTAGGATGGAGTATTGATTTTCATCCTATTTCAACTCCAAATGACTTGATCTATAACAGGTAAATTGGTAATACCCTTTTAAATGTATAAACTTTCATTATCATTATGACATTTGCGGCTTTAAGGAAAACAATACATACACAAATCTATCAAATAACATTTGAAATAAATAAATAACCCATGTATTTGTTTTTTTATTTATATAAAAATTATTGAGGGGTCATCCTTAAAAATCAAACCAGACCCATATCCAGGCATATGTTTAGGGTGTCCAGGAAGAAGGAAAGGGGAGGTAGCAAACATGTTCTCCCTGCTCCCCGAAGGCCCTAACATTGGGGGTTCTTTGTTGGTGGACATGACTTTTTCCCGCTTCCAGTCTCCTAAAAATGATGTGGGGTTTGTTAGGATGACAGGATGATTATTGTGGAATTTGGAAGACAAATTTCAAAAGATAAAATCCATTTTCCCACCCAGGGGAATGAGAGCACAAATATATAGTGACACAATTTGGTGCACATCAGGTTGTCTTGCATTTTGCAAAGTCTATAAGACAGTTTTGCTGTGTATTAGACCCCAGTGTCTATCAGAGTTGCTTGCCCAGGATTACAGATTTGCACTGAACAGTATTTCACTCTTATCAAATGCAAATTTAAGAAGTGATCAGAGTCAGGTTTACTGTAGAGCAGCTAATAGTAGAATTTATGACACAAACTGTAACTTTGTAGTTGCTGGGTTGGAGAATCGAGTTTTGTCTTATAATTCAGCTTTTTTAACATTTTTAAAGAACATCTCAAAAAGTTAATTAAATTATAGGTAAATAGGTACACAAGTCCAAGTAACTTCCCACTCTCTCCATTCAGCATGCCAAATGTAAAATTTTCAATCAAGATGGATGATCTACTCATCATTGTGATTGTAATATGTCTACTCAGCACATAAGTATAGGAAATAAATCCATACACAGAAGGTATTAGAGATATCCAATTGTAGAAAGACCCTTGTGTATTATAGGCTTAGTCCACCCCTTATGGTATATAATGTTAAAAATGGACAAACAGGGGGCCTTATTTATTAAAGCTCTCCAAGACTGGAGAGGATACACTTTCATCAGTGAAGCTGGGTGACACAGCAAACCCGGAATAGATTCGGTCCAGGTTTGAAAATATTTACTAACAAATGTCAAAAATTTTTTAATAAATCTGATGCAGGTTTGATCACCGATCACCCTTTTTCACAAATGAAAGTGCATCCTCTCCTTGGAGAGCTTTTATAAATCAGTTCCATGGGGTCAGTATGTCACAAATTTAAAAATAGCATTAATTTAAATAACTAATATATATAATAGAGTGTGAATACCCGTAGGAAATGATATAACATGATAACATGGTAAATGGTAATATATGGTATGATAACAGCATAGTTTTGTTACTGTCATAAAATACAAATAGTATATAACAAAAAGTCATGCGATCAAGGTGATAAAAATTAATAGGTGGTGTATTGAAGGCACTCAAACTTATTAGTATTGTTGTCACAAATTTCAGGTGTGGAGTGTATTACATGAGGAAGGATATTGTCTCACTCCTGATGCTTTTAACCCAGTTGGGCTTCTTTAGAAGAAGGTGAGATGTGCAGATGTTCCACTGGAGTCCAATGATGGAAAACCTTGCGGTCAGTTCGTAGGAGTAGAATGCCAATAGGTGGAGGTTGTTTGGGTTTTTAGAGGGTGTATCCTTTATTGATAATAATGAACAGGGAAGTCTGTGTAGTGAGAAAGAATAGGGGTGACAGTTTCAGCAGGCTAAGCTCCCCCCAAAACAGTCACAACCCCTTCACTCAGATACTAGAGAAAACCCATTCCACACTAGCTTGTGTGTTTGCAGAAGCAAACACCTGCTGCTTCTATGGACTTATATCTTTTGTCTTTTAATGCCATAATAATACATTTAAATAAAATATAGTTATTTATTAGAATGTAGTCATTTTAATGAGTGCTGACTGTAATTTACCTGCTAATGGAGTTGAACTGCCTGTTCCTGACACTCTGTTGCCACAACACCCTCTCTTACAAGTTGCAATACCTTATCACTATACTGAAGATGTGTACACCTCTGTTGATTTTCCTGCAACAGAAAAAAATCAGCTGTAAATTGGTATAATGTATTTTTAATGAGTTTTAAATCTATTATTTTTACATAGTATAGTGTAATACCAGTTGCCACTTGCTCCTTTAAAAATATTTTCCTATTGAACTCAATTTTATGTGGTGTGAATTAATTCAGAGCAGTATGTTGTCTTGAGCAATGTTTTGAATGCCAAAAGCAGCAGTTCTCTATTTGATCATAGCGCCTAAAGATGTCTTTGAGATCTGTATATCCTTAGGAACATCTGTCAAAGATTATTAGAAGTTAACAAGAGTGTTTATTATATAATTTACATAACTTTGCTGTATGAGTATTTTACAAGAGACTTACATTTTGTGTGTGTGTTGGAGGGGGGTGCATATAAAATATATTACATGAAAAAAAATAATAATACAAGAATAGACATAAATATATATAATATGATCTTGACCATGATATTCCTATCTTCCAGATGTCCTTTTCATACTGTATTGGTAATATGGATGTATTCACAGAACATTGTGATTTATTTTGTAAAGGTTTTAAAGGAAGAAGGAATTAAAGAATCAAGATCTATCCAGCCAAGTACACATTACAGTTGTGAACATTTTTATTGGTCATGTCCTAGCCATAAAACATCATATCAGGTATTCTCTGTCTTCTTCTTCATTATATTATCATGGTGACTCAAACTTTTACAGACATATTACAATCACAATGATGAGTAGATCATCCATCTTGATTGAAAATTTTATATAAGTCTGGCTTGCTATAATGTTGCTATATATTTGACCTTTTAATAATGATATGGGAATCTGCTTATCAACAATTCAAGGAACATTTTCTAAAACTTTCTTAGGTAACATACATACTATTTATAAAATCAACATAAGTTGACATTCACCCAATGTTTACCTAGCAAAAATGTAATTTATTGACATCTGGCAATATATGTTCTTCACTAGATGAAAGTCTTTGTTGTAAGACTTGTCTTGCACATTTATAAACATATCCACATGGGATTTTGAAGCCACAGTTTAATTTCATGTTAAAAATTAGATTCCATGGGCATGTGCCGGCGTCTATGACTGCAGGCAGATAGATGGCTTGGCTCCCCGCTAACTCCTTATCCGGCTCCTCACTATAAGTCTCGGCAGCTGCAACGGTATTCTGTATGGGGAACACTTCAGGAGTATGGTGGTCATATTAGCATGGTCGGAAAGAATTCAGGGAAGACAAAAGATCAAGGTTTTCGTGTTCAGACCCCGCACCTCCAATCCAAGATGGACTACCGTCGGGAGCCTGCACACGTGGCGCAGCCCTCACAGGGAGATCTCTTCGAGCAGCAGTGCAGGACCAGGTAGGTGCGCTGACACAGCTGCAAAAGCTGGGAAAGGGCCAGCCTCCCCAGAAGCTTCTTTATTGGGCTCCTGCTCACCAGCCTCATAGAATTTAGACCCTGGAACTCAAACTTATTCTCCACCACACAGCCCCAGCTCACTCAGCCTTGGGTTTAAAGAAATATTGTCTGCCTCTAGACCCTCAGTTTTTACAGTAATCAAAAACAGATACTCCGTTTTATCCCAGGGTGCTGCTTACCCTGCCATGCTATCCCCACTATCTGAAGGGGAAACTAGATTGCTTGATCATCTGGCATCATTATTACAAACCAAGCTGGCTAAAGCTTCTACTGTTATCACTTCTGATTTGAGACAGAATTTACAAGGGCTTGGTAACAGATTGGAAAAAATTTAACAGAATCTGGATGCCACCTCTTCCAGAGTTTCTCAAAACACGAAACCAATATCCATACTGGAGTCCCAGATTGACTTTCGCATAACTTGAATCCTTCAAGGATGTCCCGGTGGTGGTCAAGCATTTTCTTAAAGATATGCTACCGGATTTGCCTGACTCCCACCTGGAAATCGACAGAGCCCACAGGGCATTGGTGTCCCCCAGAGCTAATGGCCCCTCAAGGGAAATAACTGTGAAACCCCATTACTACTCTACCAGGGAGGCATTAATGACAGTTACTAGGAACTATGACTCAGTTCAAATGGAAGGTATCCCGATTCTGATTTTTTCAGATCTCTCACCCCTTACCATACAACTCAGAAGAGCTCTGAAACCCCTACTCCAAGCTCTCATTTCACACAAAATATGATATCGCTGGGTTTTACCCCTCCGTCTGGTCTTCCAACTGCAGGGCAAGACTTTTTCCTTTACCATTTTTGATGAAGGTGAAAATCTACTACATGAGTTCGCTTTGCTACCCAATCCATCCACCACCCCAGGTTCTTCAGGAGGGGATCAAGTTTCATCATATGCCCTGTGGCAAAAGGCTCCCTCAGGCACCAAACGAGTTTCCAAGGTTTCTCGAGAGTCAATTGAGGCAAGAAGATATTTTTCATCCTTGTTTTTTTTCCTGAACCTATGTAACTTTGATTGTTTCACTTCTTTATGTATATGCCTACTACTAGGCTACTAAAGTTGGCTTTTGTAAATGCTGGATAGGAAGATTTTGTTATCTTGTCCTTCTACTTTACATTACCCATCTACTTTATATTACCCATCCAAGTGATTCTTTATTGTGATCCATTGTTGTATTTGGTTATGGCTGCCAAGCCCAATACTGGTTTTATGTTTGCTATGTTATGTAGTCAATCTGTTTAGGTTGCTCTCTTTACTCCCTTTAAGCGGAGGGAAACTAGGGGGGTGCGCGGGGTGGGTCTTTAGTTCAGCCCCTTCTGGGTTCACCCCATTATTTTGGGACAAGGATATGTCCCTGGAACCTGGGGTTATTGGGCTGATCACTCCCGTTTGGCCTCTTTTTGGGGGCTGAGGGGGGGAATTAGCTTGTTTGCCTGGATTTCTCTTATTTGTAAATTTTGGCTGTTTATGTTTTTTTATTTGTGGTTATTTGTCTCTGTCTTGTGTTTATTTGATGTCTTCCCTACTGTTCCTCCTCTCCCCCTCAGGTTCCCTAATTTAGGTGAAGCACTTTATTACTTTGAAGTGGGTCCTTGATCAATAGCGGGACCCACTGTGACTGATCACAAACAACCACTCCCTTTGGTTCTACTGTCCAACAATGTGCAAGGGCTGAATTCTCCTACTAAACAGGCTAAGGCCTTTTAATACTATAATTCTCTCAAGGTAGACATATTAGCGTTGCAAGGAACCCACTTCTCCACTAGCTCCATGCCACGTTTTCTCCATAAAAGATTTCCTCTTCACTATCATGGAACCTCTGATAAGAAAAAATATGGGGTATTGTTGAGCTTTGCTAAAGAGCCTAATTTCTCACCACAGGACGTAATTCGAGATCTAGGAGGGAGGTATTTATTGGTCGGGGGTTCTATTGATGGCCTTCTGATTACTGTAGTGTCATATTACGCTCCTAACAAAGCTCAAAATGAATTTTATTTTGTCCTTACTGCGTAAAATGGCCTCATTTGCCCAAGGTTCACTCATGCTACTGGGCAACTCCAATCGAGCCTTAGACTATTTTCTTGACAAGAATAATGCACCTTGATACCGTTCTCCCAAAAAAAATCATAGACTCTCTACATTGCTTAAACAATCTGATAGATACCTGGTGTGTACTCAATCCCATTGAGGTAATATACATATTCTTCTGTTGCCCACAAACAGTGCTCACATACTGATCATATCTTTTTTCAATCCAGAATAATTCCCATAGCATTTCAAGCGAATCAAATTCTCTCGGCCCCCTGGTCAGATCATGATCCAGTGATTGTGCGACTGCGGGCTTTCCGAGGTATACAATCTAGTTTCTGGTGGAGACTCAATGAAGGTCTTTTGCTAGACCCAGCAATACAAACTGAAGTTGAAAACCTGATTCAAGTTTTATTCTCTAATAACTTACCCGAACACACCTCCCCAGCCAACAATCAAGAAGCTCATAAGGCTTATGTGAGAGGGGAACTTATTAAGATAGGGGCTCAACAAAAGAAAACTCGAGAAAGGCTCAAATCTGACCCAGCACTTGATCTCCGATCTCAAATTGAAAGTGTCCGTACTGAAAGTGGAGAAATCACTTAGGTGGGCGGCCCACAAATTTTACACGTGGGGAAATGAGCCTGGACAGTTACTAGTTAACAGACTAAATCCTAGACCCAAAATTTATGCCAAAATCAAAATGAAAGATGGCAAGATTACTCAAAATCCATTAAAAATCTTATCTAACTTTGAGGAATTTTATTTCTCCATTTATGGTAATCAACACATTGCTCCTCATGAGGCAGTGGACACCTTTCTCAACGCACTACACATTCCTAAACCTAAATCTAAACATACAGATCTTGGAGCAACCCATTAAGGGCGAGGAAGTCCTCAAAGCACTCAAGGGTTTAATGTCCAGTAGCGTCCCCGGCCCAGATGGATTCTCTTATGTTTATTTTAAAACTTTTGCATCACAATTGACCCCACATTTAGTTTCATTTTATATTTTTCCACGGGAGGGTCACTTCCTTCCTTTTATTAGCGTGATCCCAAAACCAGGTAAGAATGCCACCGATGTGGCTACTTATAGACCGATTTCTTTGATCAATTGTGATCTGAAATTGATGACTAAAATTTTGGCAAATCATCTGAGCTCCTTTCTCGGTGCATATATCCACTCCAATCAAGTGGGATTTATGCTTTTCAGGCAACCCCCTGACCAAACGAGGCACACTATGAACCTGATTTCATTGTTAACTGATAATTGGGATGGTGATACATTAAGAGAGAAGCAATGCTTTTAGCTATTGATTTGCAGAAAGCATTTGATAGTGTTTCCGGGCCCTACAGTTAGGTCCGTAAATATTTGGATAGAGACAACTTTTTTTTATTTAGGTTCTGTACATTACCACAATAAATTTTAAATGAAACAACTCAGAAGCAGTTGAACTGCAGACTTTCAGACTTTTAATTCAGTGGGTTGAACAAAAAGATTGTGTGGGCAATTCCTTCATAATGTAATTATCAATTAAGCAGATAAAATGCCTGGAGTTGATTTGAGGGGGGTTGCTTGTATGTGGAAGATTTTGCTGTGAAAAGACAACATGCAGTCAAAGGAGCTCTCCATGCAGGTGAAACAAGCCATCCTTAATCTGCAAAAAAAGAAAAAACCCATCTGAGAAATTGCTACAATATTAGGAGTGGCAAAATCTACAGTTTGGTACATCATGAGAAAGAAACAAAGCACTGGTGAACTCAGCAAGGCCAAAAGACCTGGACGTCTATGGAAGACAACAGTGGTGGATAATCACAGAATCATTTCCATGTTGAAGAGAAACCCCTTCACAACAGCCAACCAAGTGTACAACACTCTCCAGGAGGTAGGTGTATTGATATTGTTAGTTACGCAAGTCCAAGTCTACCATAAAGAGAAGACTGCATGAAAGTAAATACAGAGGGTGCACTGCAAGGTTCAAGCCACTCATAAGCCTCAAGAATAAAAAGGCTAGATTGAACTTTGCTTAAAAAAACATCTAAAAAAGCCAGCACAGTTCTGGAAAAACATTCTTTGGACAGATGAAACCAAGATCAAGCTTTACCAGAATGATGGCAAGAAAAAAGTATGGAGAAGGCGTGGAACAGCTCATGATCCAAAGCATACCACATCATCTGTAAAACATGGCGGAGGCAGTGTGATGGCTTGGGCATGCATGGCTGCCAGTGGCACTGGGACACCAGTGTTTATCGATGATGTGACACAGGACAGAAGCAGCTGAAAAAATTCTGAGGTATTTAGAGACATACTGTCCGCTCAAATCCAATTAAATGCAGTCAAATTGATTGGGAGGCGTTTCATAATACAGATGAACAATGACCCAAAACATACAGCCAAAGTAACCCAGGAGTTTATTAATGCGGAATATTCTTGAATGGCCAAGTCAGTCCTCTGATCTGAACCCAATTGAGCATGCATTTCACTTGTTGAAGACTATACTTCAGACAGAAAGGCCCACAAACAAACAGCAACTGAAAGCTGCTTCAGTAGAGGCCTGGTAGAGCGTAAAAAAGGAGGAAACCCAGCATCTGGTGATGTCCATGTGTTCAAGTCTACAGGCTGTCATTGCCAGCAAAGGGGTTTCAACCAAGTATTAGAAAAGAACATTTGATTTTCAGTTTTTTTAATTTGTCCAATTACTTTTGAGTGTCTGAAATGAGGCTTTAGTTCCTAACATTTTTATGCAATCTTTTTGTTCAACCCACTGAATTAAAGCTGAAAGTCTGCAGTTCACCTGCATCTGAGTTGTTTCATTTAAAATTAATTGTGGTAATGTACAGAACTAAAATTAAAAAAAAGTTGTCTCTGTCCAAATATTTATGGACCTAACTGTATATGTTTAAAGTTTTGTCTTTGATGGGCTTCGGTACCTACTTTTTGAATATCTTGAGAGCAAATATTTCATGGGGGGGTATTTTCTCCTCCAACATTTTTTATCAAGAGAGGCATGAGATAAGGGTGCCTACTATCCCCCCTCTTATTCTCTATTGCAATAAAACCTTTGGCTTTAGCAATCAGGGAAAATCGAGATATTAGGGGAATACAGTGTGGCATGAGAGAACACAAATGTGCAAAATTTGCCGATGATATTTTAATGTAAATTTCCTCCCCTGATATCACACTACCCAACCTCTTTAGTATTTTGGAGAAATTTGCTGTGATCTCGGGCTTACATGTAAACCAGTCTAAATCCTAGGCTTTTAACATAAATATTCCTGGCCCCAAATTGCTCTGATCAAACAGAACTTTGATTTGTGCTGGGAGGCCACCTCGCTTCAGTATTTAGGGATTCATTTAACCCTGTCCTTTCAGTCCCTGTTCCAGGCTAATTATACACCTCTTCCCAAAAAAATAAATTCGGACCTGAATATATGGGCTTTGGTCCCTCCATCTTGGTTGGGCCGAATAGCGGCAGTTAAGATGAATATTCTGCCTAGGATATTATAATTGTTCCGTACTCTCCCAATTTTGGTCCCCTCTTCAGTTCTAGGGTCTCTTCAGGGGAAGGTTATGAACTTTATCTGGGGGGTAAACGAAATAGGATCCAGAGGAAAGCGGCTCTTAGCGTCCCCTTGGTGTTTTAGGGGCTGTGATGCTAGGGGTACAATGTTACATATGTTGTGGATGTGCCCGCTTGCCCAAGCTTTTTGGAAAGAGATATTTACTATTATTAATAAGGTTATAGAGAGGGATATAAAGTGTTCTCCGGTTACTGCTTTATTTAAGCAAATGTCACCTGGATGCCCCCAAGTCCTCTGTGAAGCTGTTGGAATTGATGCTGTTGGCAGCTTGAATCTTTTTGGCGAAATCCTGGAAATCAACTACTATATCATTAGGCCCTTTTTTGGTTTTATTTTTATTGGGTCATGGTGAACTATAGGATGACCCATACTCTTAAAAACACAATGGCCAAATTTGATATGACTTAGGACCGCTGGAAAGCTTACTGCTCCCGTTTGCCAGGCACCTGAAAAGCAGTACGAGTGGAAAGTCACCTGACCTCATCAACTCTGGTTACCTCCCTCCTTTTTTCCCCTCCCAGTCTCGTCTTGTTCACCCGTCTTTTGTATTTGTTTCTGAAATTTTAAATTCCATTGCTTTTGGCTTCTATTTTTATATTGTATACGAAAGTTAGTGTAACTTTGGATCCTGTCTTGCTCCACCTCTGCTTATGTACTGAACTTTATTTGGCAACATCAGCTTTGCACTTTTTTTTGTAACTTTTTGTAAAGTTTTATATGTGAATTGTTTATATTTTGTTAATTTTTATTGTTTTGTAAAATTTGTTAAAAACCAATAAAAATATTGAAATACAAACATTAGATTTCATTACAAAAATATATAAAATCACTAAATTAAATTTTTATAAGAAAATCGTAACATTATATGAAGTGGTCTGACTGTATATCCAAAAAACACCATGTTATAATAAAATTCTTTAAAAAAAAGCTTTAACTACCATGACTGCATCATATATGTTTTTTTACATGTCTTTGATTTGTTTACAAATGGGAATGGGGACAATCCTTATTATGTTCCCCAATTAAAAATCTAACTCATCTGGAGATTCAGGAGGTAAAAAAAATCATGATTCTTTTCAGCTAACATATTTTTAGTTATAATTGTCTTTCAGCTAGTCCAGTATGCTCATGGGACCTATCCTCTCTCTCTAGATATGCAGAGGATAATTGGGGTTTTCATTTTGGTCTTAACACAAGGCTCATAAGGATCTATTATAGTAGAAAATGGAATTGAAATAACCACAATATTTCCATTTGGTCATGTGTGGTATACCAAATTTGTGGTTATGATTTACATGGAACAATTGTTGTTTTGCTTTTTTGGATGAACTTAACAACAATTGTCTTCAGTTACTGTACTCCTACACATTAAATTTACAGCATCTTTCTGACCTCTTACTGTCCCAATGATTGCTGTTACCTTGAGTCATACCTTTACCACTGTACCAATCACTGCATTCTATAATTCACGCCGGCGGACCAGGTAAGGCTCTATTTACTATTGTTTTCCATTGTTTTAGCTACGGGTTACCGCTTTCATTTTTTTTTTTTACCCCGAGTCACACTTGGGGATACCGCTGGGGAGGTTAATGTTATTGCTTGAGAGCTAATTAATATTTAAATGTATAATTGCATATGTGTGGTTGGTCAAAAGGTTGCACTTGTTAAAATTATTTTATAAGCGCTGTATTTCCTGAACACACCCCTGAATTTAACCCTGACAGGGTACCTGTTTTGGTGGTGCATAGCAATATAGGTTAGCATGTTTGTAGTAAGTAAGTTAATGATAATTGCCATTACATTCAAGGGAGTGACAATATAAAAGTTTGTGTAACTCTGGAGGCTGGCATGGGAAGATGCACATAATGTTATTGAGTGGGGATTCAATGTATATGTGAGTGCACATTACTTACATACAATATGTTCAGTTGATAACCTAAAAGGTCAGTTAACCCAAAAGTGAAATGTTAATTGTACGTGTGGCCCTGTGGACTGAGTCAGACCTTGGCTTTTCTACGTCTTGGAAAATCCAGCATTAGGATTTCTCTGCCATGGTTTCCAGCTCTTTTCCTGTGCACCAGCTATGAGTGTTCTTTACTGCCTTGGTGCAGAGATATCACAACATTAAAACAATATATTAAAAACTTAAAAAAAAAGTTCAGGTGATTCAACCTTCCAGCATCTAATAAAAATGGTTAGTTTGGGTGAACTAAATCTTTTTTGTTATCAGTCACAAGTAATTTATGTTATACATTTTACTGTTGATAATTTCTGTGGCCACAGCTCTCACAGTCACATGATTACTGCTTGAATTTGTAACATCAGCATTGGAACATTTTAGTACTTTCATCAGTGAAAATATTGTTTTATATGTATGAAACATATTTAAAATTTTATTTCAGTTGAAAAGCAACAAACCATAAACAATAATGTGTGAAGAAGTGTTAAAATTAGAAGCACTTTGCTGCAAGCTTTAGTGATTGTCTTTAGACATATTCACATAAAACTAACAATCCCTAAATTACCCCGGTGTCAGAGAAAGAGCTGTTACAGTCTTAATAAACAACAAACATATTCTCTGAAATCTTAAAATGTCAAAACACAGTGTTATTTGTGAATATTAAGGTGATCCTCGGCTACAGTAGCGTGTCAATGGCAATCTTCTTAAACTCAATACACACTCATTGTATATTTCTGTGTATTATTCATTAGACATCTGGATACATAAACTTGCAACTTTGGTGGCTGAAAGAACAGTCAAGAAATGAAAGAATAAATTGCTTTTACATATCATGCTCAAATTTAAAGTGAAAGATTTAGCCTGTAGCCTTTTCAGGGGACAAATAAATTTTGAGCCCCAGCTGTACACATTTTTTGTATTTATGATTTCATTGACTGATGCTTATAGCGATTTCCTGAAATTTTTACAACCAACAAGCAGGAAGCTTAAGTAGGTCAGTTTTGCTATTATTGCAGAATACAGTTAGGAATAATCACATCTACAAGGCCATCTAGATAGTAAAAGTCCAAGACTGAGTAAGGTCAAAGACATTGGAAAGTATGTCTATATTTGGTAGCCATCTCCTGGCTCTGTATTTTAAAATGAAGTGACATATTTTTATGTTCTAGCAGACAAAAGATGAAACTTTGCAGAAACATACAAAAGTTAAATAAAATGATATTTGCTTTAACAGTGTTGTTTTTGATTTTTTATCAAGTGTAGGCTTGTGCTTGACCCTAATCGATATGCCAGTATAAAACATTGAACATGTAGAGAGCAACATCCACTCCTCTGGATATTTGTTTATCACTAGGTGTTAGACTGATTTGGTGAGCAGCTGCAATTTTACAGCTGTTCTACCCATCTGTAGCAATGATGTGTTAGCCAAACTTTCACAGTTTACCTTTCAGTGAACATCCTTATAATCATAGCCTATGCTTCTAAGCATTGCATTTTCATTGAAGGAACAAACTTGTAGTAGAAACGAACAAAACTCCAAAAATCTTTACCACTAATAATGTATCCTCTACATCCACTATGTACATTTCCACCATGGACTGTCATAAAAAAATCTCAAACAATAATTATCCAATAATGTAAAAAGCAAATTCTTTTAATTTGATCCGGATGTATGTGCCATAGTATTTAAAGTTACAATTTATAATATGCTGTAGTATATTAAGCAGTGTTTCACAACCAGGGTTCTGTAAAACCATAGGATTTCTCCAGAGTTTGTTAAGGGTTCCTTTGTGACTCTCAGGTTAGTTTAACTGATCATTTTGACTATCTGTAAAAGTGACATTCTTCCCACTAACCACCACGCAAATACTCAAAGACTTGAAAAGGTCAAGAAACATTGCTATAGAGTATAGTTTTTCAACACCTTTAGGAAAACTCAAAACCCTATATTTGGCTGTCAATTATGCTGCCACCTTGTAAGCTAAGAAGCTGAATGGTAGCCTTAATAAAAGTGGCATATTCTTTAAAAAAAAAACTATGACATTTTCTTTTGTTTTTAAAATTTTGTGTTAAAATTAAAAAGTGCCCAATTCCAGATAAAAGTAATTATTTTCTTTTAAAGGATAAGGATTCAATCCTGGACCAGATCCTTTCCAGGTTTCCTGGATCACCCAGGTTCACTAATAAAAGTGTATCTTCTCCAGCCTAGGAGAACTTTACCAAATCAGACCCATTGGCTGCCTATCTAAAAAATGATGTCCAACTAAAAAGAGTGCCCAGAAGAGGCTAAAAACACTGCTGCTAGTTGTGGGGCAAGTAAAAAAAAATATATACAATTGTGAATATATATATATATATATATATATATATATATATATATATATATTCACAATTGTCTTGTTATTGGTATGTAAATTATATATATATTTTTTATAGTTGTAAATTGTGTATTTTTTTCGTAATAAAAATTGTTTTTTAATGAGCTATGCACGTGATTTATGGTTCCAAAAACAACTCTATTGGTGGGGTATAATGCATTTTTTGGTTTTAATATATATTTCCATCTGCAGGTAAATAGGAAATAATATATATATGTACAGTACATAAAAAATGTGGAGGTATATTACCACTGTTAACATGGATTGTTTTGGACCTTGTCACCCTGTCCACACGCACCCACATTGGTCCAATGCTACAAAACAAAAGCTTTTCGGCCAAAAGGGATGTTTAGCAGAAAGGAAAGAGTAGCCAAGATAACACTGTAAGTATGCAAAAACACAGGACAGCTCTGAATTTCTTTCATGATCATTTAATATTTTTTCACTTATTGAAATATATAACAAAACACTTTCAGTGAGATATCAGACTCGATTGAAGAAGTTAGTTGTTAGGGTTTACATTACTGGCAGATGTAGCCAACAGTAGGCCCCAATGCAGAACAGACTTTGGTCCACCACTGAACTGAGTTTTGTTACCAATCGGGGCCCCCTTGTGGCAGGGCAGGGTACAGGGCCTTTTTGCAGTGGCAGACTTTGCAGTTTCCTATGTCAGCTCCTTGTTTAAATACATTTTATCATTCTACGGCCAATTCATGCCCCCAGACCAACAATTCTATTTCTTCTCTAAGCACTGGTTATTTCACAATAACACAGTAATTTTGAATGCCATCCCAACAAACTGTGTGCAAAAAAATCACTATCCACTAAATTAACCTTGAATCTCAGGGCTGGATGAACAGAATTACAAATTCTTTGCCAGGTATTAAAAAGTTCACATGTATATAATTTATGTTTAGCTGTTTGCCTGGAGTGCAGCTATAAATAGATATACACTGATTTTAATATAACCTTGCAATAATTACATGAATACTAGCAAAACTAATCTACTTTTTTATTTTTACTGTTACCATTTTTACCAGTTGCATATGGATTGTTATTTTACTGGTTAAAGATTGCTTTAAAGATGACTTTAAACAATACAATTCATTATAGACCTGTAACAAGAGAACTAGTACCAGTCAAGTTCGACTTATGTGCGTTCAGTGTTTGCCCTTTTCTGCACTTATTCTGTAGAATGTCACTCAATCAGCTGGAAGGGAGGTTTTTATTTTCATTCACCTTAGCTTAGAAGAAGTTATAAAATATTATAAAATATTTCTTACTGTGTCAAAAAGACTCTTACCCCTAAAATCTAGTTACATGAGGTTTTTCCTAAAACATTTAGCTATTTGGAAGCAGTATAGTAGACTATACTGGCTGACTAACAGCAATTGCTTTTTCTTTAATATGACCCCAAAAGAAAGACGAACAAAGGGGTGTAAATGTACCAACATGCACATGGTAAACTATTTTGTATATGCTTGCATATTGTAACTACCTAACATTTAGTAAATTCAGGTCATTTTTCTTCTGAAAAAAAACACATTTTTGTTAAAACATGCTTGTAAAATATTTAAAAAGAAATAAAAACTTGCAGTGTGCCTGGGTAGAGTAGGACTGTTTAGTCAGAACTTGTAGCATGGGCAGATGTGTCCTAACTGCATTCTATTTTGTCTTTTTGCTGTTTGCTATTTAGTCTTAAAAATATTGAGTATTAAAGTATTATTTAAACTGTACAGAAGTGTGACCATTTTTTTTATAATGGATGTCTGAAAAGGCAATTTTGGAGCCCAGGGCTATGATTTTCTTCAGTTGCCTAGCAACCTGTGCAAATATAGAACTGCAGATGCAAAATCCAGTGACCTTTCTTCTCTGTAGCTTTCATGTAAATTATTGCTTTTTCTTTCCAATACTATGGTTTGGGAAGCACCCAGCATATACTCACATTATATTTCAGCATTTGGTGGAAAAAAACTCTAAAAAATGGGAAGAATTACCTAGGAATGTTGTCATATAGGTATGTTTTTATGTCTGTCAACAGATATGAACATAAAAAAGCTGATATTTTATATTTATTAGCTATATATGTTAAGTGATATATTTTCAACCTCGACTTTGAAGTATTACAAAACAGATGGATAATGCAACTTTTTTACATTATTGGTAACATAATCAATTATCATATATATATATAAATATATACTATATACATAATATTGAATATAAACGGAGATACCGAAAAAACAGGAAATCTACCCTATGACTTAGGACACAAAATGTGGCTATCACTGCTAACATATAAAACAGTAAATAGAACAATCAATACAATATTGTCAATATGTACATCCATGATGTATCCATGTTATTTTTAAAACATGCATTAAAAAAGGGAAAAAATTACAACCAAATGGTCCCACTTTTATCTTTTATTCTATAGTTTTACAGGTTAAAGTACTGTGTACTTTTAAGTTTTTTATAATGGATCACTTGCTCTTAAAAGATCTTTTGAGCATCTATTGATGTCTTAAATGGCAAAAGTGTGTTGTACACTTTACATAAGGACACAGCACCATCTAGTGGTTTGACCCAAGTATCAACTTCTTTTTTTTTCTTCAATTCATACTCTTCAATTTCTTTTTTTTTTTTTTAATTTCATTTACAGGTCAAAAATCTTGTTTTTTACTTAAGTATATACTGTATAATAACATAAATAAATAGCATTTTACAGTTACAATAACATTTCAGTTGGTTTACTAATGAGTTTAGGCTGTTCACTTATAAAAGTTAAGTATTACTTTGCTAGGGAACTGTCACATAAATGTGAAAATACCTAATACACATGCAGGGAAATGTCACTCCATTTTTTCTTCAAAATAAAATCACATCTGCTATCCATTGATTAGGATGGTTAATCTGTTAACACTATTGCAAACAGACAAGAAGGACATCTTTATTCTCAAAAATATATATACACTAAAGCCAAAATGGCAAATATTAAAATAAAAACATCAAACCGTTTAATACAAAAATGATTCTTCCAATGTATGTTCGTCGGTGGAAACTGCTTCACTATACATTCCCTATTTATCCCATTTTGATTCAGTCTGAAATCCCTGCAACCTTCATCCACATTTGCTTTGCAAAACCTAAACAACTGTCCGGTTTGAAGTGAGGATGCATATTTTAAAGTCTTTCTTTTCTTTAGAGCTACAGAATTTTAGGTAATGGAGATTGTTGAATCTGTATTTTAATGCTGTTTTTTATCCTAAATGCTGAAGCGCAAGTGGGCCGGTATCAGCATAGCATGGGGGCTGCACACACCCCTTTTTTTTGTGATACTTGCCTGCATCAAAATTTGCTGTACATGGTGCTGAAATTGTTTTAAACACATTTTCATCACCATAGATAGCGATCACCAGCAAGTGAACAATGTTTTGCTCAAAATATTTCCACAAATAGGTGTGAAATATGCATGCAGGATTGAAAATGTTACCAGTGAATTTTTCTTTATTAGGTAATATGTACAAATTATTGTGTGACTCCAGTTGGGACAATTTGTACACTGAAACATAAAGTGGGTGATTTTTTGTTGTCTATTAAGGTAGTATTCCAGCCACCAAAAAGCCATTCTTTCCATTAGCCACCATTTTTTTCTTTAAATTGCTATAATTTGGTTTTAGCAGGGGTTATTTGAGAACTGAAGAATAATTTTGAAGTGTTCCTGGGGGTAAAAAAGTTTGAGAAAGCTTGGCCTGGTGTTTTGCTGCCTCTCCCTTCAAGAGAATACTTCACCAATATATGCATTCTTTAGAGAAAAAAATAAATACATAAAAGAAAAAAATATATAATCCACCATATCATATCACCATATAACCAATATGGTAAAAAAATGCTTGCTGATATGGTACCTATTTATCTAAGACTGGTGGCAATTGCCAACCCCACAAAACATAGATATAAAATAATCTAAATTCTACAGTAAAAAAACGGAAAGAAAAAACAATGAATTGCATGACAGGTTCTCATTAGGAGATAACACCTGATTTACACAAAAGGGCCCAATTAAATTACAACATAAAGGATATTGTTAGACATTCAGTTTCCAAGTTCTTTTTTTACTGTAACAACCCAGGGTAATCTGAATTTAGCATGCAACCATAGAGTAACAGAAGAAAGGATGATTTTTAATTCTAACTGTGGTATACTGTATGATGTCAAGAAAAAAATTATATGTGGAGACAAAACCAGTCTTTCCTCATCATTCATATCTTTAGGTTAGTTAGCGATTTCCAAACAGTTCATTATTTTGTTCTCTCATTGGTTGAATTTTACCAGTGTTACCATGCTAGTGTTTACTTACAAAAAAAACTACATTTGCTCTTGCCTATTGGAATATTTATGTAGACCCTAAGTAACCTTAGGCAAGCCATCTGCTGTAATGTGGCTATTTTTCCCAGAATTCACATAAGAGGATTGTCAATAAAAGAAACATATGTGTTGCTTTTCCATTCTTTCAATAATAATTTATAGCATAAATATATTCTAAAATTAGTAGGTTAGAAATTCCATGTAGACATTACTGTATGATAAGTATTGTTAAACTACCAGTCTAAAAACAAAAAAAAAACATTCAAAACATCATCTTTTCTGCGTTTTACTTGGCATTTGGTATCCCTTACTTCCAGGCTTACTTTTGTTCTGTGCAAAGTGCAGCAATGAATTACTGCAGTTTAGGAAAATTTTCTGAAGAACCAGCAGCACTAATAACATGACCAAGATGTGGTATTATGAGAATGCACTTTATAATAGAGGTGCATCTAAAAGTGGACCTTAATGTTTTATATCTGAGTAAGGATTAGTGTTTTTGGCACAAGAACAGGTGCACAACAGTTTAAAGGCATTAACCCTCAGCACAATTCTTTTGTCTATTGCACAGTTTAAAAAAACACAATAAGACGCCTTAGATTTGCCTTTCTTATTGAATTCAAAGCATATAACTGGATCGCAAAATTTGACCAAAAGCTGTCTTGTAAAATGAAAACTCGGATTATTGTTCTTCCATAGATATGAACTGCTTTATAGCCCCACGGTTCTACTTGTCAACATCTATATACATTCCTATTTTATGTGTTATAAAAATGCTAAACATTTACAACACGCATTTAATGTACAGTATTTTAGGAAAACTATTGCAATATTTACAATCTTGTAATACCTAAAGTCTTCCCGAACATTTTTTTTCAAGAAGAAAGATCCAGATGATTTATCAAAATTGACAATCCCTTGGTTTAGCATTATATAAATGGCAAAGGGCACATAAAGCTAACACACTGTGTAATAATCTCTGAGCAGTTAGCTGATCATAAAT
The DNA here is from genome assembly GCF_032062135.1 of Pyxicephalus adspersus. Lineage (NCBI taxonomy): Eukaryota > Metazoa > Chordata > Amphibia > Anura > Pyxicephalidae > Pyxicephalus > Pyxicephalus adspersus. The sequence continues at coordinate 74,158,103 of NC_092862.1, read as the reverse complement.
ATACTGCTGAGGAGATAAAAGTTAATGGACAAAAATATATCCCTCTGCTGCCATTTTCTGCTCATTATGCCCATTGTAATCATTTTAAGTCATGTGTAAATATAGACATACAGTGGTTTATGAAGCTTTTCATTTATAAAAATCTAGACAGTACAGAAATATGCCTTGTGCCATACATAATTTTTTTTTACAGGCTATTTTCTTCGCAATTCCTGTATCACATTTAAAATCTTTTTCCATAGATTATGAAAACATATGTGCTTTCTCATTCTTGTACAAAAATGTATAGACATATTTTACATTGTTTTAATTTAGGCCACTGACATCATTGGTAGAAGGCATTCTCACCCTACACCTTTTAAAAGTCAAAGGGTGAATCCCCAGTAAATGCTTCTAAATGAACATGGGATATTGAACAGAGACATTGTCACTTTGCAAATTGGCAGTATCTCTGCAAAGTTCCCTACCACCTGACCTTCTGATACTTACAATACTAGAGCTTCTTTACCACCTTATTCCATTGAAAGGGGTGCCAGGTATTGTAAATAGCTGCAGGAGGAGGAAAGGGATGGTAAAGAAGTATATTGGGGTCACAAGGGGGGGGGGGGGGGGATAGCTGGGAAGTTGGAGTGTATTGCAGGAAGGTAAAAGGAAAATTATCTCAGAGCCCAAGTTATTACATCCAACCAGTTATATCAAGAAAATAATTGTATGTAGATACCACCAACTGGTGTTTGATAACCCAATAATCCCCTTAGGATTTCAATTTATTTATTACACACTCTGCATTGTAAGTTGTGGTTTTTACTATTTATTACCATTTCATGAAGCAAAGCACATAATCTCTTGGTGAAGAGAGTATTGGACTACAGCAAATCACCAGTATGGATGAGCGAGAATGCCTCTGGTATTCTCGCGAAAATTTCCTCGAACTTCCAGTGGTTCCGCGAAATTTCGGCAAACCGATTTTGTGAAACCATCAGAAGAGGAAATTAAAACTGGAGGATTCCCAGAGCTGCATGGAGAAGATGCCCGGCAAATCTATAACAAATGTATCATTTGTAAGGAATACTTACATTACAATGTCAGGAGGCTCTCCTTTGCCGGGCATCTTCTTAATGATTGCAGCTGTGTGCGATCCCCGGGGCACTAAAGGTTAATTAACCTCTAGTGCCCGGGGATCTCAGAGGATTTTCAGGGCTGCAGGATGCTCTTGGCGAATCTGTGGGCCATTCTCGCTTACATTTTCGGTAAGAGAGAAAAGCCTGATTCGCCACTCATCCCTAATCACCAGCATAGTGAATTTTAAATTGCTCACTCATCTCTATCACAGAGAACTGCTGAAAAGTTAGCAGCTTCCCTGATAATAACACTGGGTAACAATTTTGAACAAATTTTTTGTTGACTTAAATTTTTAAGCTTATTTACACTAAAATAGGTATGCTGATTCTGAAAGTGCAGTTAGATTTCTTCTATCACGTCAAGTTTTTTCTCCACATCCTATAATAATGCGATTACTGTAGCATGGATTTGTATAGGCTATTCATTTACATGCAAGACAGTGTGGTCAGACGTTGTGCTCTGCTCTACATAGTGAATAAGCAAAATGTATTTTTCTAACACACATATTTCCTTTTTTTAAGATCATGTCAGGCTCTGCTGTTTCTTGTCATAAGAGCCTAAACAACCCTGATTATTTTGTTATATCTCTGGCTATATCATTCCCAATCAAAGGGGGAACATCAGCACATTTGTAGAGCAAACCTTTTTGGCATATTTAAAAGTTAGACTTGGTGATCAAGATAAATCATGGGCCCTTCATAAGGTGTGCAAACAGTGTGTCGAGGGTTTACGGATGTGGACAAAGGGAATACGTGATAAGATGCCATTTGGTGTACCTATGGTTTGGCAAGAGCCAGGAGATCATTACTGTTACTTTTTTATACTGTTACTTTTTTATAGTGAAAACTTCAGTATATAACAAGAAAAATAAATGTAACATAGAGTATCCTAGTCTACCATCAGTCATACACCCAGTGGCTCATTCAGATGAAAATCCCAGTGCTGGTTTTCGTTATACTACCTTCTCTTGAAGAGCATAAATATGGTGATGAACGAGGTGACAAAAATTATGAAGACTTTGAAATTGAAGAGGATTCTGTTCATAAGGGATTTGATCAGCATGAGTTGAGTGATTTGGCACGTGATTTGGGACTATCAAAGAAGGCTTAGAACTCCTAGCATCAAGACTGCGTGACAAAAACTTACTTGATAAAGGAACAAAGGTATCGTACTTTGGAACCAAAGAAATTGCTGCAGTACTTTAGAACTGACATTGGCTGTGTGTATTGCCATAACATACCTGGTTTAATGGAGGAATTGGGAATTCCAATCTATAACTCAACTGAATGGCGGCTATTCATCGATAGCTCAAAGTGAAGCTTAAAGTGTGTCCTCCTTCACAATGGCAATCACAATGGTAGTCCTAATTGACCATTCAGTTTCTCTTTGTGAAGAATATGCAGATATAAAGAGAGTCATTGAGTTGTTGCAATATCACCAACACAATTGGGTCATCTGTGTTGACCTTATAATGGGATGCTTCCTTCTTTCATCAGTGCGAATACACCAAGTATCCCTGTTATCTGTGCATGTGGGACAGCAGAGCTCTTGAGAGGCATTGGGTGGAAAGGAATTGGCCTCCAAGATCAGCCCTAACCAGGTGATCCAAACATTCTACATGGGCCACTTGTTGATAGAAAAAATAATATATTCCCGCCTCTGCACATGAAACTTGGTCTGATGAAGCAGTTTGTTAAAGCTTTGCCAACTGAAGGAGACTGTTTCAAGTACCTCATTTTGGTATTTCCTAGCCGGTCATTTGAAAAAATAAAGACCGGTGTGTTTGATTTTCCACAGATTTGGGAGCTCATCAAAGATGAACATTTTATCAAGACAATGTCAGAATTCGAAAGGAATGCTTGGTTATCATTCAAAGCCATTGTCAAGGACTTTCTTGGAAACACACGAGCAAATAATTACACAGAAATTGTCCAGAAACTCTTGGAGAGCCACAAAATACTTGGTTGCAATATGAGCATCAAGGTGCATTTTCTGCATAGCCATCTTTGTAACTTCCTGGAAAACCTTGGTGCAGTCAGTGATGAACAAGGTGAACAATCCCACCAAGATTTGAAGGCCATGGAAAGACAGTATCAGGGTAGATGGGATGTACATATGATGGCTGACTATTGTTGGAGAATCCGGCGGGATTGTCCTAACACTGAACACTCCAGGAAAATCTATACCCGATTCATTTTAAAAATGTTTTACTGTAAAAGAAATGTTATAGAGTAACAATAAATCCTATGTATGAACAAAATAAATTTAGATAAACAGTACATTCAAGTTATTTCGTTATTTTTTCATTTTATGTCAAATTTGATTGTTTTTGACTAAAATGGAGGGTACCCTGTATCGTAAAAACTGGATGCAATAGCAAAAAACTGGGGTAATTTCTGGATTCACCACCCAAAAATTTATAAAAAACAAGTGTAAGATCTAACTCAACAAAAAATGCGTTACGCAGTGTAATTAAAAAGTAAAGTAACTTGTACAATAAAACACAGCACTAACATTTGAGTTTGAACTTTTACACCTTGTATGCCCTTGCATTTAATGCATAATTTTGCCTTTTTTTTATATGCACCGCCTTGTTAGTTCTGAATGGGTCATTGGAAGTGAAACAATAAAATATTTGTTTGTAAATGTGGTTCACCTAAACTTATTTGCAGTTTTCTTTTACTAGACATTAAGTTGTATTTGTAATGTGTGTGTCTGTATGTGTGTGTGTTGGGGGGCATTGGTGCATAAAGATCTATTGCAACTTGTAGCTTCAACATGTTCTACAGTCCAGATGGCAGCTTTCCCAGAAATTCTAGGACAACAAAATAGAGACAGACTGTTCCATGGAAAAAATGATATGCCCTGCAGATACCACATACTATTAAGGGTGTTTTCAGATGCACTTTTATATGCTAACATCATATGATATAATTGCATGATAACTCCAGATGTGAAAACATTTCTAAATGCTGTCACTTTTATTAGATTGTCTGTATATTCTCTTTTAAACAGATACTTGAGGAGATTTAAAAAATTTAAATGAGTTCCACAATAACTTTATATACTTTTATCAGAATACATTATCTAGCATTTTTTAAGTCAAACCTTTAAAGTAATTTAACAGGTAAACCAAAAAATTGCTGCTTTAGCAAGCATGAGAATGGGACAACAGTTACACAAAGCAAAACATTGGTTAAGGACAGACAAAAAGAAAGAAGAGAACATACAAGACTGTGGAAAGCCATAGCCGTGCAGATGCGCCTTACAAACTTGCCCTTCCCCTTTTTTCCAATCCCCCCCACCCCCTTAAATACCCCCACATCCAAATCCCCCAACCAATGAATTACCACTCCAAGCATTGCTTAAATGGCCTGTAGGCCTTTTATTAACAGAATTATAACTATGAATAACCTAATATCCAATAAAATATAAATAACAATATAACAATAAAACAGTATAAATAAACGCATACATAGAATACCCAATATAACTTATTAACACCATAATTAAAGAATAAGTACCAAAAAAACAAATAACACATCCTAACCATATTGCCTTCCCAACTTTCTTACTGGTTGCAGCTCCTTGAAGGCCACCACTTTACACCTTTTGGGGTCTGCACCCTAAAGACAGTTACTCCCAGCCATCCATTCTCCCAGCTTTGGAACGAATATATCCTTTTCTTGTGCAGACCCTCCCCAAAACACTTTACCAAACCATTAACCCAAATCACAGATTCCATACCAAAGTTGAAACCCTAACCAAATTTTTGCCACCAGCACCCCCCGAGGACCTCAACCGCTCGCCCTACTAGCCAAACCAGCAATCAAAAACCCAAACTGCCAACCGCATAAGCACTAAAAAGGGTAGGGAGGGTGGGAAAAACTTTTCCTGAAGGCTATCCCGCTCCGAAAGGGGGGGTCCCTCCTCCTCCTTCCCATTTTACCTACTCTTGTCCCTCCTTAAACCTCCTCCCCCTCCTTCCCCCTCTCCCTTTCCTCTCGCTCACTCTCCTCCAAAACTTTTAACCTTATGCTATCTGCCCCCTGACTGCCCAGTCATGACGGCCTTCCCCTATGCTCCTTCCTCGCTCGTTACAGGCCTCATATTGAATACAGAGAAATGCAATTCTAAGACAGGCTTTAATAGTAACAATAAACATTATTACCTGGGGTTGTTTGTTAAACTCCTAATAATATTTTCAGTGTGGGAAACACAGCAATAAAAAATCTGGTGTAGGGGACTGCCTTTTTTATCTGCTAGCTGCGTTGTAACTTTGTAAAATGCAAAAAAAGTTGTTGAAGTGTTTTCTGCCCAATAGTGGCCTTAGAAACCCCACCAGGATATAGAGAAATGCAGGAAGTACAGGGACAGAGATGAGAACATGTGCTCAGCAGGGTAGGTGCCTGCATTCCTTCCAGAACACACCCGACTGCTGTGTTGTGCAGTATTATATTATTCCCTCTGTATTAATGGGGTAAATGTGATATCTGTTATCAGAGATTATTATCCTCTGTATTAATGGGGTA